>NC_081311.1:84343636-84646666 GCF_026419965.1 Kogia breviceps
AGACCTCCTCTCCACCGTGCCCTCCTCCAAGTGCAGCCAAAGGGGAGCTGGCAAGCCCTCATGATCTGGAAGCCAGACGCCTTCTTGGGAAAGCACAGCCCCAGTGGGCTCAACCCTGCAGCTGGGTTTGTCCATAGGAACCCTGAAACCTGGAACTGGGCTCCCGGCAGGGATTTGCGGGACACGGGCTAGAGATTTCTAAAGTCATAAGGGGCTCGCAGCAGGGGGTGGCCGGTAGGGCCCAGTTCTCTGTAAATCCTAATGTAGAAAGTTTACAGAGTTGCACATCAAAGAGGGGACTGTAGTTTTGCGATACCATAATAGACATGGGACCCAGAGTCAATTCTCGCTTTGTCTCTCTGTCTCTGTCTCTGTCTCTGCCTCATCCCCCTGCCCCCGCCAATTCAGTGTAAATAAATGTACATGGTTTTACAAGTCAAATGTTACTGAAGGCTAGTAATAGAAATCATCAGTGCCCTGCGTGTCCTTCATCCTCTCCCAAGCTCCCCCTCAGAAGCATGTCCTCTCAAATCATCTAGCTTTTCCCCTTGTTTTAACCTCATTTCTTTATTCTTTTTTTTAAAAAAATTTTTGGCCACCAGCGTGGCATGTGGGATCCTAGTTCCACGAGCAGGGATCAAACCCATGCCCCTTGCAGTGGAAAGACGGGAGTCTTGACCACTGGACCACCAGGGAATTCCCATTTTTTATTTTATTTTTTTTAACCTCTTCATTTCTAAATAATCTGTCTACACTGCTGAATCCTAAATTATCATTTGGAGACATTGCCCACTGACCCCCTACTGTGGGAGCTGAAGACTTAGCTCTTCTGTTTTGTCTCAGCCCTCCTTCCCCACCTCTCCCAGAACGGTTATGGCACCATCTTTAATTAAGTCAATACACAGGGTTTACGTGACTATGACTATAAAATATGATTCCCTCTTGAGCCAAAAAGTTCATTATGATCACACTTCCTTCCTCCTGCAATTCTTTCTTTCCACCCAGAGTTAATCTTTGCTCTGTTTTTTCATTTGTCAAATTTTCTATGTTCCCATAGTTACTTTTGCCCCCAAATAACTGCAAATCAGTAACAGTATTAATATACACTTAAGTACAGAGGTTCTGTTTTTCACTATTGCTGGCGAATTCCTCCCAGAAAGCTCCGACCCCTGAGCCAGTGTGGAGGCTCCTACCCAAGACGTCCCCTGGCCGTTCCCATGTAGAATCATCTGTTATCTAGGTGACATGCCATCTTCCTCTTTCTTGATTAATTTCCTTCTTCTGCTGAAGCACATATTCCTAAGGAAAGTGCATAGAAGGTAAAATATTTGAGCCTTTGGTTTTCTGAAAGTGTCCTTCTCTTACAGTTTCTCTTGATTAATAGTTTGCCTGAGGATAGACTTGTGGCTGAAAGTCACTTTCCTTCAGAATATTGAAGGCATGTGTCGTTATCGTCTATCTTTCAGTTTTGCTATTCGGAAGTTCAACGCACTTCTGGTTGCAAAGCCTTCATCACACACGCACTCATACACACACACTCACACGCCAGCCACACCGGGAAGCTTTTAGAAGTTTTCTCTTTATTCCTGGTAATGCTACATGACGATGTGACACTTTTCTAGAAATTCATTACAGTGGACCCTCTGTGTTCCACTTGCAACGTAAACTTCTGCCCCTCGATTCTGAAAGATGTTTTTTTAATATCACAGCTTTGATAACTTCCTCTCCATCAGCATCTCTGTGCTTTCCTCCTATAGTTTCTCTTCATCAGATGTTGAAACTTCCAGACTGTGTCTCTAACGTCTCTTTTTCCACTTGCCATGGGTTTGTTTCTGTTGTCCCTTGTCAGTTCTTCGGAATATGTCCTGAACTTTATCTTCCAACCCTGTTAATGAAGTTTCTATATTCATATTCCATTTTTCAAACCCTAGTTTTAATTTCCATGAGGTCCTTCGCAGCCCTTGGAGATATTAAGAAGTTGGGGTTTGTTGTTGTAGGGGTCCACCTCCTGCATTATCAGTGTTTTCTCTGGACCCCTTTTTTCTATTGATTTCCCTTTTTTTGCTCTCTTTGATATTGATGACGTCCCTCAAACATTGGTTTCTATTAAAAATTCAGGTACCAAAAAGCTGACAGTAAGATGTGTATGTGTGGCGGGGCTTGGGCATAGGTCTGTCCACAAGGAGGGTAATGACAATCCATGTTTCCCAACGGCGGGGTCCCCAAGTGTCAGCCACTGTCTGCCTGGAGAGAGGTCTTTTTCTCTTCTCCTCTCTCCTACCTAGAGATGGCAGGGGTAGCAGAGTGCCCCCCACCCTCCACTCCCCTCTCTGTCTGGGGTCCCCGGTCAGCTTTTCCAGATATAAACACCCCATCTCTCCCTAGGTGGAGGGAGACAGGAGAGGAGATGTGGGGACTTAACGTGCTGTGTGCAAACTTCCTTGAAATCCCACTCCATGCCTCACCCCTGTTTTCTGTGGGACATTGCACTTTCCAAGTCCTGAGGCTTTTTCAGGACTTGGGCAAATCATTTCATTTTTCAAGTGTATAAGCAATCTTATAAATATGTTCATTTCTTAAGTTCTGCCTTAGACACTCAAGCTAAGGCTTCTTTTAATCCACTGAGTCAGCAACTGCCCTGTTTTCCATCCTGAAAAAAAATTTGTTGAAACTTAACAGCTCTTGCCTATTTTCCCAACATCTTTTCTTTTTTTCTTGTAGGCTATACTTTTTCCTTCAGAGTTTTTGGATGATGAGGAAATTGACTGTGGTTTGTCTGCTCTGTTTTCAGACTCTGTCCTGAGAACCAGTCAAGGCTCTGCTATTTATTAACCATGGGGTCTTGGGCAAGTTATTTGCCACTCTAAGCCTCAGTTCCCTCATCTGTAAAACTGTGACCAATGCCTGTCGTACACAGGTCACAGTTCTCTTCTGGTGATTAAATGAAATAATGGAAATGTATAAAAGTACTTTGAAAATCCAAGGAATCCACTAAAAAAACTGTTAGAACCAACAAACAAGTTCAGCAAGATTGCAGGAAGCAAGATCAATATACAAAAATTTGTTTTATTTCTATACACTATTAACAAACAACTGTAAAATTAAGAAAACAACTTCATTCACAATAGCATGAAAAAGAATAGAAATATGAGGAATAAATTTGATAAAAAGAAGTGCAAAACTTGTATACTGAAAACTACAAAACATTGTTGAAAGACATTATCTAAATAGAGGAAAAGGCATGCCACGATCCTAGGTTGGAAGTGCTGACATTGTTTAGATGGCAACACTCCCCAAATTGATCTATAGATTCAACACAACCCCTAACAAAATCCCAACTGGAATTTTTTGTGAAAATTGACAAGTTGATCCTAAAATTTGTATGGAAATGCAAAGGGATTCAGAATAGCCAAAAAGGGTAGTGCAAAAGAACAAGGTAGGAGGCTTTACACTTTCTGATTTCAAATTTTACTACAAAGCTACAATAACCAAGACTGAGGTACTGACATAATGATAGACACGCATATCAATGGGATAGAACTGAGAGTCTAGAAATAAATCTTTACATTTATGGTCAACTGATTTTTGACAAGGGTTCCAAGACCACTCAATGGGAAAAGAATAAACTTTCAACAGATAGTACAGAGAGGGACAGCTGTTTATCCACATGCAAAAGAATGAAGTTGTACCTCTTTCTCACATAATTCACATAAATTAACGCAAAATGGATTATAGACCTAAAGGAAGAGTTAAAACCATTAAATTCTTAGGTGAAAATACAGGAGTAAATTTTTGACTTTGAGTTAGGCAGTAGTTTCTTAGATAACACACCCAAAGCACAAGCAACAAAAGGAAACAGTAGGAAATAAAAAAGAAAACAATCGATGAATTGAACTTCATAAAGATTAAAAATTCAGTGCTACAAAGAATAGCATCAAGAAAATGAACAGACAATCCATAGAATGGGGAAAGATATTGGCAAGTCTATGAAGGACATGCATCCAGAATATATAAAGAACTCTTACCAGGCAATAATAAAAAGATAACTAACCCAATAAAAAAATGGACAAAGGATCTAAATAGATAATTGTTCGAAAAAGGTAGGCAAAAGACCAATAAGCATATGGAAAGATACTCAGTATCATTAGTCATTAGGGAAATGAAAATCAGAAGCGCAATAAGATACCACTTCACACCCACCAGGATGACTGTGGTAAGATTAAAAACTATATATTTGGTCTTTGCCCTTGATTCTCGGCATAGGGCTCCTAAACTCTTTAGAATTTCTTGAGTGGTAGGGGTGTCTTTGTTATTCAAAATGAGCTCCCTTTGACCCCATCTGAATCTATGTTAATAAGGTGGCTCTTCATGGGCCCTTAGGTAGTTCAAGGTGGGGGCTTGCTGCCAGAGGAGCCAACCACATGATCAGAAACTCAGGACCATCAGCCCCAACCCTGGTTCTCTAGGGAAGGGAGATGGAGATGGAGTTCAATCACCAATGGCCATTGATTTAATCAATCATACCTACTCAATGAAACTTTGATTAAAACACTGAGACAAAGAGGCTAAAAGAGCTCTGGACTGTGCACCATGTTAACACGCTGGGGGTGTAGCACACCTGGAGAGGGCAGGAAGCATGGCACCCCATCCCCACCCCTTGCCCTATGCATCTCTTCCATTTGGCTGTTCCTAAGCTGGATCCTTTAAAATAAAACTGTAATCATAAGTATTGAGTTCTCCTGAGTTCTGTGTTATTTTAGCCAATTATTGCACCTGAGGTGAGGTCACGGGAAACCCTGAATTTGTAGTCAGCTGAACAGAAGTGCCAGTGGCCTGGGGACCCCATTTGCAGCTGGTGTGTGAAGGGGAGGTGGTCTTATGAGCCTTTAAACCTGCGGGGTCTGTGCTGACTCCAGGTACTTAGTGTCAGAACGGAATTGAATGGTAGTGAAACCGAGTGGGATCCTGTGGGGCTCCTGCGCATGGAAGCCTTTCTGTGTCCCCCATTTCTTGAATACAGGAAATAGGCTTCATTCACCCTCCATGACCTTCCCTGTGTTCCAAAGGGCAGGTTCAAACCATTGCTACTCAGGGAAGGAAGGGGATGCAGAGACAGGGAGAAGCAGCCAAGAAACAACAGTGCAGCCTTGGGGCAGGGTCTCGGTTCCCCCTCAAGGGATTCACATAACAACATCTTTGAGCTGTTTTGCAGACACTGAAACCCTCACTAAATGGAAGATATTAACTACTTGATGAAACATTCTTCACTCCAGAGAGAAGGTCACAGTTCAATAAACTCAAGAACCACAAAAGCCTACCACAACACCACCTGATGCCAGATGATCTCTGGATTGAAGGAATGGGGGACCTGCATGTACCCTGATCCTTATCAGCAACCCTGCCTCTGGACTATAAGACTCCTCACAAAGCAGCTCCGCCCTGCCGGGTTGAGACACACAGTGTTGAGGGCATTAGCCTTCGGTAGCCCCCTTTGCCTGGCAAAGCAATAAAGCTATTCTTTTCTTTTCTTTTTTATAAGTTTATTTATTTTTGGCTGTATTGGGTCTTCACTGCTGCGCACAGCTTTTCTCTAGTTGCAGCGAACCGGGGCTACTCTTTGTTGAGGTGCGCAGGCCTCTCATTGCGGTGGCTTCTCTTGTTGCGGAGCATGGGCTCTAGGCGTGCGGGCTTCAGTAGTTGTGGCGCATGGGCTTCATTGCTCCAGGGCCTGTGGGTTCCTCCTGGACCAGGGCTCGAACCTGTGTCCCCTGCATTGGCAGGCAGGTTCTTAACCACTGTGCCACCAGGGAAACCCAAGCTATTCTTTTCTACTTCACCCAAACTCTGTCTCTGAGATTCAATTCAGTGCCAGTGTAGAGGCCAATTTTCAGTACCAGTAGGACACCCAGTTGAAGCCAGAAAATTGGAGAATTGTTTTTTTTGTTTGGAAAACAATGTCTATGATTTTAAAAAAGAATAGCAAGTGTTGGTGAGGGTGTGGAGAAATTAGAACATTTTACATTGCTGATGGGAACGTAAAATGGTACAGCCACTTTGAAAAACAATCTGGCAGTTCCTCAAAATATTAAACACACTTATATATGACTCAGCAATTCTGCTCCTGGGCGTATGTCCAAGAGAAATGAAAATATAGATCTACCAAAAATCTCGTACATGAATATTTGCAGCAGCATTATTCATAATAGCCAAAAAGTAGAAACAACCCAAACATTCGTCAACTGCCTAATGAGCAAGTAAAATGTGGTCTATTCATTCAATGGACTATTATTACGCAATAAAAAGGAATGAAAAACTGACACGTGTTAGAACATGGATGAACCTCAAAAATGTTACGCACTAAGTGAAAGAAGCCAGTTATACAAGACCTTATATTGTATGATTCCATTTATATGTAATGTCCATAGAGATAGAAAGTAGGTTAGTGGGTACCTAAGTCGGGGGATGTGGGGTGATGGGAACTGACTGCTAATAGGCATGGAGTTTACTTTTGGGGTGAAAAAATGTTCTAAAATTAGATTGTGCTGGTGATTGCACAACTCCGAGAATATACAAAACCATTGAGCTTACACCTTAAATGGGTGAATTGTACGGTTATGCGAATTACATGCCAACAAAACTGCTTTTAAAAAGTAGTTTGCGGGCTTCCCTGGTGGCGCAGTGGTTGAGAATCCGCCTGCCGATGCAGGGGACACGGGTTCGTGCCCCGGTCCGGGAAGATCCCACATGCCGCGGAGCGGCTGGGCCTGTGAGCCATGGCCGCTGAGCCTGTGCATCCGGAGCCTGTGCTCCGCAACGGGAGAGGCCACAACAGTGAGAGGCCCGCGTACCACAAAAAAAAAAAACCAAAAAAAAAAAAAAAAAAAGTAGTTTGCAAATTATAAAATTAAATATAAAGCCGAATTTTTTACTTAACATTATTATTAGTAGTAAAACAGAATATAAACATTGGGAATCATTTCAGCCACCAGTCTTAATTCTTATTTGACATTTATTTTTCAGCTGCCCTATAGATCACTGTTCAGAACTTCAATTTCACAAATGAAAGCAACTGTTCCTTAGGAAGCTGCTTCAAACTTTATGGATCTGCCTGGATGCAGAAAGGCTGTGATTGGGGGCGACCGACATTTAGGATCATCTGTGTATGTGGTCCCCCAAAAAGCTCCTGTTTGAACCAAATTTGATGTCTTTAACGGTCCAAGAAAACCCTCTACTGAGTAGAACAACGCAGCTTCTCATCTCAGAAATCAAAGGCTCGAGTTCCAGTAAAAATGCTGTTCTCAAAGCCACTTGACATTAAACTTTCAGCTCAGTTTCCTGAAGAATCATCAGAGCCACAGGATGGAGAAAGTAATCATTCTTCTAGAGTCGCGGCAGTAATGGGCAGGAAGGGCTGTTGCTATTAAATTCACAAGCACGAGCCTGAAAGCATCTCGCAATAGCTCACCTCCTTGATGATTAACATTTGAAGTGGAGTTGGATAGAGGAAAGGAGTGGGCCAATGTGAGCTCGGGGCATCGCTCTTCGGCAACCTTGTAGGAAAGGCAGGCAAGCAAAATGAGCAAAAGTCCACTTTCTTCACACGTGGCTGACATGCTTCCCACATATGTGTGTGTGTGCGTGAAAGTATACCATTTTATAAAAATGAAATACTGTGGCGAATACAGTTCTGTAGCCTGTGTTATTCACTCGGCAGTATGTTATGAAAATCTACTGATATCATTTAAAAGGAGTCAGGTTGTTACAATGCATTCCCCCACATAACAGTAGCTTCATTTTACCAATCTCCTCTGATCGGATATTTAAGATTGAAGCTGGGTTTGGTCATTTACTATGATAAACAGCTCTTCAGTGGAGTGCCCCAATATTCATGCTCTCAGTGGTCCCTGGTGCCTTCTGGTAGCTGTTTTTACACCATAGGAAGAAGGGTGCAATTCTTCTTGTAATACTTAGCTGTTAATAAATAAAGTTTTGTGCTGGCATCAGACATAGAAACCTGGGTAGCAGGTCGGGAATTCAGGCAAGATGTCTAAGAAATAGGCAGAGGAGGACATTTATTGAGAGCCAAGCATGTTTCAGACACTTTCTAAAAGGTCACATCCCAACCCCTCGCTTTATAGAGGAGGAAACTGAGGCCCAAAGTAAACTGCAGAGCTTTTCGCTTTATCTGACACCAAAGCGCAAGAAAGGATGAACATGTGAGAGCCCTGGGCAGGTGGGAGATGGCCCAAGGCCCAAGGGCTAAAGGCAGCTGTGGACAAGGAGGAGCCCCGTGATTTGCCTGGAAAAGCTAGGCCACCAGCCCTCTCGAGAGCTTCCTGAGCCTTAGGCCCCTGCAAAGTGTTTACATGCTCGTATGTTTGGGGAAAATTTTCCAAATTAACATAATTTTTGCTCCTTTTCTTAAGGAGACTCCCATCATTGTTTCTGCTCGAAGGCCCGCCAACTCCATGGAGGTGCCGGAGTCGAAACTGTTCACCCAACAGCGGGCAGGGCCCTCAGGCTGGGGCTGCAGGAGGGACCCCCAAAGAGGCGCTGCATTCAACCTGCTGGTCCACGTCACAGTCTGAGCTTGACTATCCCGTCTCCCTCCGCAAAGGGGCTACGGACTTTCAGGTTCCGGCTTTTTATAGATTCTCCTGGCAGTTCACACCCAGATGTACGGACAGACTCCATACGCCTTTGAAAAGAGCCCAAACTGCCACCACATCATATTTTCAAAGGGAGCTGGGCTCCTGGTCCTGAATTCAACAGTCAATTTTGACAGAGAAAAAGCGTTGAGAAGAAAAGACTTTTTAATGTCACGTTACCAAAACTCCTGGCTCCCGGATGGCTGATGCTCAGAGGTAAGGTCCATCCAGGTGGCTGACTTGGAGGGTTCCTCCCTTGAGAAACACAGGACATCTCCATGGCGCTCCTTAACTGGGCATGAAAAAGTTGCCCTTTTAGCTTCTCGTAACGAGAGATCGTCATAGGTTGTTTGAGAAAAACTTTAGCTGCAGTTGGCAAAGATTTCTGAATTCAAATGAAAGTAATCACAATCGATCCTTTTGAAAACAGAGATTTTATGTTTAACCAATATGCTTTCCCTACATTTTACGTCTCATAACCCCAATCAACCTCTGCTGTTTTAGCTCACACTCCCGTGTGGCAGAGCAGTAAGGCTGGGTGCCCAACAGCCCTGTACAGGCAGTGCTTCTCTCCTTGCATCTGCAGCGTGTGGGCAGGTGGTGGATGTCAGCGCTCCCTGAGCGTCACACAGGCAGAGCAGCTCTGCTCACCCCACAAAAATGGTGTTTGTGTAATAAACAGATTAGTTAATGAATTAATTAAATTTAAAACTTACAAATTAACAAATTAAAAAAATTTTAAAACCCACAACATTGTACTCTACTTCAATAAAAAACTGAGGGACGTCCCTGGTGGTCCAGTGGGGAAGACTCCACGCTCCCAACGCAGGGGGCCCGGGTTCGCTCCCTGGTCGGGGAACTAAATCCCACACGCTGCAACTAAGAGTCCGCATGCTGCAACTAAGACCCAGTGCAGCCAAAAACAAATAATAAAATAAATATATAAATTAAATTGTTTTTTAATTTTAAAAAATTAAAAATAATAAAATAAAACAATAAACTCCCACAACATTGTAAATCAACTCTACTTCAATAAAAATAAATAAATTTTTTTTTTTTTTTTTTTTTTTTTTGCGGTACGCGGGCCTCTCACTGTTGTGGCCTCTCCCGTTGCAGCGCACAGGCTCCGGACGCGCAGGCTCAGCGGCCATGGCTCACGGGCCCAGCCGCTCCGCGGCATGTGGGATCTTCCCGGACCGGGGCACGAACCCGCGTCCCCTGCATCGGCAGGCGGATTCTCAACCACTGCGCCACCAGGGAAGCCCTAAATAAATTTTTAAAAGAGCTATTTGTGGAAGGATGGAAGTCAGAGTTGTCTGCCGAAGCAGCACAAGGGCAGTGCCTGGGGCACGTGCAGGTAGGATCCAGGCCTCATGGTCCCCGTGCTCTCATGGGGCCTGGTGGCTGCACAGCCTGGGGGGTGGAGCCCTGAACTGGACCACAGGTGGCAGCGGGCTGGGCACCTGAGCAGAGGCAGGGCCACAGGTCCAGGCAGCCCACACGTGGTTCCAACGGTGGCTCAGGGCAGCGGGGGCGGGTACGTCGTGACATCGTGGGCTTTCCCACTGCGGGGATCAGGGGCCGGGGGGACCCATTCAGCATGTTGGCCCGCTCAGTGGGGCAGTGAAGATGCCTTCCCTGTATCACTGCGGATGGGGAAGTCTGAGCTCAGGGCCTCAGGGCTGGAAGCTGGGGCTGAGATTCAAACCAGTTCTGCATGATTCCAAAGGCCTGCCCTGTGGCCGTCTCCTCCAGCCACAGAGGACTGTCCTCTCAGTGAGGCCACAAGATCAACATGCATAAGCAAACAGGAAACATTGACGCCCACAAGTGACAGGCCTCAGGGAAGGGAGGGCTGTGGGCCTGGACGCAGTGTGGAAGGGGTCATTCACGTGGGTTTGAATGAGCAGGAAAAAGCGTTCTTTCCCCCGTAAGAACACAGGTCCCCCTCATCAGAGGAGCCGCAGACCCACCCTAGCTGCAAGAGCGTGGGTGTGGGGTGTGTTTGGCTTGGTGTCTGGTGACAAGAAGGATGGAAACGAAGGGGCAGAGACTGCCAGGCTCTGTGTGTTTGCTTCCTGGAGCTGCTGTAACAAAGCACCACACACCAGGGGCTCCACAGCACACAGCTAGTGTCTCCCACCTCTGGAGGCTGGAAGTCCCAGACCAAGGTGTCGGCAGGGCCAGTTCCTTCTGAGACCTCTCTCCTTGGCGTGCAGATGCGCGTCTTCTCCCCATATCCTCACACTGTCCCTCCTCTGTGCTTGTCTGTGTCCTAATCTCCTCTTCTTATAAGGACACCAGTCAGGTTGGATGAGGGTCCACCACGATGACCTCATTTTACCATAATCACCTCTTTAACAGCTCTGTCTCCCAACACTGTCCCATTCAGAGGCCCTGGGGGTTACCACTGCAGCTTATGAATTTGGGGGACACTATTCTGCTGTAACACAAAGGACAGATGGGCTCCACGAATGGCTGATGGGGCACCAGTTCCAGTGGTCACTATCGTGGGGGACACCAAGGGCTGGAGCTCACCTGTTAACCCTTTCCCAACACAGGTGTTTGCAGCTGCACATGGTGTCCTGACCTCACAGGATGCATGGGGCAGCTTTGCAGAGGGGGCCTCGCCCTGAAGGTAAACACGGAAAGGGTGATGCTCTGTGCTCCAGACCTCGCTAGGCCCGGACACACCTTCCCCACCCAGCTTTCACAGGCTCCAGACTGCAGCAGAGAAGACCCAGCAGTGCCCTTGGAACCTGGGCGTGGAGTCTCACCGGGCACTTGGCAGGTGTGTCTTCCATGGGAGCTGGTTTCAGCAGGCGGGGGAGGAAGCCAGGGCTCCCCAGGCCACAGACTGTCCGGTGCTATAGCACTGGCTTTCCCACTGATTCTCAGCATAGCCTGGAGAGTCAGGTCCGAGCCCTGCCTTTACAGATGGGCCATGAGCACTCAGCAAGGGGATTTGCCGGCAGTCACACAGCTCATAGGGCTGGAGCTAAACTACGAAGCTTTCATGAGCCTGACTACAAAAGCCTGCATCTGTCCACCCTCTTACAGTAATTAGAGCAAATCCAAGGACAGGATCGAATCCAATTTGCGGAACTTGCTCCCTCTCCTCCCCAACCACGGAGACCTGCCACCCCGAGCCGCTGGCCCCTGCGACCACCCGTGCTCGGCCGTGCTCCCCACCCACACATGCTGTCCCCTCGTCCGCCATGACACCCCAGGTCCACTCAGGAGTCACCCCATCTGAGGCTTCCCACACTCTCCGTGGTCCCCCTCCTCCTGCAGTACTTTATTCAAACTTCTCTGATGGCATTGATCCCATTGTAATGAAACCCTTGCCCCTGGACTGTTGGTTTTGTGGGAACTGGTGTGGTTTTGCTCACCTTTCTGTCATCAGAGTGTAGCCAGCGCCTGGCACATAGTAGGAGCTCAGAGAGTTTATGGAGCTAGTATGGACTGCAGAGCCCCTGCCTGCTTTGACCTCAGCCTTCCTGAAGAGCTCAAGCAGGCCCTCAGGGTCCACGTCTGGCACCAGGCCCCAGACTTGCCTTTGATCTTCTTTTCCATACTTGCCTGGGTTTTGAGGTCCCACCTTCTCAGGCTGATGTTGTTCCTGCCACCTCGGCCCATGCCTTCCACTTCTACGTCCTGGGCTCACGGAACGGCCAGGGGAAACCCTGATTTCAGGTTTATAGACGTCACAATTTGAGGTCTCCGAAGGAAAGCTCCATTCACAAACTAACTTCAAATAACAGCTACCCTGTTAGGGAAACAATGAGGGCTTTCCACGTGGGTTTCCTCATCTGTGTGACATCCAACACAAACTACCACACGGCCAAGAAACAAGGCTGCAGGAGAGTTGCACGGAAAGGGTTTATAATGTAACGTCATGATAGAAGAGCAGGTTACACTACAACATATGAAGTGTGCTCCCATCTCTGTACACACACACACACACGCGCACACACACACACACACACACACCCATGGGAGCACACACACACATGCAATAATGCTTGGAAAGTAACTCCTCCAAAGCTTAATCACGGTTATTTCTCGGTGGTGGGATTTCAGTTCATAGTTAGCTTTTTTAAAACATAGCTGTTTAAGAGGATAGATTTGGTGAGTTCTCACAATAACAATTTTTTAAAACATCTGGAAGATATGTATTATTTTGCAATGAGATATAAAACAATATAAAGTTACTTTTCAAATGCCGAAATAAGATTATTTTAACACATACATTTTATGGATTTTGAAACTGACAGTGTTAAACGAGACTTATTATCACATTCGGATCTAAACAAGCTGCCCAAAATGTATGTACTCCTATGACTCGACTTTAACCTAACCTCTTTAAACTTTCTGCTTCTCAGAGTAAAGTTGAGTCATAGGAGTATATACATTTTGAGCAGCTTGTTTAGATCCTATTACATTTTGTCTAGGGCCATGCCACGGGTACCTGTAGGCATCCCCGCCTTCTTTCTGTACCTCCCGTCTGGGAGGTGGCCCGTCTCACAGAAGGGGAACAGGTGATCCGAGGGCTGTCCTTCGGAATGAATGAGGACAGCACAGCTGAGGAAGCTGATTTCTGAGCCAAAGGCCCATGCTCAGCAGGAATAGCAAATAGATGCTCCAAAGTCAGAGGCTCAAGCCAGCTGACTCCTTGGCCACTCCCTGCTCCAGCTCCTTGGATAAGGGTTCTGTCCAGAGAGATTGTAAATTGCTTTGAAAGTCGAAGGTGTGTATTAATAACCCCGTAGTGCTCCCTGGAGCTATATAAATGCTAAGAAGAACAGAAACTACTCTGGAGGACCCTCTCACCCGAAAGATCGCCCAGATATAACTGCTTCTGATAAGTCATCCACACGACTTTTAAAATAAAGCAGCCTCAGCCCTTCCACTTCTGACCACGAGACAAAACGTACTGAACCACAGGTTACACTCCAGTGGATTCAGGGCTTCCTCTGGCTTTTCCCTCCTCTGAATGCTCTTTATTGCAGTCAACCAAGATGAGCCCCTGGGCAGCTTTTATTTGGGTGGTCCTTGTGCTTGTTAGCACTGGCATCCACCCCCCTACCTGCACCCACCCCACTCCCCAGGTGAACAGCCCAGAATTGGCTTTTACCTACATGACTTGAAATGCCAACTGGGTGAATAAAATATAACCCTCACCCACGCACGTTGCCTCTCAGAGTAAATTTGGGCTCATGAAATGTTCCAGTGAAGTTTCCAGTTGACTACATATAAGGGTCTTATTTTTCCAACTTTAGCTGGTCATATATGGTCACTCTCTGGACCTCAGCTGGTTGCATGCACTTGGCCGGAGCGATTTCGAGCTTACTCACTGTATGGCAATGCCCCTCCCACCCCACATCCCTTCGGCAGCCTGCAGAGCAGATGGGCGTCTGCACCGAGTGCGTTTTGCCCTGGGCTTTCATGTGCTCTGAACCTGGCGTTCCTCTTAACACTTCGCCCCCTTCCTTTTCACCTCCATGAGTCCTCCGTCTCGTGCCTCACGTTCCCTGGATCCTTCCTCGTATTTCCATGGGGTCACAGACTGAAAGTGTAGCCGTTACCATGGCTCCAAGGTGTGTCTTCTCTCTTGTTCTTTTGGTACCTCATCCTGAGTCTGCACTCTTCACAATGATAGCAGACTCTTCAGAGTCAAAATGGAATTTCCTTCCTATTTCTTTTTTTTTCCATTCATCTCTCTCGCCTAAATTCTGTCTTGAATGGGAATGATAATATCTTTAAGCTTCATAAACTTAAAGGGAAGGAAATTTGGAATCCCTTGGCTAGTCTGGTTTATAATTTTGTGTCTCCGGAAATTGAAGATGTGGTCAGAAAAAAATGTCACCTGAGGTGTAAATCTGACCAACGAGAAAAATTGGGTCAATGAAATGGAAATGGCAAGAATCTTAAAAGGATATGATCATCTAATTTTTAATCAAAATAATAACTTTATTGTTTTTATAAATAAACTTTGGGTTGTTATTAAAAATTAAAGCAATAAAGAAAATAGAAGAAAATAATGAATTACTCAAAATCGTAATACCCAGTACTAATCAGTGTTGGCATTTGGTGGCATCACCCCATACACATCTGCTTATGAAAGAGACAGTACGATGGATCGATAGACAGGTGGATGGATGGTTAGAGGATGCTGTTTCCAAGATGTTAGTTCCTTAAATATCTCAGCATGTTGAAGAAAAATGACTACAAAAATCGTTTAAAAAGTTAGAGTCTTTTTTTAAACTACATGTTTCAGTTTCAGACAATATTGATTACCTGCTATGAGAGAGAAGACATGCAGTATTCGTAGGCCTTCCTCCAACACCCCTTGTCCCAGCCTACCAAGATTTGTTCTGTGCATTATTATTGCTTGCAGAGGCCTAATGACATTCATGTTCTGATGTACAATTCTCACCTCCCAGTTGCTTGATCTTAGTTCTGCTGTTAAATGAATTCAACAGTCAGCATCAGGGTTTGCCTGGTGAACGCAGCTTTTCCATTTTATTTTATTATTTTATTTTCATTTTTTTTCCACATCTTTATTGGAATATAATTGCTCACAATGGTGTGTTAGTTTCTGCTGTATAACAAAGTGAATCAGCTATATGCATACATATATCCCCATATCCCCTCCCTCTTGCATCTCCCTCCCACCCTCCTGATCCCACCCCTCTAGGTGGTCACAAAGCACCGAGCTGATCTCCCTGTGCCGTGCGGCTGCTTCCCACTAGCTATTTTACATTTGGTTGTGTATATATGTCCATGCCACTCTCTCACTTCGTCCCAGCTTCCCCTTCCCCCTCCCCGTGTCCTCAAGTCCATTCTCTACATCTGCGTCTTTATTCCTGTCCTGGCCCTAGGTTTATCAGAACCTTTTTTTAAGATTCTATATATATGTGTTACCATATGGTATTTGTTTTTCCCTTTCTGACTTACTTCACTCTGTATGATAGACTCTAGGTCCATCCACCTCACTACAAATAACTCAATTTCATTTCTTTTTATGGCTGAGTAATATTCCATTGTATATATGTGCCACATCTTCTTTATCCATTCATCTATCAGTGGACACTTAGGTTGTGTCCATGTCCTGGCTATTGTAAATAGAGCTGCAGTGAACATTGTGGTACATGACTCTTTTTGAGTTACAGTTTTCTCAGCATATATGCCCAGTAGTGGGATTGCTGGGTCGTATGGTAGTTCTATTTTTAGTTTTTTAAGGAACCTCCATACTGTTCTCCATAGTGGTTGTATCAATTTACATTCCCATCAACAGTGCAGGGGGGTTCCCTTTTCTCCACACCCTCTCCAGCATTTATTGTTTGTAGAATTTTTGATGATGGCAGTTCTGACTGGTATAGCTGGGAAAGGCCACAGTGAATTTCAAAATGATCTCCCTAGAGATCAGCTAGTACAGTTCCCTCATTTTCTCAAACAAGAAGGCCCAGAAAAATAACTTATCAAGTTCTCCACTGGTAAGTGCCCCCAATAAGTGCTTATGAGAAATCGTGCTCTGACTGTGCCGTGTACCTTCCAAGATCTGTGAATAATCGATCTTGATCCTCGAAGTTCCCTAATGGTTGCTGAGGTATGTCATGCAATTATACTAAGAACCACAAGGGCCAGTCCAGCCACAACCTTGGCTCTGGAAATGTCTGTGGGCTCAATGTGGGTCTCACAGTCCCAGGCGAGCCCCTCAGGCATTCCCAGCTGACAGCATTTCTGCCTGTAGGCTGAGAGCCACACAAAGCAATTGTTACGCGAAGCACAAGGAGCCTCGGCCCCTTCCTGGGGCCTGAGTATCAGGCAGTCAGATCCCCAAACTCCCTTGAGAGTTCATCTCTCAAGTTCTCATAGATCCTAAATGTCTGAACAGGAAGGAACTCTGTCGCTTCTCAGGGTGCTGTCTCCAGATGTAGGTCCATGATGAAGTCTGCATGGAAGGAGGAAAAGCAAGGCAATTTGGTGGGTGTCTGTGGAAGGTAGCCCTTTACCAGGAAAGAATGCCCTTTGTTCCAACGTTATTAACCTCAGGGCTGCCCAGAGCACGTGGCTGTCACTGCACACTTCCAGGGGGCTCCACCCACGTTCACCACAATGACAACGGCGCCCCCAGGAGCTGTGCAGCATGGCAGCCTGGTCCGCTCATTTGGTGGCTGTGGATGGTGCTTGGTTTGCTCCTCTTTCCCCTCCTTTTCCTCCTCCTCATCTTCCCTCTCCTCCCCTTCCTCGGTGACCTCACTGCAATCGGAGGAAGAAGGGAAGGATGTAGCTCCAGGGCCAGACTTCCCCTGGGAGCAGAGACCCCGCCCGGGGAAGAATGGAGAAGAGAGAGAGAGAGAGAGGATTAATTTACTTTAATTTACTTTGTTTCAAAATGGACCTAACATTAGAGAACAGATTTGTGGTTGCCGGGGCAGCGGGGGGGGGGGGGGGGGGAATGGATTGGGAGTTTGGGGTCAGCAGTTGCAAACTAGTATCTATAGAATGGATAAACAACAAGGTCCTACTGTAGAGCACAGGGAACTAGATTCAATATCCTGTGATAAACCATAGTGGAGACGAATGTGAAAAGGAATGTATATATGTGTATAACTGAGCCACTTTGCTGTACAGCAGAGATTAACACAACATTGTTAAGTCAGCTATACTTCAATAAAAAATAAATTTTAGGGGCTTCCCTGGTGGCGCAGTGGTTGAGAGTCCGCCTGCCGACGCAGGGGACGCGGGTTCGTGCCCCGGTCCGGGAGGATCCCACGTGCCGCGGAGCGGCTGGGCCCGTGAGCCATGGCCGCTGAGCCTGCGCGTCCGGAGCCTGTGCTCCGCAACGGGAGAGGCCACTGCAGTGAGAGGCCCACGTACCGCAAAAAAAAAAAAAAAAAAAAAAATATATATATATATATATATAAATATATATATATATATATATATATATATGAAAGAAGAAGAAAAAGAGAAGGGGAGACATCCAAGTCAGGAAAGCAAATATTTCTAGAAAACCTCAAAAAAAAACTTTCTTTTTTTTTTTTTTACAAAAGAGACATTTTTATTTGGTCCATTGGAGCCTGAGTCTGGAAACCACTCACGGAGACTCATCCTACAGGGAGGGGGACTGAAAATTGATGAAATAGTCACTCTCAGAAGAATAAAAAAGAAGAGCTGGCCATATTTACGGGGTTAAAAATATTCACAGCTCAGAGTAAATGAGGATATACAAAGGGGGCCTAAGGGGGAGAGTGTAGTGCTTCCTGATGTTTCTCTAGGTGTAAAACCCCCCATAAGCCCCATGGGAAGTGAGGGGCCCTTGTCTGGGCCACTGGACAGAACTGTGTTGAGTGGCTGTTTCTAAATACGAGGATTTCTGAGAAGGCAAGTATTTTCAGCTGAGCACATCACTCACTGCCCTGAACATAACTCCGGTTACGCAGTAAAGAACGGGGGTGGGGGGCTTCCCTGGTGGCGCAGTGGTTGAGAGTCCGCCTGACGATGCAGGGGACGCGGGTTCGTGCCCCGGTCCGGGAGGATCCCACGTGCCGCGGAGCGGCTGGGCCCGTGAGCCATGGCCGCTGCGCCTACGCGTCTGGAGCCTGTGCTCCGCAACGGGAGAGGCCACAGCAGTGAGAGGCCCGCGTACCGCAAAAAAAAAAAAAAAGGATCTGAAATCTGCTCTGCCCACGTCCAAAGGGAACAAAAATCAATAGCCAGGGTCAATTCAGCCTGATCCCAGAGCCCACGGCCCCTTCTGATGAAGAGTGATGCCTGCTGTGATACACGGGAAGGTCTCCGCCACGTGCGCTGTGTCAGCAGACCACTGAGGCCCCGCGGGTCTCAGCTTCTCCCCCAGTGTGGCCCATGACCTCCGCACCGCACACACCAGCCAGGACAAAGCAAGCCTGCCTGCAGCTCCGCCAGGGGCACAACCCCCCTAGGTCTCCATGTTCTCATCAGCAGAGCAAGGGATGTAGACTAGAATAGCTGATCCGTATGAGGCACCGGAGGGCGCACAGGGTTCTGTATGGTGGCCTGGAAACCTGCATGGAAGGAGGGACGGAGCAGGGCTCCAGGCCTGCCTAGACCCCATGTTTAATAGAAGCGGCTCACCTCTGACCCCTTCTTCCCGTGGGGCTGCATGTTCAGAATGCAGTTGAAGAAACACTCCCGTTGCTGCGAATGTTTGCAAACTTCACCGTCCATCCCATCCACTGCAAAACACCTGTTATTCCACGAGCAGCTGTGTCTGCAACACTCAGCAGACCCTGTGACTTCAAGTTAAAATTTATATCCAGGGGATCTACTCCCAGAGCTGAAAAGCAGGGAAAGCGATTTCCCCTGGCCTCAGGGAGGTGCACCCAGGTCAACAGCAGCCGTGCCCTGCACGGTCCTTCTGCTGAGAGGAGGGCCCAGTCCGGGGCTGGAGGTGGGGCTGCTAAGTTGGATTGGTCTGGTCTCACTCTAGAGACTGAGAGGTGGTTGTCTCTCCATGTGTGTTGTCTTCTTCAACAGCAGAATCCCATTATTGCAGCTCAGCACATACCACCCGGAATGAAAGCCATTTCCCAGCCCCCTTGCGGCCACATGTGGCCAAGTGACTGAAGTCCAGACGATGGGACGGAAGCAGAAGTGCTGTCTGGGACTCTTGAGGAAGCTCTTTCGGCAGGGGACAGTGTCAGTAGCCATCGTATGTTATGAAGAGCCAGGCTAGAAGGGGGCCTGGGTCCCTGGTGACCTTGGAGCCAC
Source organism: Kogia breviceps (assembly GCF_026419965.1). Taxonomy (NCBI): domain Eukaryota; kingdom Metazoa; phylum Chordata; class Mammalia; order Artiodactyla; family Physeteridae; genus Kogia; species Kogia breviceps. Next base: position 84,363,046 of record NC_081311.1, read on the forward strand.
CATATCAGCCAGGACTGTACATCTAGATTCTCTCTGTCAGAGAAACATAAGCTGTTGTCTTGTTTAAACCACTGTTATTCTGAGTTTGAGGTCACATTCAGTTTGATGCAGCGTGGCGAATAATTGGTACCCTGAAGTGGCATGGTACAAGAGGCAGAGCCTAAAACGTGAGCTGTCGTTAATGTAACATTATCAAGATGGCAGGGGACAAGGGCTCAGACTCTAAGATGAGAAGTGGGTGAGCCTTGTTATGCAGTGACAAAACATTTGGTAAAACTGTCACCTATTGTCCCTTGGATGAGAGACCAGAAACTGAGATCAGGGCACAGAGACTTGGTGGGGAGAGTCAGGATGTTGGCAGGTGGTGACTGAAATGGCTTTGTAACGGTCGACTTACCCAGGCCGGACTGCATCCCAGGACGCCCTTGCCCGCAGGTGCCCATTAGGTGGGCCACGCGAAAGCTTCCTGGGAGACCCCGGGGGCCGGCGGGAGCCGCAGACTCTGTGCGGCTCCCCTGCCACACTCAGCATCACTTGACCTGCCGGCTCCCCTCTTTGGTGGGAAGCAGCAGTGGACCTGTCACCGCCCTGCATACCCGCGGCCTCCTTCAGATGTGTGTCCCTGGCTGCACAGGTGTGCGGCCCACGCAGGATCCCGCTGCCAAAAACCCTGCCCTCGATGAACGCTCTGCTGTCACCTTCTTGACATTCGGAATTTTGGAACAAGGGGCTTTGCATTTTCGCTTTGCACTGGGTCCTGAAGTTTAGGTAGGCAGCCTTGCCTAGTAGTTCCACATCTCCACATCTCACAAAGTCCTGTGAGAGAGAGAGAGAGCTTGAGCTCAGCACAGAGTGATCCAGCCCAAGGCAGAGAAGGAAAGGAGAGAGCAGAGCTGAGAAAGGGATTGTGTGCCCACAGCCCCTGCTTTTGCACCCCTAGCAGAGCTAGAAAACTGCCATTTAGAGAAAACGAGATGGTGATGTCCACATAAAGGCAGTGAGCAAGGAGATTAACCTTCAGGACAAAGCCCATCGTTTCGATGGCCTCAGACAGAGGAGCTAAGTTGGAGACAAAGCAAACAGTAAAAGACAAGAGTCTTCAGGCTTAAAAACGACGTACAGACAAGATCCTTAGTTGATTTAAAAATTTTTTTTATCTTATATTAGAGTATAGTTGATTTACAATGTTGTGTTAGTTTCAGGTGTACAGCCAAGTGATTTAGTTACACATATTCATATATCTATTCTTTTCCATTTTAGGTTATTACAGTTCCCTGTGCTGTACAGTAGGTCCTTGTTGATTATCTATTTATATATAGTCATGTGTATCTGTTAACCTGTTATCCCCCCCACCCTTTCCCCTTTGGTAACCGTCAGTTTGTTTTCTAAGTCTGTGAGTCTGTTTCTGTTTTGTACGTAAGTTCGTTTGTATCATGTTTTTAAAGATCCACACATACGTGATATCATACGATATTTGTCTTTCTCGGTCTGACTTCCTTCACTTAGTATGATGATCCTTAGTTGGCTGTTTACACATAGAGCTAGTTGAAAGAAGATACACTAAAAGCCTACCAAGTTTTTCAGAGAAATGTCATTCGAAAGAAATCCCAACCTGGCTGGCAACGGTCTGCAGGTTAAAACCCCAAAGCAGAGCATTGGGCCACAGAAGAAAAGGGACGACGGAGAACCCCCAGAGGACAAAGTGGGTGCGAAAGCAGAAGCAGAGCTGCCTGAGGAGCTGAGGCAGGGAGCCTGGTCCCCTCTGCCCAACAACCAACTTCAGATGCAAAACAGCTGCTGGCCCGCCGTGGGTTCCCCACTCCCCCCTTTTCTGAATACACATTTATGTTTTCCTGTTCCTTCTCCACCATTGTTGGTTTGACAAGGGCAGACACCTGTCTTTTTGTTTGTAGGCAACATTTCTAGCTGACAGAACAGACTGCAAAACAATCAGAGTCCCAGGGGAAGGAGCTTATGGGTCTGCAGGGCTGCATACCTCCCGGAGACCCATGCACACTGCAAACAAGGAGAGGCCGGTGGGCATTCCGTTAGCCCTTCAACCTCCTCTTCCTTCTTAGCAACGAAATCCCACTGCTGGCTTAGCATACCGGGCCCAGAATGCAAGATCACACTTGTCAGCTTTCTAGTGGCGAGGTGTGGCCATAGGACTGAAGTTCTGGGCAGTGATGTGTAAGAAGGGCTGTGCGGGGACTGTGGTGTCCAGCGCTCAAGCAGCTATTTTGCACCATGAGGACACATGCTAGGTTGGAGGAACAGCCAAAGCAGAAGGAGTGTGGGGCCCTGGGGGCTGTGGAACCACCTCACTAGACCTGGACAGCTGAACTCTTGACTCTTGTGTGTGAGAGAAAGCTGCCTACCTGTTCAAATGACTGTTAGCTCTTTCCCAGCAGCCTGGGCTAATCCTAGCTAATATGATCCAAGTGGCCCGGAATTCTAGCTGTTCACCAGAACCCAAGCTTTCCTTGTCTAGCACATAGCCAGACTCCACCTCCCTTGCAATTAGAGATGTTCGTGGGTGATGAATTCTAGCCAGTGGGAATCTGAGTGGCTTTTAGGACATGGCAGTGACTCTCCATTTTCTTGGTCCTCTCCCCCAGCTGAATATAGACAATGATAACGCCCTAGACGGTGATGAAACCATGAGCTAAAAGGAGCCAGAATCCCTAAATCACTGTAGAAGCACAACCTCCTGACAATCAAAACCACCGCTAGGCCTAATTATGTGAGGGAGAAATAGACTACTAATGTGCTTGATCTGTTGCGCGTTTGGAATCTATTTGTTAAGGGGTCTAGCCTACCCTATACAGGCCCACAGGGAGCAGGCTAAGATGCTAAGGTAGGGTGCCCTGGGCCCCAGGTGGGGGAACTTGCATTTTGAGCTCTAGTTCCAGCAGAGGAATTGGAAGAGGAGCTCTAATCAGGAAACATGACCCCAAATCCTGTCCTGCAGACAGAGAATTTGCCGGGTTGAGGGGGAAGTTCCATTCTAATGGACTTTTAGATAAGTAGGAGTCCCATGTTGGATTGGAAATGAATCAACAGCCTCAGGGACTGTGTTTTGGGGGTTAAGCTAGAATAAACCTGTACCTATAGGCGGGGCCGCATTTGAGCAGTAAGCATGGCCAATAAACAAATCAACATGGAAATCAGTCTACACACGACTTTCCCATTTAGAAACTTTTATATCAGAAACAAAAGCATTGTGCAGTGGTGACGTCTCCAAACTAGCTGCCGCCATTCCAATTCTAACCCTGTGACTCACCAGCAGTAAGAAACCTCAGCCACACCCACTCCAGTCCTCTGAGCTTTGGTTTCCTCATCTGTAAGATGGGGGTTATGACAGTACCTTCCTCAGACTGCTGATGGGTCAAAGGAAGTAATGCAGCTAAAGCGCTAACATCAGTCCAGGCACGTGGTAAGAACGCAAAAGCTGTTGCATATTAATATCAGCAAAAACGCATGGACTCCACTGCCACTGTCAGGTGGCATTAACGTTGCTTGCATCTCATTTGGGGCAAAGAGACCTACAGACAGCCTTTGAGACCCAACCTTTAGTAAGTAGAGTAGCTTCTGGAATCTAGTTTACACTTGTTTACACAACAGTATTTCAGATAAATCTTCATGTTATTGGATTATAAAACGCAAGTCCTTTAAAAACCAGAGTGGGGACTTGCCTGGTGGTCCAGTGGTTAAGACTTCGCCTTCCGGCACAGGGGGTGAGGGTTCGATTCCCGGTCGGGGAGCTAAGATCCCACATGGCTCGGGGCCAAAAAACCAAAACATAAAAAAAAGAAGCAATATTGTAACAAATTCAATAAAGACTTTTAAAATGGTCCACATCAAAAAATCTTAAAAAAAAAAAACCCCAAATGAATTTATGATCGCTTGGCATTACATTATTTCCTCAATTAATATTCATTCACTAATTTGACAGCTGTTTGTGAAGGCCCTATTAGGTGCCAGGCTCTGGACTGGGCTCTGGGGACACAACGGAGAACAAGCTGGCAGGGCTCTTACCCTCCCAGAACCTGCATTCTAGTGGGAGCCCCAAAAGGGCCACTGCCACTGTCATGACAGATTCCTGGACCATGTGCAGCAGTCCTGACGTTCAGAAAGTCAGGATGTTTTTATAGAAACTTTTTCCCACCCCCTCAACTCTATCTTCCCATCAGACACTGACCAGTAATGACCACTTGGTTCCTCAGACCATCTTTAATATCACTTTGTTTGCCTGAATCTAGATTGGGATGCTTGCTCCAAGGTCCTCACCTGTCCTGGTATGAGGGAAACTTACCCCCTCAAAAGCTGCAGCTCACCCTGCCCTACTGATGCTTGCTCCATTGGACATACCTCTTCTTCTGTAAAACAAGAAATTGAGATTGTCTGCAGACCTGTTGGATCTACAATTGTTTCTTTTTCCACACTCTCCTCTTTCCAGACAGGCAGGCTCCCGAGGGTGTCTACACATCCTGAGGTCACGTCCATCGCAGGGCCAAGTACTCAGTGAACTGGAGGAAACCACGAGGAAGAAGACGTATGATACAGAAAAGGGTTTTCCAGGTGTCAGAGCCAGGCACAGCGGGAGCCAGCTATAGGGTGACATTGCGCCCTGAGTAATCAGACCATGTCACCAGTTCAGCCAAGAGGTGATGATGACGATGGCAGTGTCAGAGGAATTGACATAGAGATTGTCACTTCGGGACCTCTACCTAAGGGGGAGGGAGCTCCCCACAGAGCCAGTCTGCAAAGTACAGCTGATAGCAGCTAAAAGGTCAATGGTGCTCTGCACTGGGGAAACATACAAAGCACTGACCCCCATAGGCCACCAGTTAACCGCCCATCCTTAAGGTAAAGCTTTCCTGTTTGTTAGGTCATCTTCACCCATGTTGATCCTGCTGTTCCTGGAGCTCTTGGCATCTCCCCTTTCCAACTGTAGGGTCAGAGCTACTAATTACCTCCTACTGTGATGGTTGATTGCGTGTGTGTGCATGTGTGTGTGTGCGTGTGTGTGTATGTGCGTGTGTGTGCATGTGTGTGTGTATGTGTGTGTGCGTGTGTACGTGTGTGCATGAGAGAGAGAGACGTGGACAAACATCCACCTAATCTGTCTACTGACCCTGAATCATTAAGTGACTCACATCTTCAAGGAGCTGTCCGATTCCTTTCTGGACGCCCCTACAGAGCACAGAGCTGGTTACCACGTAGCTGCCCAGTCAAGGCCGAGCCTCAGGGTGGCTCTCCATCAGATCTACCTACTCTTCTTCCTCTGCAGATGGGGTGTGGCTGGAGGGAGCCTGGCAGCTGGTGCAGTCTGTCCCACCTCGTCAGGAGGGCTCAGGCTGTCCAGACCAAGGGTCTGAGGACCCCTCCTGTCCCAGCTAGCTGGGTATGGCCAGGACTCTTAGCAGCAGCAGGCAGGCAGAGGCTCCCAGCCTCTGGAAAACTGCAGTGCCATAAAGCAATCACACTTTTTGTAATTCAGATATTACAGTTGTGCCTACATTTAAATTACTGTGTTGTAAACAACTTGCATTGTCTTGTTATGACTTAAAGCCTAGAAACTTCAACTAATTAAAAAGACACTCTGGTGAGCTGAAGGAGAAAGCCTCGTCACGTGGCTCACATGTGCCTGGCAGGATCGAATTTATACTTTCTCAGCGATGTGCATGGACACTCCAAGAGTCTGTGCTGTCCCGGAGTCCAGAGGGGTAGTTACCAGGCATTTTAGGTCACTACTGGGCAGTTATATGTGAGGAAAGTGAAGGTCTTTTCCTTAATTACCAAGCATTTCCTCATCTATTCTGTATATTCCCAGCACAGTGCACACCCGGTGCCATGCAGAATGGGGTGACCTAATGAGGTAGGAGATAGATGGGCCCCAGGTTGCGCAGCTACAACCCTTCTGCTGATGCTTCGACCTAAGGTACCAGCAGGAGCATTGGGCCCTGATTGGGTGGAAGGCAAAGCTACCACAATGTCCTCATTCTCGTGGTCAAGGGGATTTCCCAGCCTCACATGTGCACATAGAAGGTCCTCAGTCTGGGGAGGGGCCAAGGGAGGGAGGGGGCACCAGCCCATAATACGCCCAGCCAACCCCCCAGAAACCTTCACGCTGGAATTCACCTTGGCTGAGAGATGCACGCGCCCACCAGGAAGGACACTGCGTCAGAGCAGATTATGGGCACAACCAAGATGATTGCCCAGAGACCACCTGGAAGCCCGCCCCCATATAAGTGACCTAACCCCCCCCCATTGCATACAGCTCACTCCAAGTTCACCCATGTGCTCTTCCACAGGTGCTCTGCTTCCAACAAATGTTTTATCTGCTTCACAATCTCGGTCTCTTTGCTGAATTCTTTCTTCAAAGAAGATAAGGACCGAGGCCCTGCTTCCAGCCATTCCACCGCCAAAGTCACTAAGACACGGGCCTTTGTCTCTAGGGCCTCCTAGACTAGCTCAAGAGACCAAATAAATACAGATACAATGATAGAAGTACTGAATTGCATGGAAATGACGGTAAATGTAGTAAAAGCTGAAAACAGAGCAAAAATAATGTTTCATGGAGAGATGTGAGAGGAAGGTGTTTGCCCACTTCACACCATTCTTCGTGGCAGAGATATCATTCCAACTCACAGCTCTTTGCAAATGGGAAATAGAAGTTAATATCAAACAAACAATCACATAGCATGGATTCAGAGGTAGGCCTTCCAGCTCTAAGATCCCTGTCCTTTCTGATATATCAATTTCATAGATGTGAGAAATTTAAATACTTGCTCTTCATTCTGTGTGGCAGGGGAAGAAAGTTTCAGCCTTCTTTGGCATGATAGTTAGATTTATGGAGTCCACATTTATTGGCCAAAAGGGTGGGCAAAGCTGGATTTGCTAACCTGTGTTGAGCAGTGTCTTTGTCCACAGCGCACATTGCAGCCCCTGGTGCTCCAACTCCTTCACCCCTGGGGGTGCCCTGGGGAAGCAGCCGCTTTGCAGCTCTAGACCTTCTCTGCAGTTTTCTTCTCCCCAAAGGAAACTTCCATGGGCTGGGTCCAGCAGTACGGGTTTCATCTTGTGTGTTCCACTTAGCCAACCACTGTATTCCTGTTTGCTCCCAGGTCCTGCTGCCGCTGTGTCCCCTGGTTACCCAAAGACATTTAGATGACCAATTGCAGGGGCTGTGCACTCAGCGGTGGACTGGGAACATGTGGGGAAGTTGGTTGATCCCTCTGGATCTTGCCGGAAATGCTTTCGGAATCTATGGTTGCATGCCCTATTTTTCCCCAACGTTTTTTCACCTTGTGACAGCTAAAATTTTTCCTTGCATCCAGGGGTTAAATAGACACTCTAATTAAAACTGTTCTCACTGTACAGTCAGACTTTCAACTGATTAACTTTTACAGAAGCTTATATCCAAGGGGCAATTCAAGATGTCGTGTTGGCATCGGCTCCGTGGTGGAGGCTGTCTCGTTTTCCCTTATATGTGAAATAAAAACTTTACACGTTTGGAAGGGCAAAAAATAATTTACCCATAATAGGAAATTAAAAGGAATTGCCATCATAAATTAGATAGGCCATCAGGAAAATATGACGGAAAGGGCTGCTATAGAAAGACTTCTTTGTCTGAGTGCATTTATTCTTCATGAGTTTTTACTATTCAGTAGCTTTAGATTCAATCTGTCATAGATGGCCAGGGTCTTTTCCAGGGAAGAAGAGGTGGAGGCTCCCCACTTATGTTCTTCCTGAAACCATGAAGGGACCTGTAGAGGAATGTTTCAAGAAACCAAGAAAGCATTTGCCTTCAAGGACCTGGTCCAAAGGCTGCTGCATGAACCTCCCAATAAGCCCAGATGAAATGTGAAAACTTACAGGAAGCCTGTCAATACAAACACTTTTGTTAGACCTCCACCACGAGGTGTTCTGGGTACTTTAGACTTCTAGATTATTCCAGGTACTTTAGATTTTAAACACCACCAGCACAGTGTTAAACCAGGATCTGAAAAAATCCTGCCAAGCCAAATAGCTGTCCCTGAGTGAACCATGCTCCCCTCGGCAACTGTAGTCTTGTGTCTCAAAGCCTGGAGAGGGAGGGAGACAGTGCGGGTCTTCTCTCGCTGGCTTGGCTGGATTCCTCTTATGTTTTCCTGTCTCTGAAAAAGTCTGTCCTGCTTGGGAGTCATGGCCACTGGGACTGGGTATCCTGTACTCGGGGAGGCTCTTCCCCTCATCTTATAGAAGAGCTATCATTCCCAGTTCAGAAGGACTGAAAGCAGAAGACTAAAGATGGGGAAACAGGTTATCAGAGCATGACAACTGTTCCTCCTTTGATGAAAGCTGTCTGAATTACTGAGCTCATGGGAGCGGTTGTTCTCCAGTGACCTAACATCCTGATTTTCAAGATTTTTTGTTTGTTTGTTTTTGTTTTTTTGCGGTACGCGGGCCTCTCACTGCTGTGGCCTCTCCCATTGCGGAGCACAGGCTCCGGACGCGCATGCTCAGCGGCCATGGCTCACGGGCCCAGCCGCTCCGCGGCATGTGGGATCTTCCCGGACCGGGGCACGAACCCGTGTCCCCTGCATAGGCAGGCGGACTCTCAACCACTGCGCCACCAGGGAAGCCCTGATTTTCAAGATTTAAAAAAAAATTTTATAGGGCCTTGTACCTGGTGGCATTGGGACAAAAATGATAATGCTGCCACTGCCTTTTTTTAAAATCAATTTTTAAAATTGGAGTAGAGTTGATTTACAACGTTGTGTTAATTTCTGCTGTACAGCAAAGTGATTCAGTTATACGTATATACATTCTTTTTCATATTCTTTTCCATTATGGTTTGTCACAGGATATTGAATATAGTTCCCTGTGCTGTACAGTAGGACCTTGTTGTTTATCCATCCTGTATGTAATAGTTTACATCTGCTAACCCCAAACTCCTACTCCGACCCTCCCCCCCTCCCCCTCCCCCTTGGCAACCACAAGTCTGTTCACACTGCCTTTAAAGGCCTTTGGTACAGAAGAAATTTTTAGATAAAATTCCAGGGCTTGATTAAAATAGGAAATGAGCACCAAAACGCCCCGGATTTTGCAGTTCTCCTACCTCCTCCTCTCTAACCCATTCCTCGTCCTGAGGTTAAGCCTGGGAGAATTACCTGATGACACTAGACAGAGCAAAAGAGTGGAAATGCTGGGCTTAGGAAGCAGGAGGGCCGCGAGCTGGTGCCAGCTGCACCCATGACAGGCTTCCCAGCCTGGCTTAGAAGTGGTTCATTCTGCAATTCTGGGATAAGTTCTGGGAGGTTTTAATGTGCCATATACATAAATTTCAAACCCGCCCTTGAGTTGGGTCCTGAAATGACAGAAGGAGTAACAGACTTAACCATTCATTCATTCATTCAATAAATATTTACTATTAAATATTTATTAAGCATCTATTATGTTTTTAATGGGAAAAAAGGTAAGGAAAAGAAAGACAGCAGCTATTATAATCATATAAAGTTATGTACAGTAGTATCAGTCAGGATTCATAGTTGCAAACGAAAGTAGCCATTGAGTCTGCCTTAAAAAGAAAGGGATATATTAGAGGATGTGAGGGGCTTGCAGACACTGCCTCTGGGATTAGGCCACCCCCCCGCCGAAGGGTTGTTCCAACAAAGCCCCACCTCTTTCCCCAGCAGCACCAGCCCGCACTGGGTTCCAGCGCCCACTTGTGCTGATGCAGTGTGGGTCAGATGCCAGGAGCTGCCCAGGAAAGGCAGCCTCCACTGACCCACTCACCCCACGGTGGTGGAGCCCACACGCCCCTCTCTCTTCCGTTGCTCCCTCCCCCCGCCTCCCCTGGGCCTGTTTAAGGGCAGGGCCTGGGTCTCGTACCCACTCACCAGCTATAAAGGAGGCTAGGAAGCTGAGTCCTGACTTTGGCTTTGGACAAGTGTGACTCATCATGTGGAATTTTCTTTAAAATAGAAAAGATATTCAAAAGATACTGGCCAATGAATAAATAAATCAGACAAATGTGCATGAAAATATATCTGGGAAACCTTTCATCAAGAGTTGGTCACCAGTTTTATTTGGAATTCGACTGGGAAGATAGAGAAATTGTGACACAGTCTATATAACTTTTCTTTTCTTTTTTTTTTTTTTTTTTTTTTTTTTTGCGGTACGCGGGCCTCTCACTGTTGCGGCCCCTCCCGTTGCGGAGCACAGGCTCCGGACGCGCAGGCCCAGCGGCCACGGCTCACGGGCCCAGTTGCTCCGCGGCACGTGGGATCTTCCCGGCCCGGGGCACGAACCCACGTCCCCTGCATCGGCAGGCGGACTCTCAACCACTGCGCCACCAGGGAAGCCCCAGTCTATAACTTTAAAATTACTATAAAAAACATATTGTTAAGGAAAATATCAAACAGAACAGAATTATTTGAAGTAAAAAAAAAAAAAAAAAAAACCTTTTTCCGTCCCACCATTGCCACTCCCATTCTTAACAGTTTTGTCCATGCTATTTCACACATTTTTATGCATATAAATATATATAATTTAAATATACTTTAAAAAACTCCTATGGAATTGTGCCATAACATTTTACAACTTACTTTATTCATTTAACAATATATCATGGAGGGCTTCCCTGGTGGCGCAGTGGTTGAGAATCCGCCTGCTGATGCAGGGGACGCGGGTTCGTGCCCCGGTCCGGGAAGATCCCACATGCCGCAAAGCGGCTGGGCCCGTGAGCCATGGCTGCTGAGCCTGCGCGTCCCGAGCCTGTGCTCCACAATGGGAGAGGCCACAACAGTGAGAGGCCCGCATACCGCAAGAAAAAAAAAAAAAAGAAAGAAAAACAACATATCATGGAAATATTTTTATGTCTTTAAGTATAGATTTACCTTATTTTTTTATTTTTTTTTACAGTATGCGGGCCTCTCACTGTCGTGGCCTCTCCCACTGCGCCACCAGGGAAGCCCGATTTACCTTATTTTTAAAATATTTTATTATGAAAAATTTCAAAAACATATAAAAGTAGAGAGAAGAGTATAATGAGCTAAAATTGTAAAAACCCAAATTCCACACTGTCAATCCTGACTCATCCAGGCCACCGCCCATTCTCCCATCTCTGGACTATTTTAAAGCAAACCCCAGGCATCACCTCATTTTTCACCTATAAATTCATCAGTAGGTATCTCTAAGACAGGGTTGGTTGGCAAAAGTCAGAAAGTTCTCTGTCGTAACTACTCAGCTCTGCCACTGTAGCGCACAAGCAGCCCTACACAAATGGAGCTGGTTGAGTTCCAACAAGCTGTATTTACACAACAGGCACTGGGCCAGAGTGGCCAACAGGCCATAGTGCGCCAACCCCTGCTCGGAAAGATAAGAACTTTCCCCTTTAATACACAATTTTTCTCTTTAATACTATTTCTAAAAGTTAACAAAAATCTCTTTTCTTGGGGCTTCCCTGGTGGCGCAGTGGTTGAGAGTCCGCCTGCCGATGCAGGGGACGCGGGTTCGTGCCCCGGTCTGGGAAGATCCCACATGCTGCGGAGCAACTAAGCCCGTGAGCCATGGCCGCTGAGCCTGCTCTCTAGAGCCCCGAGCCACAACTACTGAAGCCCATATGCCTAGAGACCATGCTCCGCAACAAGAGAAGCCACTGCAATGAGATGCCCACACACCCCAATGAAGCGTAGCCCCTGCTCACCGCAACTAGAGGAAACCCGTACACAGCAGCGAAGACCCAATGCAGCCAAAAATAAATAAATAAGTAAATAAATTTATCTTAAAAAAATAACTTCCTCAATTTTACATTTGTATTTCCTTTCAACCATGTCAAAAATCTCAATTCTCAACACCACTAGCACAATTACTTTTCCTATAATAATACACACAAAAGTCTCCAAATAACAATATCAACACTACTATCAACAATATGATTACTGAAGACAGTTTCATACCTTGGGGGTTTTCTTGTTTGGTTGAGTGGTTTGGTTTGTTTTGGTTTACATGCTAAGGGTGTATTCTTACAAGGGACATACAGTTAAATGATTCTGTTTTAAAGTCAATTAGAATAATTCTTAAAAAGAACTATGTCCCACCTAGGAACAGGTTCATTTGTTTTATTTTACTTTCAATTTTCAGTGACTGCTTTAAAAAATTTATTTAGCTTTGTTTTAGAATTCTCCATAGTATTTACATGATTCTGAAGTTAAATATAACAAATAATGTATATTCAGGTTAAGTCTAATTTCTGTCTATGCTCCTTCTACACTATTGCCTCCCTCCCCTATAGATAATCATTTTTTAATGCTTTATCCTTCCATCTTTTTAAAAGTATAAGCAAGTATGCATATTTTTTGTATTTCTCATTTTTTTTTTTGGTTGAATAGCCTTCTGCACATGTCCACAAGAAAGATATAGTAGGCAGTGTTTCCCAAAATTTGACCGTGAAACTCTTTTCCTGTGGAGCATCCTGAAGGGTGAATATTGGGTAAAACACATTTGGAAAATGCTGCTATAATTCATAGAAGAAAAATAATCTATGGATTCTCAATAAGTTTACATTAGCTGAAACAGTTTTTTTCTCCGCAAAGTGAAGGGGTCTCTTTGTTTTTTATGTAATCAAATCACCTCCTAAATTCATCAATCCTCTCCAAGAGCAAGATTTCTGTGACTCTTCTGAGCACGCTCACCATGGAACTGTGATGGACAGTTTGCAACTGTGGTTGCAAAATCCTGCAACATTGGAGTCTCTTGACTCCCCACACAGCAGGTTTGTTCTTTCTTTAATGCCAATCCCCTCTGAACAGGGTCACTTCCTGGCTCCGTGAGCTATCTTCAATCACCAAAGATCATAAAATAAGCCACGAAGACATTTCCCTGTTGTTTTACCTCTGTTCTCACCTTCCTAGTGTCATTAATTAACATGAAAGTCCAATGCTCTCTCCTTGCTCATGGGTCCAAGTGCACACCCCACTCTGAAGAAGCCACACAGTGGGCCTGTTTGCCAGAGTATGCATTCTTTGTCCCCAGAGACTCTTCTTGTGTGGTCCCTTTATCTGTAGTTGAACGACTTCTCTCTTTGCTCCAAGCACTAGAGGTGGTTAGTGGGTTTCGTCAGAGGATAGGAAGATTTAACTCCTCACTGCTGATACATCAAGAGGAAATTAATAAAGGATTCTGAGCAACATTCAGTGAAACTGAATTCTTAAATTCTTGCTGAGATAGGGCTTTTAGGAACCCGGATGGTGAGATAAACTCCACTTCCTCTGTGTGTACTCAGCTCTTCCATACAGCACTAAGGCAATTTGTCCTGCGTAACAACCTAGCATGAATCACTACAAAGCTAAAATCACATCCCTAGAGAGCTCACGGAGATGCAGATTAGTGCCTCGTGAAAAAGGCCAGACCACTGCAGAGGTAAAGGGTTCATCTAAATCAGTGTTTGTAGTTGCCAGCAAAGCGAGGTTTTCTTGCTGCTTTGACTCTAGCTGTCTTCCTTCAGGGCTGCTCTTGTGTTTGAACCTTTCCGTGTGGGAGGCCTTCAGCCCCCTTTTCCTGAGGTGCACCTTCCATACACAGTCTAGGCAGCCTGCCAAGGGAAAGCAATTCTGAGACCCAATACCCTCTCTCCTGCTCACACTCTCCCATCCCTTGACCGTCCATCTGGTCCTGAAGACAAGCTCCTTTCTTTTTGGCCCTTTGTCACCCCATTCTTGCTCCCCTTCTAGGCTTTTACCTGTGTAGAGGCCCTGCCCATGTGCCTGAGATGGAATTCTATAGCTTCACACCAGGATACCCCAACTGGGATCCTTAGCTGGGGTTTTTGCAAGAAAGATCCACAGACCACCTGCATCAGAATCACCATAGGGTGCCTGTTAAAAATACAAATCATGAGGTCCCAGCCTAGACCTTCTGAACAGGATCTTTTGCAAGAAGCCTAGAATCTTCCCCATTAACACCCGAATGCTTCTCTTTGCATTAGTTTAAGAACCAGCCCTTGTAGATCTGGCTGTTTCTTTAGAAAACCTTTTACCTATTTTCAGAGAAGCCTCACCTGCCTCACACCCGTAGGCTTATAGTATTAGATACTTTGTTGTCATTTCGCTTTACCCCTCACTCTAAAAGTCCCATGAACTTAGCACTTCATATCTCTATAGTTTTTTTTTCAGTTCTCATCAAAAGACAGGCATGAAAAAATAAGAGTCCAAAACTGCCTTCTACCATAAAAAAAAAAGTAGAAAACAGAACAAACTGCTTTCAGACAATGGACAGCAGGCAGTGCAGGACTGTGATTGCTGAGAAAAGGGGACTAGTGAAGTGAGCTATACAATCCTCCCGTCCTCCTGCCTGGAGGCAATTTCTGAACTGCAGTTTGGGCTGACGGAGAACTCTGATCCCAGCAGTCTCATCAAATTGAGATGAGAGATCAGAGTTCAGGGAGGCCAAGCCAGCTAGAATTTAGGGCAGAGTACAGATAGAAGGAGATACATAGAGAAAGACCTCCAGAAAGCTGAACGGGGTCCCCTTGCATCTTTGATTGAAAGACCAACCTCCACAGAGATAAAACTCCACAAGTGGGACAGAGAACATCCAAGAAAAGAGCATTACCAGGAGCTTCAAGCCAAAAACTTCCCAGAGCTTACACAGGGCTGGGAACCATTTGAGTATCCACCAGCCAGAGTAGAGGAACCTCACTGAATACATTCAGCATAGACCCCAGAGACAGTCACATCTTAGAAATGGGACTAAACTAACCCTAAAGTAAAGGGTACTCTACACCTACTCTGTAAGAGCTTTAAAACAAGCTTTGAAAGGACCAAACTAATCCACAAGAAATTTAATTGCCTGTCAAAAAACAAGCAAACAAACAAAAACTCCCACAAACTTTAAAGGAATAAAATAATATCTAGCACTCAACAATGAAAAAAATGCAGTCTTACATCCAATAAAAAATTACTAGATTTCCAAGAAGCAGAAAAATGTGACACATAACTAGTAAAAAAATCAATTTAAAAATACCCAGGAAAATGTAAATTTGTGCAGCCTCTATGGAAAACAGTATGGAGGTTACTTAAAAAACTAAAAATAGAGTTACCATATGGTCCAGCAATCCCACTCCTGGGCATATATCCAGAGAAAACTATAATTTTAAAAGATACATATACCCTAATGTTCACTGCAGCACTATTTACAATAGCTAGGACATGGAAACAACCTAAATGACAGATGAATGGATAAAGAAGCTGTGGTATATATACAATGGAATATTACTCAGCCATAAAAGAGAATGAAATAATGCCATTTGCAGCAACATGGATAGACCTAGAGATTATCATACTAAGTGAACTAAGTCAGACAAAGACAAATCTCATATGGTACTGCTTACAAGTGGAATCTAAAAAAAATTGTACAAATGAACTTATTTCCAAAACAGAAAGAGACACAGACATAGAAAACAAATTTATGGTAATCAAAGGGGAAACGGTGGGGGGAGAGGGATAAATTTGGAGTTTGGCATTAACAGATACACAATACTATATATAAAATAGATAAACAAAAAAGATCTACTATATAGCACAGGCAACTATATTCAATATCTTGTAATAACCTATAATGGAAAATCAACTGGAAAAGGATATATATATATAAACGTACATATATGTATAACTGAATCACTTTGCTGTACACTTGAAACTAACACAACATTGCAAATCAACTATGTTTCAATAAAAATATTTTAAATAAAATAAATGAAATGAAAATGTAATGTTCAGAGTAAATTCTAGTTGATTGCTTATGTACAATAAAAATATAGGTATAAATTTTCCTCAAAAAATTAAGAGGACCCAGAAAAAATAGAGAAATAGAGTTATCAAAAAAACAAAAATAGATATTATAAAGGTGTGATATGATCAAAGATTTAATGGAAAACACAAATGAGGAGAAAAGTGAACAGTGTAAAAAAGAAGCAAATGAGAAGTACAATATTGAAAATGAAATTTTTACAGAGTAGAACTTACAGACTAGACATCCGAGAATAAAAGCAATGAGCTTGAATTCAAAATGAAACACAAAGAAAAAAAATTACAGAAGAAAGGAAAAGAACCTCAGTGATCCTTGGGACATTATCAAGTAGTCTAGCATAAATATAATTAGAATCCAAAGAAGAAAGAGAAGGAGGATAGAAAAAAAAACAACTTGATGGGGCTTCCCTGGTGGCGCAGTGGTTAAGAACCCTCCTGCCAATGCAGGGGACATAGGTTCGAGCCCTGGTCTGGGAAGATCCCACATGCCGTGGAACAACTAAGCCCGTGCGCTACAACTACTGAGCCTGCGCTCTAGCGCCCACAAGCCACAACTACTGAAGCCCGTGTGCCTACAGCCCATGCTCTGCAACAAGAGAAGCCACTACAATGAGAAGCCCGCGCACTGCAACGAAGATCCAATGCGGCCATAAATAAATAAATATTTTTTAAAAAAACTTTAATAAATGATACCCCCAAATTTTCCAAAACCAATGAAAACACTAAACCCAAAGATCCAGGTATTTCCTGGTGGTCCAGTGGTTAGGACTCCATGATTGCACTGCTTGGGGCACAGGTTTGATCCCTGGTCAGGAAACTAAGATCCCACAAGCTGTGCAGCATGGCCAAAAAAATAATTTTTTTAACTAAAAAAAAAAAAAAAAAAAAAACCCAAAGATCCAAGAATCTTAACAAACCCCAATTATCACAATAGCTAACAGGGACAACTACACCAAGGAACATTATAATCAAATGGATGAAAACCTGTGATAAAGAGAAAAACCTTAAAAGTAGCCAGAGGAAAATGACATATTACAGACAAAGGAAGAAATATATGAATTACTATGACCTTCTTGATGGAAATTATGCAAGCCTGAAGACAATGAAGTGCTGAAAGGAAAAAAAAATTCTATACCCAGTGTAAAACTAAAAGCCAAATAAAAACTTTCAGATGAGAAAAAGCTGAAAGAATTTCCCAGCAGCAGACTTGCCCCCAAAGAAATGTAATTCTGAGGGTTGTCCAGATAGCAGAGTAGGAAGATCCTGGCTCACCTCCTGCCACAGAAAACCAGAACTGCAACTATTTATGGAGCAACCATCAAGGAGAATCCACAACTGAAGGTATAAAGAAGGATCAACAACAAAAGGGGTAAGAGGGGCGTGTGTAGTCAAGAACCACACCCTCAGGCAAGCAAACCACAAATGGGAGGATAGTCACAATACTAGAGGTTCTCCAAGCCCCACATCGGGTGCCTCATCACCAGGAAGATGAGCCCCCAGAACATTTGGCTTTAAGGCCAGTGAGGTTTGTGCACAGAGGAGCCAAGGGCTGTAGGAAACAGAGACTCTGCTCTTAAAGGACACATGCAAAACCTCACATGCTCCAAGACCCAGAGCAGAGGCAGCAATTTTTAAGGAGCCTGGATCAGACCCACTTGCTGAACTTGGAGAGCTGCCCAGAGAGACAGGAGGCAGTTGGGACTCCCCCTGGGGATATAGACACTGGCGGCAGCCATTTTTGAAAGCTCATTCAACTGTGAAGACACTAGTGCTGAAAAGGGCCATTTGGAGTCCTCCCTCTAGCCTACTAGCACCTGGGGTTTAACTGTCTGCCAGCTGGTCAGCACCAGCCACAGACCACTTCCCCAGCCCTCCCAGCCAGCAGCCCCAAGGTCCTGCCCCAGCCATAAGCAGGCCCAGGACCTGACCTTGCCCACAAGTAGGTTGGAACCAGCTCCAGGACACCCAAGGTCCCAGTCCTACCCATCAGTGGGCTGGCACCAGCCTCAAAGGCCCCAGACAACAATGTTAGCTACACCAGTACCCGGTCCTACCCATCAATAGCCAGCAGCCTCCACACAAGGCAGGGCCTGGCAGCCAGCAGGGTCGGGGCCCAGCCCTGTAAACCAGCATGCCCACAGTAGTTGGCCTGGCCACAACAGAAGGAACCATGCAGCCCACATAGGGGGCACCCCAAGAGAGTACAGCTCTGATGACCAGCGAGGAGTGTGCTGCAGGGCCCCACAGGACATCTCTTACATAAGGCCCCTCCTCCAAGATCAGGAAATGTAACTGACATACCGAATACGCAGAAATAAAAACTATGAGATTTAGGTAAAATGAGGCAATAGTGGAATAGTGGCAATGTTCCAAAGGAAGGAACAAGATAAAACCCCCAAAGAACTAAACAAAGTGGAGATAAGTAACCTACCTGATAAAGAGTTTAAGGCAATGATCATAAAGATGCTCAATGAACTCAGAAGAATGGATGATCACAGTGAGAGCCCACACTTACATGGTCAATTCCTCTATGACAAAGGAGGCAAGAATATACAATGGGGAAAAGACCACCTCTTCAATAAAGGGTGTTGGGAAAACTAGACAGCTACATGCAGAAGAATCAAACTGGAGGAGGAAGTTGCAAGGTGGAGGAGTAGAAGGACTTGAGCTCACCCATTCTTACAAAAACACCAAAATCACAACTTAATGTTGAACAACCATTGACAAAAAAAAAAAAACCTGGAAACTACCAAAACAGATACCCTACATCCAAAGACAAATAAGAAGCCACAATGAGACAGTAGGGGGGGGCACAATCACAATATATCAAATCCCATACCTGCCAGTTGGGTGACCCACAAACTGGAAAATAATTATACCACAGAAGTTCTCCCACAGGAGTGAAAGTCCTGAGCCACACATCAGGTTTCCAAGCCTGGGGGTCTAGCAACAGGAGGAGGAGCCCCCAGAGAAACTGGCTTTGAAGGCCAGCAGGGTTTGATCACAGGAATTCCCCAGGACTGGGGGAAACAGAAACTCCACTCTTGGAGGGTGCACACAAGTTCTCATGCACACTAGGACCCAGGGGGAAAAAGCAGTGACCTCATAAGAGACTGAGCCAGACCTACCTGCTAGTACTGGAGGGTCTTCTGCAGGGACGGGGGCAGTTGTGGCTCACTGTGGGGACAAAGACATTGGCAACAGCAGTTCTGGAAGTACTCATTGGTGAGAGCCCTCCTGGAGGCTGCCATTTCCTCCCCAAGACCTAGCCCCACCCAACAGCCAGTAGGCTCCAGTGCTGGGATGCCTCAGGCTGAAAACCAATAGGGCAGGAACACAGCCCCACCCATCAGCAGACAGGCTGCTTAAAGTCTTCCTGAGCACAGCCCTGCCCACCAGAGGGACAAGACCCAGTTCCACCCACCAGTGGGCAAGAACCAGTCCCTCACACCAGGAAGCCTGCACAGCCTCTTAGATAGCTTCATCCACCAGAGGACAGACAGCAGAAGCAAGAAAACTACAATCCTGCAGCCTACAGAAAGGAAACTGCAATCACAGAAAGTTAGACAAAATGAGGCAGCAGAGGAATATGTCCCAGAGGAAGGAACAAGATAAAACCCCAGAAGAACAACTAAGAGAAGTGGAGATAGGCAACCTGCCAGAAAAAGAATTCACAGCAATGATCATGAAGATGATCCAAGATCTCAGAAAAAGAATGGAGGCACAGATCGAGAAGATACAAGAAATTTTTAACAAAGACCTAGAAGAACTAAAGAACAAACAAACAGAGATGAACAATACAATAACTGAAATGAAAAATACACTAGAAGGAATCAATAGCAGAATAACTGAGGCAGAAGAACGAATAAGTGAGCTGGAAGACAGAATGGTGAAAATTACTGCCACAGAACTGAATAAAGAAAAAAGAATGAAAAGAAATGGGGACTGTCTCAGAGACCTCTGGGACAACATTAAACACACCAACATTCACATTATAGGGGTCCCAGAAGAAGAAGAAAAAGAGAAAGGGCCTGAGAAAATATTTGAAGAGATAATAGCTGAAAACTTCCATAACATAGGAAAGGAAATAGTCACCCAAGTCCAGGAAGTGCAGAGAGTCCCAGGCAGGATAAACCCAAACAAGAACACACTGAAAGACATAGTAATCAAACTGACAAAAATTAAAGACAAAGAAAAAAAAATATTAAAAGCAGCAATGGAAAAGCAACAAATAACATACAAGGGAACTCCCACAATGTAATCAGCTGATTTCTCAGCAGAAACTCAGCAGACCAGAAGGGAGTGACATGGTATATTTAAAGTGGTGGAAGGGAAGAACCCACAACCAAGAATACTCTACTCAGCAAGGTTCTCATTAAGATTTAACAGAGAAATCAAAAGTTTTACAGACAAGCAAAAGAGAATTCAGCACCACCAGACCTGGTTTGCAACAAATGCTAAAGGAACTTCTCCTAGCAGAAAAGAAAAGGCTACTACTAGAAACAAGAAAATTACAAATGGAAAACGTCACCAGTAAAGGCAAACATACAATACAGGTAAGAAATCATCCACACACAAATATGATATCAAAACCAGCATTTGTGAGGAAAGAATAAATGCAGGATACTGGAAATGCATTTGAAATTAAAAGACCAGCAACTTAAAACAATCTTGTTTATATAGAGACTGCTATATCAAAACCTCATGGCAACAGCAAACTGAAAATGTACAATACGTGCACACACACAAAAGAAAAAAGAATCCAAACACAACACGTTAGTCATCAAATCACAAGAGAAGGGAATAAAAGAGGAAGGGAAGAAAAAAGACCTACAAAAACAAATATAAAACAATTAAGAAAATGGAAATAGGAACATACATATTGATATTTACCTTAAATGTAAGTGGATTAAATGCTCCAACCAGAGCTTCCCTGGTGGCGCAGTGGTTGAGAGTCCGCCTGCCGATGCAGGGGACACAGGTTCGTGCCCCGGTCTGGGAAGATCCCACATGCCGCAGAGCGGCTGGGCCCGTGAGCTATGGACGCTGAGCCTGCGCGTTGGAGCCTGTGCTACACAACAGGAGAGGCCACAACAGTGAGAGGCCCGCGTACCGCAAACAAACAAACAAACAAACAAAAAAAACCCATAAATGCTCCAACCAAAAGACATAGACTGGCTGAATGGATACAAAAACAAGACCCTTATATATGCTGTCTACAAGAGATCCACTTCAGATCTAGGGACACATGCAGACTGAAAGTGAGGGGATGGAAAAAGATATTCCATGCAAAAGGAAATCAAAAGAAACCTGGAGTAGCAGTACTCACATCACACAAAATAGACTTTAAAATAAAGACTGTTACAAGAGACAAAGAAGGATACTACATAATGATCAAGGGATCAATCCAAGAAGAAGATATAATAATTGTAAATATATATGCACCCAACATAGGAACACCTCAATATATAAGGCAAATACTAACAGCCATAAAAGGAGAAATCAACAGTAACACAATAATAGTGGGAGACTTTAATACCCCACTTTCATCAATGGACAGATCATCCAGACAGAAGTTCAGTAAGAAAACACAGGCCTTAAAAGACACATTAGACCAGCTGGACTTCATTGATATTTATACAGCATTCCATCCCAAAACAGCAGAATACACATCCTTCTCAAGTGCACATGGAACATTCTCCAGGATTGATTATATGCTGGGCCACAAAGCGAGCCTCTGTAAATTTAACAAAATTGAAATCATATCAAGCTTCTTTTCCAACAACAATGCTATGAGATTAGAAATCGACTACAAGAACAAAAACTGTAAAAAACACAAACATGTGGAGGCTAAACAATATGCTACTAAACAACCAATGGATTACTGAAGAAATCAAAGAGGAAATCAAAAAATACCTAGAGACAAATGAAAACAAAAGAATGACAATCCAAAAAGGGAACTCTCCTACACTGTTGGTATACAATTGGTACAGCCAATGTACGTTGGTACATTGTTACAGCCACTATGGAGAACGCTGGTACATTGTTACAGCCACTATGGAGAACAGTATGGAAGCTCCTTAACTAAAAATAGAGCTACCATATGATCCAACAATCCCACTCCTGGGCATACATATATGGAGAAAACCATAATTCAAAAAGATACTTGCACCCCAGTGTTCATTGCAGCACTATTTATAATAGCCAGTTCATGGAAGCAACCTAAAGGTCCATCAACAGATGAATGGATAAAGAAGATATAGTACATATATACTATGGAATATTCCTCAGACATAAAAAAATAATGAAAAATGCCATTTACAGTGCAATGGATGGACCTAGAGATTGTCATACTGAGTTAAGTTAGTCAGACAGAGAAAGAGATATATGTGATATTGCTGATACGTAGAATCTAAAAAAAAATGGTACAAATGAACTTATTTACAAGAAATAAAAAGAGTAACAGATGTAGAACACAAACTTATGGTTATGAAGAGGGAAGGGAGGAAGGAATAAACTGGGAGATTGAGATTGACATATACACTATATATAAAATAGGTAACTAAGAAGAACCTACTGTATAGCACAGGGAACTCCACTCAGTACTCTGTAATGACCTATTTAAGAAAAAGAATCTAAAAAAGAGTTCATATATGTATATGTATAACTGATTCACTTTACTGTACCAGGAATAAATAGAAAATATGAACAGACCAATCACAAGTAATGAAATTGAAACTGTGATTTTAAAACTCTCAACAAACAAAAGTCCAGGACCAGATGGCTTCACAGGCAAATTCTACAAAACACTTAGAGAATAGCTAACACTTATCCTTCTCAAACTTTTCCAAAAAATTGCAGAGGAAGGAATACTCCCAAATTCATTGTATGAGCCACCATCACCCTGATACCAAAAACAGACAAAGATACCACATAAAAAGAAAATTACAGGTAAATATCACTAATGAACATAGATGCAAAAATCCTCAATAAAATACTAGCAATCCGAATCCAATAACACATTAAAAGGATCATACACCATGATCAAGTGGGATTTATCCCAGACATGCAAGAATTTTTTAAATATCCACAAATCAATCAGTGTGATACACCACATCAACAAAGTGAAGAATAAAAACAATATGATCATCTCAATAGATGCAGTAAAAGCTTTTGACAAAATTCAACACCCATTTATGATAAAAACTCTCCAGAAACTGGGCATAGAGAGAACCCACCTCAACATAGTAAAGGCCATATATGACAAACCCACAGCAAACATCATTCTCAATGGTGAAATACTGAAAGCATTTCTAAGATCAGGAACAAGACAAGGATGTCCACTCTCATCACTACTATTCAACATAGTTTTGGAAGTCTTAGCCACAGCAATCAGAGAAGAAAAGAAATAAAAGGAATACAAATTGGAAAGAAGAATTAAAACTGTCACTGTTTGCAGATGACATGATACTACACGCACATAATCCTAAAGATGCCACCAGAAAACTTCTAATGCTAATCAATGAATTTGGTAAAGTGGCAGGATACAAAATTAATGCACAGAAATCTCTTGCATTCCTATACACTAACAGCGAAAGATCAGAAAGAGAAATTAAGGAAACAATCCCATTCACCACTGCAACAAAAAGAATAAAACACTTAGGAATAAACCTACCAAAGGAGGTAAAAGATGTGTACTCAGAAAACTATAAGACACTGATGAAAGAGATCAAAGATGACACAAACAGATGGAGAGCTATACCATGTTCTTGGATTGGAAGAATCAGTATTGTGAAAATGACTATACAACCCAAAGCAATCTACAGATTCAATGCAATCCCTATCAAATTACCAATGGCATTTTTCACAGAACTAGAACAAAAAAATCTTAAAATGTGTATGGAGACACAAAGACCCCCCTTGAGAAGAAAAAAGGAGCTGAAGGAATCAGTCTCCCTGACTTGAGACTATTCTACAAAGCTACATTAAACAAGACAGTACGGTACTGGAAATAAAAACAGAAATATAGATCAATGGAACAGGATAGAAAGCTTAGAAATAAACCCATGTGCCTATGGTCAATTAATCTACAATAAAGGAGGTAAGACTGTACAATGGAGGAAAGACAGTCTCTTCAATAAATAGTGCTGGGAAAACTGGACAGCTACATGTAAAAGAATGAAATTAGAACATTCTTTAACACCATACACAAAAATAAACTCAAAATGGATTAAAGAACTAAACGTAAGACCGGATACTATTAAACCCTTAGAGAAAAAAACACAGGCAGAACACACTTTGACATAAATCGCAGCAATATCTTTTTTGAGCTGTCACCCACAGTAATGGAAATAAAAACAAAAATAGACAAATGGGATCTAATTAAACTCAAAAGCTTTTGCAGAGCAAAGGAAACAATAAACAAAATGAAAAGAGAACCTGCAGAAAGGGAGAAAATATTTTCAAATTATGTGACCGACAAGGGATTAGTCTCCAAAATTTACAAACAGCTCATGTGGCTCTATATCAAAAAGACAGGGCTTTCCCTGGTGGCGCTGTGGTTGAGAGTCCGCCTGCCGATGCAGGGGATGCAGATTCGTGCCCCGGTCCGGGAGGATCCCACGTGCCATGGAATGGCTGGGCCCGTGAGCCATGGCCGCTGAGCCTGTGCATCCGGAGCCTGTGCTCCACAATGGGAGAGGCCACAACAGTGAGGGGCTCGCGTACCGCAAAAAAAAAAAAGACAAAAAACCCAGTCAAAAAATGAGCAGAAGACCTAAGTAGACATTTCTCCAAAGAAGACATACAGATGGCCATGAGGCAAAGGAAAAGATGCTCAACATCACTAATTATTAGAGAGATGCAAATCAAAACTATAATGAGATATCACCTCAAACCAGTTAAAATAGCCATCATCAAAAAGTCTACAAACAGTGAACTCTGGACAGG
The DNA here is from genome assembly GCF_026419965.1 of Kogia breviceps. Classification (NCBI taxonomy): domain Eukaryota; kingdom Metazoa; phylum Chordata; class Mammalia; order Artiodactyla; family Physeteridae; genus Kogia; species Kogia breviceps. The sequence goes on from NC_081311.1 coordinate 84,387,792, forward strand.
GTGTGGAGAAAAGGAAACCCTCCATACTGTTGGTGGGAATGTAAATTGGTACAGCCACTATGGAGAACAGTATGGAGGTTCCTTAAAAAGCTAAAAATAGAGCTACCATATGATCCTGCAATCCCACCCCTGGGCTTATATCTGGAGAATAACATGGTTTGAAAGGATACATGCACCCCAATATTCACTGCAGCACTGTTTAAAATAGTCAAGACATGGAAGCAAGCTAAATGTCCATTGACAGATGATTGGATAAAGAAGATGTGGTACATATATACAATGGAATATTACTCAACCATTATAAAGAAAGAAATAATGCCATTTGCAACAACATGGATGGACCTGGAGATGATCATACTAAGTGAAGTAAGTCAGACAGAGAAAGACAAATATATGATATGGCTTATATGGGGAATCTAAAAAAAATGATACAAATGAACTTATTTAACAGAAACAGAAAAGACTCACAGACTTAGAGAACTAAACTTATGGTTACCGGGGGGAAGGGGAACAGGGATAGACTGGGAGTTTGGGATTGACGTGTACACACTGCTGTATTTAAAATGGATAACCAACAAGGACCTACTGTATAGCACAGGGAACTCTGCTCAATAATCTGTAATAACCTAAATGAGAAAAGAATTTGAAAAAGAATAGATACATGTATATGTATAACTGAATCACTTTACTGTACACCTGAAGCTAACAAAACATTGTTAATCAATTATAGTCCAATATAAAATAAAAAAAATTTTTAAAAAGAGAGAAACAGCAAGGATGCCAGTGCAGCTGCAAGAGAATGAGAATGAGGAGAAGGAGATGGGACCAACAAGTAATAGAGGACAAGACCATATGGGACCTTCTAGGACAATATATGGACAATGGCTATCACTCTGAGTTCATTTGAGGTAGACAAGACTGAGATGGATTGAGAAAAAAAAAAAAACTTTTGTTGGGGTCAAAGACAAAAGAGAAATTAGAGAGAGAGAGAAAGTGATTAGGGAATTCAGAAAGAAGATATGTCTACATCATCTGAGTAGAAAGGGTCACAGAGATCTGGCACTCATTTTGTATGGTTCTCTGTATGTAACAGACCTTCTAATAGCACCTTGAGTTTTTAATATGTAAAAAAAAAGAATCAAACTGGACTAGTTTCTCACACCATATACAAAAATAAACCCAAAATGGATTAAAGACTTAAATATAAGATCTGAAACCATAAAACTCATAGCAGAAAACCTAGACAGTAAGCTCTTTGATGTCAGTCTTAGTGATTTTTTTTTGGATCTGTCTCCTCAGGCAAGGGAAATAAAAGCAAAAATAAACAAATGGGACTAAATCAAACTAAAAGGCTTTTGTGCAGCAAAGGAAACTATCAACAAAATGAAAAGGCTGCCTACTAAATCGGAGAAGATATTTGCAAACAATATATCTGATAAGGGGTTAATATCCAAAATAGACAAAGAATTTATATAACTCAACATTTAAAAAAATCTGATTAAAAAATGGTCAGAGGGGTCTTCCTGGGTGGCGCAGTGGTTGAGAATCCACCTGCCGATGCAGGGGACACGGGTTCGTGCCCCGGTCTGGGAAGATCCCACGTGCCGCGGAGCGGCTGGGCCCGTGAGCCATGGCCGCTGAGCCTGCGCGTCCGGAGCCTGTGCTCCGCAAAGGGAGAGGCCGCATCAGTGAGAGGCCCGCGTACCGGAAAAAAAAAAAAAAAAAAATGGGCAGAGGACCTGAATAAACATTTTTCTAAAGAAGACATACAGATGGCCAACAGACACAGGAAAAGATGTTCAACATCACTAATCATTAGGGAAATGCAAATCAAAACGGCAATGAGATATCATCTCACACCCGTTCAAATGGCTGTTATCAAAAAGACAACAAATAACAAGCACTGGGGAGAATGTAGAGAGAAGGGAACCCCACCGCACTGTTATGGGAATGTAAACTGGTGCAGCTATTGTGGAAAACTGAATAGAGATTCCTCAAAAAATTAAAACTAGAACTACCATATGATCCAGCAATTTCACTTCTGGGTATTTTTCCAAAGAAAACAAAAACACTAAGTCAAAAAGATACATGCAGCCCTATGGTTGTAGCAGCATTATTTACAACAGGAAAGATATGGAAGCAAACTAAGTGTCCATTGATGGATGAACAGATTAATAAGACATGAGTATATATATATACATATATATGTATATGTGTATATATGTATACCTTTGTGTATGTGTGTGTAAATATGTGTGTGTGTGTATATATATATATATATATATATATATACACACATACACATTAGGATATTACTCAGCCATTAAAAAAAACTGAAATCTTGCCATTTGCAATGATTGGCCCTAGAGGGTATTATGCTTAGTGAAATAAATCAGACAGAGAAAGAAAAATACCATATGACTTCACTTATGTGTGGAATCTCTAAAACCAAACAAACATGCAGAAACAGACTCATAGATATATACAGAACAAATAAGTGGTTCCTGGAAGAGAGGGGGTGGGTGGATGAGTGAAACAGGTGAGGGATATTAAGAGGCACAAACTTCCAGTTACAAAATAAATGAGTCAGGGGGATGAAACGTACAGCATGAGGCATGTAGTAAATAACATTGTAACATCTTTGTATGATGACAGATGGCAACTAGACTTATAGCGGTGATCATTTTGTAATGTATAAAAATTTCAAACTGCTGTGTTGTACACATAGAACTGATACATTTTGTAGGTCAATTATACTTCAGTTAAAAAAAAGAAATGTAATTCTTCATGAAGTTCCTCAGGAGAAGGAAACATGATAAAACTTGTATCTACACACACGAAAATGAAAAACGCCAGAAATGGTAATATGTAGGTAAATATGACACATTTTTCTCATTTTAAATTTCCTTAAAAGATAATTGACTATAGGGCTTCCCTGGTGGCGCAGTGGTTAAGAATCCGCCTGCCAAAGCAGGGGACACGGGTCCGAGCCCTGGTCTAGGAAGATCCCACATGCTATGGAGCAACTAAGCCCATGTGCCACAACTATTGAGCCTGTGCTCTAGAGCCCGCGAGCCACAACGACTGAGCCCATGTGCCTAGAGCCTGTGCTCTGCAACAAGAGAAGCAACCACAATGAGAAGCCCGTGCACCACAACAAAGAGTAGCCCCCACTCGCCACAGCTAGAGAAAGCCCACGGGCAGCAATGAAGACCCAACGCAGCCAAAAATAAATAAATAAATAAATTTATTTTAAAAATAAAGATAATTGACTATAAAGCAAAATAGTAACAATGAATTATGTGACAACATATAAAAGTAAAATCTATTAAAACAATAGCATAAAGGTTAAGAAGGGGTAAATGAAAGTACACTGTTTTTAGTTTCTTATACTATTACTTGAAGTAGTATAATATTATACGAAAGTAAAATGTGATTAGTTAAAAATGCATATTTTAAGTCTTAGAGTAACAAATAAAAAGTAAAGAAAACGGTGCTTGCCTAGGCAGCATATATAGTAAAAAGAAAAGAAAACAAGATTAGCTAATAAGCCAATAGTAGAGATAAAATGGAATCCTAAAGCAATAACCAATTAATCCAAAGAAAGCAGGAAAAGTAGAAAAGGAACAATATAGGATAAAAAGGAAACAGATAACAACAGGGTAGACTTAATTCCGATCATATCCATAACTGTATTATAGAATCTAAACATTACTATCCAAAGGCATATATTGCCAAATCAAAACTGAATTATATACAGTCTATAAGATATTCACATTAAATATAAAGGCACAAGTTGATTAGAAGTAAAAGAATGAAAAAGATAAATCATTAAAACACTATCCCCCCAAAAGCTGGAATAGTTATGTTAATATCAGAAAAGTAGCTCTCAGAACAAGAAATACTACCAAGAATGAAGAGGGACATTTTATTTTAATAGAGGGGTGAATTCATCAGGAAGACACAACAATTTAAATAACATAAGCACCTAAACACAAAGCTTCAAAAACATGAAGCAAAACTGATAGGACTGAAAGGAAAAATAGAAAAATCCACAATAATAGTTGGAGAGTCTTTCATTCTTGTCTCAGCAATGATACAAGTAGACAGAAAATCAGCAGAAATATATGAGACTTGAAGAATACATGAAATAGGGTGTTCAGTAAGACTGCTGTCCTGGAATTGGCGCTATAAGGCCTATAGCTGAAAACAATAGGCTCTAAGTATTCCATATTCTAAAGAAAGCTGCCAAAAATGGAAGCCAGCACCCCTTTATTAAGTGGTAGACAAATTAGCCCTACTTCTCCCTACCAGCATTCCAACTAACATCCACCTGCCTCACCACAAGCCCATATGGGGAAACAATTGTCAAGGGGAAGGATTAAAGTTGGAAGTCTTTGGCTTAGGGAAGAGTCCAAGATTCATATTAAAGAGGCTCCCCAGCCCAGTTCTGGGAGGGGGGACCAAAGAAAAATCCATTGTAGAGTCTGAGATTACTTGCCTGAAGGAGAGGCATCTCTCCACTGGCTGCATCCTTGATGAGCTGTAAGCCAGCAGGCCACCAGCATGGAGAGAAATAAGAGAATTATTGGCAGAGCTTGATCTGTAGCCCTGGGAGTTGTGCAGCACTTGTGAGTTTGACAAAGGCATTTTCTTCTCCTCTGGAAATTTCTGGAGGCAAGCAGCCTACAGGAGCAGCTGACAGCAGAGAGAAAAGAAAGTGCTGTGATTCTCAAGAGGAAGATCCTCAGCGTCCTCTCCCAGCTCACAGAGTCAGAGGGGGAGAACCCGAGTCCCTGCAGCCCCGAATGCAAGGAGCCCTGAGGGTGGAGGAGAAAAAGAGACCAAAGCCAAGGTTATGGCCCAGCAGCCACCTGCCAAGCAGGGCACTCTCAAGTCAGGACCATAGGGTCCCAGCCCCTCCTCCTCTTCCAGTTCCCAACACCACAGGAATTAGACCTCAAAAATCAGTGGGAGTTGAGCGACTAGTAAGTCCAAAATCAGACCCCCATCCAAAGCTTCCTTCTAAAATGCTGCAGAGGAGACAGCGACAGAGCAGCTTACACGCCCTCCCTCTTAACTGAGACCGGTGGGCTCTGCGGGGCTGGGGGAGGGGATGGGCTCAGCCCGAAGTCACACCCTGGCCTGGAGTCTGAAGAACTGAAAGCGACTGGAAAGCTGTGGGACTGGCCGAAAATGCTGCCAAGGTAAAGGAGGGGGACTTGACGGGGTACAGTGATAGGGGAAACGTTAGACTATTTCAGGTCTGTATCCCACTGGGTTCCAAGAGCTTAGCAAAACCAGACAGAGTATTGCCGTGTATCTAAATAGTGCACATGGGCTTCCCTGGTGGCGCAGTGGTTGAGAATCCGCCTGCCGATGCAGGAGACACGGGTTCGTGCCCTGGTCCGGGAAGATCCCACATGCCGCGGAGCAACTAAGCCCGTGAGCCATGGCCGCTGAGCCTGTGCGTCCGGAGCCTGTGCTCCGCAACGGGAGAGGCCACAACAGTGAGAGGCCCGCATACCGCAAAAAAAAAAAAAAAAAAAAAAAAAAAAAAAAGTGCACGTATTTGTCAATCTCAATGACTTTTCATCACATTTGTGTGTGTTGCATTGTATCTAGATGCAGTGATGTGTCACTGAACATTTGGGGTATTTCCATTTTTCCCCCAACGTTGCTGTAAACATCCTGGGATACATGACTCTATATTTCTTCTTAGCTCTGTCCTTTGGTGTATGCCGGAAGACTCCCTTCCATCCAGTCCCTTAGCTCACATCTACCCCTGTCAATCTACAGTGACATCCTATCAGTATAGCAAATGCATGGGTTGGTTTTCCTTCTGTGTAGGTGATGGTGTGCAACTCGGGCCGGCTGGTACACAGAAGAGAATTTATTGACTCACACAGCTCAAAGTCCAAGGGTACAGGCTCCCCCATCTGGAGCCTCCGAAGGCACCAGCAGGCTGTGTTCTGATCTCTTTGTTCTGCTTTCTCCAGGAGTGGACTTCATCCCCCATTGGACACTCCAGGGACCTGTGATGGCGGCGGCAGCTCCCAAGCCTCACACCTTCACGAAATGCAGGGAAAGAAAGTGTATCTTTCCCACAAGCCCCAGTAAACATCTGTATCCACCTCATTGGCTACAAATGAGTTCTGTACCATCTCTGAACCAATTACTGTGGTCAGGGGGGGTGAAATACAGTGACAGAATTAAATTGGGGGCGACTGGGTGAGTGGTCAATCTATTCACATGGTAGAAATGAGGAGATGTTTATAAAGAAGATTTAGACTCTTGTTGTCAGAAAGAGGGAGCATGGATTCTGGGCACCAAACCACATGTGTCCACTACACCCATGAATGTATCTCTTTCTCCCTGTAGGATTATAAACTCTGAGGGCAGGGGTTATACTGACTTCACCACTGTGTTCACAGAACCCAGAACAGTGTCTGACACAGGAAAGGGAAATGGTTATTGAATGAAAACATTCCCCAAAGTGGAATAACCAAGCCAGAGGAAATAAACATTTTTTAAAGATCTTATTACCTGTTGCCAGATTCTTCTCCAGAAAAAAAAAAAAAAGTACCAATGTATAATAGAATTGTGGTAAAGAATAGTATAATGGTAATGTATGTTAGGATAGCTATTTCCCCCCCCCAAAATTGCCAACATTGAGTTTTATTGTTTTGGTTCACTTCTGATAATACAATATGTGTTAGCAAATTTTTAAGATGCTTTATTTTACATGCATTTAATCATTAACAAAGTTGATCATTTGCAGAGCTAAAATATAAAGTTGGTCTATACATTTTTAAAAGCTATTCAGTAAGATTTTATAAATCTTCCTTTCCAAGTTACAGCTTCCAGTATATTTCCACAGTGAATTGTCTCTGAGGATTTTTTTAATGGTAGTAAAATACACATAATATAAAATTTGCCATCTTAGCCTTTTTTCAGTGTACAGTTCAGTAGTGTTACGTACATACACATTGTTGTGAAACCAATCTCTGGAACTCTTTTTACCTTGTAAAACTGAAATTTTATACCCATGAAACATCAACACCCCATTTACCACCATTCTCCTTTCTATCGCCATGAATTGGGCTCCTCTACATATCTCCCATATATAGAATCACACAGTGTTTGTCCTTTTGTGACTGACTTATTTCACTTAGCATGAGGTCCTCAAGGTTCATGATGTTGTAACCTGTGTCAGAATTTCCTTCCTTTTTAAGGCTGAATAGTATTCCATTGTATGTGTATATCACATTGCTTTATCCATTCATCTATTGACGGACACGTGTTGTTTCCACTTTTTGGCTATTGTGACTAATGCTGCAACGGACATGGATGTACAGATATCTGTCCAAGACCCTGTTTTCCACAGTGGCTACAGCGTTTTACATTCCCACCAAGAGCACATAAGGGTTCCAATTTCTCCACATCCTCACCAACATTTTTTATCTTCTGGCTTTTTTTAAATAGTAGCCATCCTAATGGGTATGATCTGAGGATTTTACGTCCCATAAACATGATACGGAACACAAGATGGGTAATGTCGTGTTAAAGGTGTTGAAAGGGAGTTTCTTCCAAGAAAACAGGCAATGACAATCTCTCATTGGCAGCTAGTGTGGTCCCTGTCCCACATCTACATGTATATTTTGAAAAAAAAAGAAAAATTCCATTTCTTGTTCTCAAGAACCAGAAAATTTTGGAGAAGCATGGGTTGTTTCCTATTGTAATTATCTTCCTGGTGTCATTGTCAGGAAGCCAGACATTTCCTGAGGATAAAAAAGAATGGCAACTCTTAACATATGTCAGAACAGCAAAAGAGAATAATTGGAAAAATATAAAACACGAGGATAAATGATAGGAAATATTATGCATTTCAAGGAATACAGACTGCAGTTAGGAGAAAGAGAGTAAAAGAAACCAAGTTTCCTGTGAATAAGAGGCTGCAAGTCCTCTGCAGGCCACCAGCTATAAGGACAGCAGGAGTGAGGTAGGAGGCGGAAGGGCTCCTGGGCTGGGCAGCTGGTGCTTGTCAAATGGAGCAACACTGAAGCTCTGTTTTCCCTGGACGCTCCCAGGACCAAGTCAATGGCAGGAGCTGAGCTCTGCTGGAGCAAAGAGATAAGATGATCACTCCTGAGGTCAAGGAGGCCTCCCCTACTAAACATGCACAGGAAGGCTCCTTGCGGGTCAAAAAGGAGGGGTCGCCACGGCAGAGTAGGTGTTGTCAAACCTCCCATTAGCCTCTGCTCTGAAACCCATCTTGGCAAAAAGATGCGTAGGCATATTGGGAAAGATCCTAGGGCAGGTCAGATGTGGGAAAAGAAGTGAGATAATTAGCCAAAGGAGAACAAAGACCCAGAAGAACTGCCCTCTAGAAATGATTTAACCGTCTCTTTACTGCACTTCTCATTAGGGAGGACGGAAGCCCGCACCCTTTCTCTCCGGGTGTGTATTTCTACCTTGCTTCTGTCTTAAATAAACAAACTGTTTCTCTGTGCTCTCCCACATGTTGTGCTGTGTCTCTAATAATAAACTTTGTACCTGTTTTTACAGTTTTTGCCTCTTTGAGAAATTCATTTTTCAAACAGGCCAAGAGCCAGGGGAACTTTGCTTCTACCTTCTACGTCCTGGTGGACTGGTGGCTAGGATTCCTGGTTTTCATCCAGGCTACCCAGGTGCAATTCCTGGGCAGGGAACTAAGATCCAGCTTCAAGACCACTTGCTGCTGACTCCTTGAGATCAGAAATACCAGCAGAAACATCTTGAGAGAAGTGAACAGAGGGTGATGATGTCACTCATTTATTTATTGAGCTTGTCCTACGTGTCAGGCACTTTTGGAGACACTGGAGATTACACCAATGAACAAAATAGACAAGTTCCACCTTCATGGCGTTTCATTATAGAGAAGGAGGCTGATGATTAAGTAAATATATAGCATTTCAGATAGTGAGTCCTATGGAGAATGACACAGGGCAAGGGTAAAAGGAGTACGTTGGTGGGACTGCCATGTGTTCCCATGTTATATAGAAAGACCAGGAGACGAGCATCTATTACAGTGATATCTGAAGAGACACCTGGGGGAAGAGAGGGATCGAGAGGGAGTGAACCATGCAGATATCTGGGGGAGGGATACCCAGCCATGTGCAAAAGCACTGGAGCAGAAACAAGCCCAGGCATGTCGGAGGGGCAGTAAGGAAATCTGTGTGGCTTGAAGGGATGGATGATGGGAAAGTAATAGGAAATGGTGTCAAGAGTAGAAGGGTAGAAATCCGGACCCCTTGGTACTTGGTGATCCTGGCAGCAAAGTGGTGCTTCCTTTGAGTTTGAACCATCTTAAAAAATATTGATTAATTATAGTTGCTATGAAATCATTTTATTCTGCATTATCATGTTTCTAAAATTACATTGGTAATGAAGCAAAGGGGGCAAAATGTTAATAAGTAGCCAATTTGGGTAAAGGTGTATAGTAAATTTTGTTCTGCTTTTGTGACTTTTCTGTAAGTTTGAAATTACGTTAAAATTTTAAAGTTATATAAATTCCATTGACAACTTTTTTTTTTTTTTTTTGGCTGCGTAGGGTCTTCATTGCTGCATGGGCTTTCTCTAGTTGCGGCGAGCAGGGGCTGCTCTTCGTTGTGGTGCATGGGCTTCTCCTTGTGGTGGTTTCTCTTGTTGTGGAGCACGGGCTTTAGGTGCATGGGCTTCAGTAGTTGTGGCTTGCAGGTTCAGTAGTTGTGGCTCGTGGGCTCAGTAGTTGTGGCTTGCGGGCTCTAGAGCATAGGCTCAGTAGTTGTGGCACAGGGGCTTAGCTGCTCCGCGGCATGTGGTATCTTCCCGTACCGGGGCTCGAACCCGTGTCCCCTACATTGGCAGGCATATTCTTAACCACTGCGCCACCAGGGAAGTCCCGATTTCTGTTTTTAAAATATCATTCTGTCAGGGTATTTGTCAAGAAGAGGAAACTGTCTAGGGCTGGGTTAAAAGCAGAGAAACCAGTTAGAAGGCACTTGCCATAACCCAGGACAGCTGGGATCAAGGTGGGAGTGATGGCTGTGGAAGGAAGTTGTCAAGGCTTAGATGTATTTTCAAGGTTGAGCTGTCAACATTTGGTGATGGCTTGGACGTGGGATATGAGAGAAAGAGAGGGTTAAAGGATGTCTGGACTTCAGCCTGAGCTACTGGTAGGGCTGGATTGCCATTTGCTGGGAAGAAGACCAGAGGAGGAGCAGATATGGTGACAGCCCAGGAGTTCAGGTTTGGACTGTTAGTCTGAGATGCAGCTTAGATGAGGAGCAGTTGAGGAGGTGGTTGGGTGTGACAGTCGGCAGCTCAAGGGAAAGTCAGGGCTAGAAAGGCAGCCAGAGACGTAGCCCAGCCGCCTCCAACTGTGAATGTTGCCAGCAGCCTGTGTGAGAAAGGTTAGAGGCTGGAACATAACTCACATCCCTCACTTTCATATGTTATAAGGTATGGTAATGAGCTGCATAGGTCTAAAACCTAATAGAATTAGGTAACAGTAATATATATATAACAATATATCTCCAAGTAATATGCTCCAGTAATGACTACAGCCTCCCTGTGACCTGCATCCATTCATCTTGTCTACCTGTTAGAGTCCTCCACGTCCCCTTTCACCATGGGGCATTTGCACATGCTTTCCCTCCACCCAGAGCCTCACGCCCCCACGACTACCCAGGAAACACCTACTGCTCACCCTTCAGACCTCAGTTCCCACATCCCTTCCCGAGGAAGCCTCACCCACAGCTCAGACCCCTGGGCTCCAGCCATCCTACAAGTGCCAACCCTTCTTTCCAGTGGTCGTCTTATATTTATTCTAGTGATTATTTGACTAACATTCCTCCCACTCATTAGAATGTAAGCCTAGTATAGAATTTTATTCACGATAGTTTCTCTGGGACCTAGCCTATATCTGGCACAGATACTCAATCATTGTTGGATCAGTGAATAAACAGGAAGAAAATCAGACAATAAGATTTTCCCTTAATGGTTTGAGAAACCTGAAGAACAAATGTGGTCGCTAAGGTCCAAGTCCCCTACATTAATATTAATAATCCCTGAAAACTATGCTAAAGTGAAAGGAAATTTTTAAATGTGTTTACATGTTATCAGAGGATCCTATTTCCCAAAGAGCTAAAAAAATTGTGAAATTGCTTCTCACACCAGGGCTTTTCATTTGATATCTGATGACATTTTCAGTGTTCTGTACATATTCCTTAATTTTGTACTTTTTCTTTCACAATTGAACACTTTCTCAACTGGCTTAATTCTAAAGAACAGCCAAGTGAGGCTAAAGTTTCCACTGTCAGCATACCTAATGATTTGCATCATTGTTTTAATCAAATTAAGTTTATAACATCTATACCTTTATCACTATTATTGGCACTTTCATCTTCCTTTCACTTTTATAAAATAATAAGGGACAAATGCAATAAAATATTTAAATGAACACACTATTGTACAGATGGAAATGGTGACAGTGCCCAAGCACTGCTGTGGGCTTCCAAGCCAAGACCCATTGAGCTGTAGATCAAAATACTCATCCATAATGGAGCATGGACTGCAAGCAGAAAAGATAAAATAAAGATATTTAGTAGTAACCTGGTAGTAGAGAAAGATGTATACAGAAATAATTTTAAGACGAAAACTGTAATAAAGTGTTACGGTATAGAAAGCCAAAAGTGATATGGGGAAGGTGATTATAAGCTGGTTGATAACAAAATCCACTTGGATTAAGTGGAATTTAAACAAGATCTGGCAAGGAAAAGGGTTAACAAGCAGATAATAGCAGAAAGAGATCATCAAAGGAGTGACATTATAGAAGAAAGCAGAGTAGGAAGTTCCAGGAATCCATCCTTCCACCTAAACAATGATCAAACTGGCAGGAACTGTCTGAAGTAACTATTTTGGGACCCTGTAGTCTAGTTAAACACTTGCAGCATCCAGGGGAGACACTGATGAAGAGGCCAGTAAATTTCAGTGAATTTTAACCTGTTGCATGTTAGAGATTACCAGCCACCAGTCCTGAGCCCTGTGGCAGGCATCCATGGCAGTGGCTGCCTGAATTCCTGGTGTGGCTTGCTGGAGCCAGGCTGGACAATAGGACCTTGTCTTCCAAATGTCAAGACTGTGTGTTCTGATTGCTGATTGCTGCCTTTGATCACTGAGGGACTGGCAGTCACTGTTTCAATCCCCATGGGCTGAAGTGGCTTCCAGGGAACTTAAAAAGACTCCTCTTTTGGGAGTCAGACATTTAAGTAAATCTTTGTCAGGACATTGGCTGACCACAGAGAAAATGGAATAGAAACTTCAGCAACCACACACAATAAGGAATACACACCTTGCAAAAATATTTTGGAAAAGTCACAAAGGATGGCTCCAGCTCTCAACAAGTATGATTCACCAATCCCTGAGGAATGGGAGAATTAGATTTTCAGAGTTACCATAATATCAAAAATGTCCAGCTTCTCAATAAAAAAAATTATAAAACTTACAAAGAAATAGGAAAATATAACACATTCATGGGAAAAAAAGAATTTGACAGAAACCATCCCTGAGGAAGCCTAGGCGTTGAAATTATTACTTGAGATGTTAAATCAGCTGTCTTAAATACACTTGATGAGCTAAAGGAAACCACGGACAACAAACTAAAGGAAATCAGGGAAACAGTGTATGATCAACATGAGAATATCAATAAAAAGATAGAAATTATAAAAAGAAGCCAAACACACTGTGAGCTAAAAAGTACTGTAACTAAAATGAAAATTTTGCTAGAGGAGTTCAATAGCAGATTTGAGCAGGTGGGAGAAAGGATCAATGAATTTAAAGATAAGACCATTGACATTATCCAGTATTTGGAGCAGGAAGAAAAAAGAATGGGGAAAATGAACAGAGCCTGAGGGACTTATGGAGCACCATCAAATGTATCAATGTTCACATTATAGGACTCCCACAGGAGAAGAAAGAAAAGAGCAGAAAAATAATTTGAGAAAAAAATGGCCCCAAACTTCCCAAATCTGAGGAAAGATATGAACATACACATCCAAGAATCTCAGTGAATTCCAGTAAGGATAAACTCTAAAAAGACTCACACAGAGACACATTAGAACCAAACTGTTAAAACCCAAAGACAAAAAGAGAATCTTGAAAGCAGCAAGTGAGAAATGACTCATTATGGCCAAGGAATCCTCAATAAAATAAGCAGCTGATTTCTTCTCAGAAACTATAAATGCCAGAAGACAGCAGGATAACATATTTAAAGTCCTGAAAGAAAAATGATCAATCCAAAAGTCCATATCCAGCAAAACTGTTTTTCAAGAAAGAGGGAGAAATTAAGACATTTCTAGATAAACAAAAGCTGAGAGAGTTATCACCAGTAGACCTGCTTTACAAGAAATTCAAAAGAAAATTCTTCAGGTTGAAATTAGAAGACACTAGAGAATAACTCAAAGCCATAAGAAAAAATAAAGAGCACTGGTAAATGTAACTATAAAGGTTAATATAAAAGACCAATACATATAAAAGCCAATTTATTGTATTTTTGGTATGATTTGTAACTTCTCTTTTTCCTATGTGATTTAATAGGCAAACAAAATAAACAATTATTATAAATCTATGTCTACAGAAGTACAATGTAGAAAGATATAATCTGTGACAATAACAATGTAAAGTGGGAGGGATAGAGGTGTGTAAGAGCAGAGTGTTTGTATTCTATAGAAACTAAGTTTATCTTATTCAAAATAGGTTGTTATAAATTTAAGATGTTAACTGTAATCCCCAAGGTAATCTTCAAGAAAATAACTAAAAATGAACAGATAAGAAAAAAGATGGGAATCAACATGATGCACTACAAAAAAAAAATAAAGATGAATATGAAAAAAGGAAGTAATATGAAAAAGAAGTAATGGAGGGAAAGAACAACAAAAAATATGTGACATACAGAACGCAAATACATAAATGGCAGAAGTAAATTATTCTATATCAGTGATAACATTAAATATAAATTGATTAAATTCTCCTATTATAAGGCAGAGATTGGCAGATTGGGTTAAGAAAGAAAGAAACTATCTATATGCTTTCTATAAGAGACTCAACTTCAAATAAAAGGGCACAAAGAGGTTGAAAGTAAAAGGATGTAAAAATATATTCCATGAAAATAGTAACAAAAAGAGAGTTGACATGGCTATATTATTGTCAAAGTAGACTTTAAATCAAAAAAAGGTTACAAGAGACAAAAAGGACACTATATATTGGTAAAAAGGTTTGAAACAGCAAGAAGATATAACATTTATAAGCATATAAGGCAAGATAGTTCTATAATAATAGCTGGATATTTCAATAATGGATAGAACAACAAGACAGAAGATCAGTGAGGAGACAGAGGGATTTAAAAGGCACAGTAAACCAATTAGACCTAAAAGATATCTACAGAACACTCCATCCAGCAACAGCAACATATACATTCTTCTCAAGTGTACATGAAACATCCTCTAGAATAGACCACATGTTAGGACACAAAATGAGTCTTAAATAAATTTTAAAAGATTGAAATGAAAATTATCTTTTTGACCAGCTACAAATGAATAATAGAAGTAAAACTGGAAAATTTGAAAATATGTGAAAATAAAACAACACACTCTTAAACAATCAATAGGTAAAACATGAGATCATAAGGAAGATTATAAAATATTTTGAGGTAAATGAGGAATAAAAACACAACGTACCAACACTTATGGGATGCAGCAAAAATAGTACTAAGAGATAAGTTTACAGCTATAAATGCATTCATAAAAAAGATCTTGAATCGATAACCTAACTGTACACTTTAAGGAACTTGAAAAAGAAGAGCAAATTAAACCCAGAGCTAGCAAAAGGAATGAAATAATAAAAATTTGAATGGAGATAACTGAAATAGAGAATAGAAAAACAACAAAGGAAATCAATGAAACCAAAAGTTACATCTTTGAAAAGATCAACAAAACTGAAAAACTTTAGCTAGATTGACCAAGAAAAGAAGAGAGAAGATTCAAATTACTGAATCAGAAATAAAAGATAGGATATTACTAATTTTGATATTACAGAAATAAAAAGCATTACAAGGGAATACTATAAATAATCATATGCCAACAAATTGGATAACTTAAATGGAATATATAAGAAACACACAATCTTCCAAAAATGACTCATGAAGAAATAGAAAATCTGAATAGACAAGTAAGGAGATTTTATCAGCAATCAAAAACCTCTCAACAAAGAAACGCCTGAAGACCAGATGACTTCACTGGAGAATTATACCGAACATCTAAAGAAAAGCTAATGTTCTTCCTCCTGAAACTCTGCCAATGACTTGAAGAGGAAGGAACACTTCCTAACGCACTCTATGAGGGCAGCACTACTCTTATACCAAAGCCTGACAAAGGCACTACAAAAAAAGAAGGAAACTACAAACCAATATCCTACACATATTGATACAAATATTAGCACACTGAATTCAGCAGCATATTAAAAGTATTACACACCATGACCAAGTGGGATTCATTCCTGGAATGCAAAGGAGACTTCAAAATACGAAAATCAATCAATATAATACACCACATTGACAGAGTAAAAGGGGAAAAGCACACAATCATTTCAACTGATGCAGAAAAAGCATTTGACAAACTTCAACATCATTTCATGATTTTAAAAAAAAGCAACAAATTAGGAATAGGAGGAAACTTCCTTAAATAATAAAGGCCATATATGAAATACTCATACCTAACTTCACATGCAATGATAAAAGACTGAAAGCTTCTCCCCTAAGATCAGGAATAAGGATGCCTGCTTTTACAGCGATATTTAGCATAGTAACACAAGTTCTAGCAAGAGCAAATAGTCAAGAAAAAGGAATTAAGGACATGTAAACTGGAAAGGAAAAAGTAAAATTATCTCTGTTCACAGATGACATGACTTTATATGTAGAAAACCTTAAAGATTACACACACAGGGCTTCCCTGGTGGCGCAGTGGTTGAGAGTCCGCCTGCCGATTCAGGGGACGCGGGTTCGTGCCCTGGGCCGGGAAGATCCCACGTGCCGAGGAGCGGCTGGGCCCGTGAGCCATGGCCGCTGAGCCTGCGCGTCCGGAGCCTGTGCTCCGCGGCGGGAGAGGCCACAACGGTGAGAGGCCCGCGTACCGAAAAAAAAAAAAAAAAAAAGATTACACACACAGAGACACACACAACTGTTAGAGCTAATAAATCAATTCAGCAAAGTTGCAAGATAAAAACGTCAATGCTTAACAGAAGGGGAAAGAACTTCAGGGGCCTATGGAGATAGTCTGTTGGCTGGGCCTGCAGCCAGGGAGAGATATCTGAGCCTGCCTGGAGCGTTAGGACCTGGGCAGAGGCAGGGAATCAGGCACACAATGGAACATTGGCTCCAGGAGGGCAAGGTACCCTCTCCACATTCATCATTTTATCACCAGTCCCTGACACATAGCAGACACTCAGAATGTATTTGTTGAATGAATGCTAGAAAGAAGTAGTTCTCAAACCGTATCATAATGTATGCTATCAGAATGTATCTGTAGGCATCAGAATCCTTGGAGGCTTTGTCAGAGCACACATTGCTGAGCCCAGAGTTCCTGATTCAATAGATTGGGGATGAGCCTGAGAATTTGCATTTCTGACAGGTTTCCTGGTGACACTGATGCCGCAGGTCTGGGACCACACATTGAGAATCACTGATTTAGAAGGAACAATCACCATTGTTGAAGGACCAGGTCCCTTCAACAAATGTCTAAGTAAATATGTAAACCTCTAGGTTCTTTTTAAAATCCTAGGCTGGGGAACTCAAAACATGACTGAATTTCTTGCCATACTAACTGGCAAATTAAATCTGAAAGCCAGATTAAATTAGATTGAAAGAAAAAGAAAGCAATATGGCTTTTTGTGTATGTGACTGTTAAATTTTTACTCAATGAAACAGGTGAAGAAACCAGTTCCTGAAGGAAGTTAGTCCTCAATGAGACCCATATAGGCAAAACCAGAAATGGATTGAAATTCTGAGTCAGCTGCTCAATAGCTGTGTATCTGTGGGTAAAATATCCAACCTCTCTGGGTTTCAAATACTGTACCTTAAAATAGAGATGATAACGGCAAACTCACAGGGTAATCATAAGGATTGGATGAGTAAATAAAACATAGGAGAAGCTCTCTTACCCAACTGCTACTCAACAAACTTGCCAGTTTAATTTCTCCATCTTCCTGACCTAGGCCTGCTGTGGATTCACAGTCTAAGTGCCCTTGCCCGTACTTCCCATAAAATCTGCCTTCTGTATCCACGGAGGCAGGACACTTGGATGTGGAGGGCTGACTGTACTCCACCATTTTATATAAGGGACTTGAGCATCTGTGGATTTTGGTACCCACGGGGGTCCTGGACCAATCCCCATGGATACTGAGGGATACTTCACCTCTCACCAGCAGAGTCAGAGGCATTCCACATCAGGTGGGTCTATTATCAAGTCTGTTTGCTGGCTGTACTTCACAATGTAATTATGTAATTTAACTCATTATTACTTAAATCGATGAAATATGAGTGCAAAAAGAAAGGACGCTATTGTTTCTATGAAAGACAACTTGAATGCTTTGGACAGTCTCCATAAAGGCCAGGTTTTAAAATAAATTACTATCAGATTACATGCACGTGAGACATCTGTGAAAGAGTGGGGAAAACAGTCAAAATCTAGAAAGACGCTTTGCTTGATTGGTCCACATACCTTCAGGTCCTTGCTCCACTTTAGAGGATCTCACACTGGAAATCTTAGCTGAGGGATCACAGATGTAGTTTATGCAAGAATAATGATATGGGGCTTCCCTGGTGGCGCAGTGGTTGAGAGTCTGCCTGCCGATGCAGGGGACACGGGTTCGAGCCCCGGTCTGGGAAGATCCCACATGCCGCAGAGCAACTGGGCCCGTGAGCCACAACTACTGAGCCTGCGCGTCTGGAGCCTGTGCTCCGCAACAAGAGAGGCCGCGATAGTGAGAGGCCCGCGCACCGCGATGAAGAGTGGTCCCCGCTCGCCACAGCTAGAGAAAGCCCTCACACAGAAACCCAACACAGCCAAAAATAAATAAATAAATTTTTTTTTTTTTAAAAAAAAGAATAATGATATGGAATATCAGTCAGCTTCTATCCTCAAAGAAAGAGTCTCGGCCTTAAATCAATAGATCAGCCCCACAAATGAACAGATTCATGTCTTAAAGTAAAATGTTTAAGGTCTGAGTATATCACTCTGTACGCTTCCCTACTTCGACTTGTTAACAGACCATAGCACCAGTCCGATCACATCAGATAAGAGGTGTTCACAGTACTTGGCATGCTCTAAATGTTACTTCCTTCTCTCACCAACACCCCTGCCACCTTGAAAGATCCATTTGGTTTCACACCCAAATGCCACTCCTGTTCCTTAACATTTCATTGGTAAATACACACTGTTGAAGTGTGCTATTTGCAGAGAGCATTTGAGGCCCGGGACATTTCCATTTTACACATTCCAGAAGCCTCAGCCCCACAGCTCAGCAGGATCCCAAGGAGGCTGGGGAAGGTGGCAGTGCAGAGATGCTCATGAATAATCATCCAGGCTTTAATAAAAATACAGCACCTGCCTTTACACAGCGCGCTACGATGATAAGCCCTTGGAAGACACAGGTTAATCTCCTGGCGCCCCTCTGAGCGGGGCCAGTGCTGCTCTCTTCCACTTAGACGGTTAGGGAGTGGGTCACAGAAAGGTTAATTGACTTGCTTAAGTCAGCACTACAAGTTAGCAGAAGAGATAGAGTCAGATGTCGGATGGCTGAGGTTGCCTGCTGACAGCCGGGTCTCGGGGTTTGGGTCTGGCTCCCTTCCCAAGAGCTTATGTGTGTTTGCTGAGCACAATAATTAATGCCTTTATATAAAATACGCGTGTGCGTGTGCATATGCATGTATGTATATGTATCTTTCCTCCTTCATGAAAATGCCTGGAAAAGAAATAGTATGTTTAATGTTTTGTCACACTTCACTTTGCTCTAGCCCCTCAATTGACTGGAAAGAGCCCAGCATGCCCCCTCCCACCTCCCCGTTTCTGCATTCCCTGACAACTTGTTTCTCAAAGAAAGAAGCAGATGCCAGGGCCACTGCGTACACTATCCCAGCCCATCCACAGCAACGGGAAAAGTTGGAGAAACAGCCCAATCTGGGCAAAAGACTGCAGCCTGGAGATAAACTCCCCAGAAGACCAGGCTACGCTGACCCTCAGCGAGTCCCGGGATTTGGAGACAGGCAGACTACCTATATTTAGAACATCCTGCTGTATAAAAATAGGATTCCTTGGTACCTAGGAACATTCCTACCCACTCTTTCCCACACCCCTTGGCTGTGGCCACGTCATGGCTAGGACACTTAGAGAGGTCGGCCATAAACTGTGACAGCTGGCACGTAAGTTACTTGCATGGTATAACGAGGAAAAGTTATGCAAATATGAGCTCAGTGAGAGGAGCAAATACAGGTGGGCCACAGAGAATGTCCACAGGGAAGGCTGATACGATCCTGTTGTCTCTCCCAGGGCCAACCTTAGAGGCACTGGGACAGGCATTCACTCACCCGCAAAAGGCTATCAAGTGGCCGCTGTGCAGCAAGCACCAGCGGAGAGTCTGGGTGCTGGTGGTCGAGAGGAAAACCCTCTCATCAGAGCAAGAGTGGGGCAGGGGGCAGGAACAGACTAGGAAAACCAACAAGGAGGAGACTGTGGTACCTATGGACTCGGTACAGTCCTTGCGGTTGCCTAGTAAGTCCCGGACTCCACTCTGGGGCCAGTGCCCCTTGTTTTTTTAAAAAAAATTATTTATTTTTTATTTTTATTTATTTATCTTTGGCTGCATTGGGTCTTCGTTGCTGTGCGCGGGCTTTCTCTAGTTGCGGCGAGCGGGGGCTGCTCTTCGTTGTGGTGCGCGGGCTTCTCATTCCTGTGGCTTCTCTTGTTGCAGAGCACGGGCTCCAGGCACGGGCTTCAGTAGTTGTGGCACGTGGGCTCAGTCGTTGTGGCTCACGGGCTCTAGAGCGCAGGCCCAGTAGTTGTGGCGCACGGGCTTAGCTGCTCCGCGGCATGCGGGATCTTCCCAGACCAGGGCTTGAACCCGTGTCCCCTGAACTGGCAGGCGGATTCTTAACCACTGTGCCACCAGGGAAGCCAGTGCCTCTTCTGCCTGCCCCCATGTCTCCTGTTTCCCTCCCCAGACTTTAGAGGTCCACAGAGGGGGATTGTCTTGTCCCACGAGGATGGCCAGGGTCTGTGTCACGTGGAACCAGCAGAACTATAATGGAATCCTTCATTCTGGTCTTGGTAGAACAGGAAATTGGAAATGAAATGCAACTACTTTGCTTCTCAATTAACTCTGATTTTCAAGGCCACACATGGGCCTAGAAACCCCTCAGGGTGTCATTCTCTACTGTACCTCAAGATGGGTTTAAAGTAAGTCATACTACTATTAACAAAAAGACGAGAGATTAACAAACGCTGATGAGGATATGGAGAAAAGGGTTAACCCTTGTGCACAGTTGGTAGGAATGTAAACTGGTGCAGCTGCTATGGAGAACACTATGGAGGTTACTCAAAATTTTTAAATAGAGTTACCATATGATCCAGCAATTTCACTCTCAGGTATTTACTGGAAGAAAATGAAATCACTATCTTGAAGAGACATCTGCCTCCCCCACCCATGTTCACTGCAATGTTATTCACAACAGCTTAGACATGGAAACAACCTAAGTGGATAAAGAAAATGTAATCTATATCTATATCTATTTTATTTATATACCTATATTTACATCTATACACACACAATGGAATATTAATCAGCCATAAAAAAGAAAGGAATTCTGACATTTGCAACAACATGGATAGACCTTGAAGGCATTACGCTAAGTGAAATAAGTCAGACAGAGAAAGAGAAATACTGTATGATCTCACTTATATGTGGAACCTAAAAAAGCCAAATTCATAGAAACAGAGAGTAGATGGGTGGTTGCCAGGGGCTGGGGGCTGGTGGAAATGGGGAGATGTTCCAACAGCATGATCTTCACTGTAAGATGAATAAGCTCTGGAGAGCTAGTGGACAGCATGGTGACTATAGGTAACACGACTGTGTTATAACTGGAAAGTTGCTAAGAGAGCAGATCGTAAGGTGTTTTTTTTTTTTTTTTTTTTTTTTTTTTTTTTTTTTTTTTTTTTTTTTTGTGGTATGCGGGCCTCTCACTGTTGTGGCCTCTCTCGTTGTGGGGCACAGGCTCCGGATGCGCAGGCTCAGCGGCCATGGCTCACGGGCCCAGCCGCTCCGCGGCATGTGGGATCTTCCCGGACCGGGGCACGAACCCGTATCCCCTGCATCGGCAGGCAGATTCTCAACCACTGCGCCACCAGGGAAGCCCCGTAAGGTGTTTTTAACACACACACAGTAATTATGTGAGGTGGTAGAGATGTTAATTAATGTTTTAGAAATGATTTCACAATATTTACATATATCAAATCCACACTTTGAACATCTTAAACTCACACAATGCTGTATGTCATTTATATCTCAGTAAAGCTAGAGAAAAGCGTAAGCCATATCACGGGAAAGTCAACATTCGCAAATGTGACCTCCCTTCGTTTTTAAAAGATAACATGTTTTGAAGGTGTGAAACTGAAGGAGCACTGACTATCTTGAGGTTTAAGAAGACCTGGCATCCCAGCTTGGTCACAGATAAGTTCTGGGTCAGTCGCTTCCCAGCACTCAGACAGCTCAGGTCACCCATTTACCCCTGTACTTAGGGTGTGCATTTCAGAAGGTATGTGGAGCCCTTTGGTGTCTGGGTCCTGCTTCATAGGAGAACTGAGGGCAGGTCCCTCATTACTTACCTCTATAAAAGAGTAAGCATTAGACTCTCTCTATTTGCTTCATTATGCCACCAGAATCATTTTCTAAACTCTGCTCTGAACAGAAAGCCAGCAGTTGGTCAGGCGGTGAGGTCGTGGCCCACCTTTACTCCTGGCCCATTCATTGAGAGGGGCAACAGTCCTGTGTTGGAGCCCTGCCCACCCCCAGGCTCCAGCTCCGGGTCCGAGGCTTCAGGAGGTTGGCTGCTGAGAGCCCCACCCCAGCTGCTCTTTGAGGCCCCCCCCTCACGTGGAGGGAATGCCAGGGCTCCAGGTTACTGTCCGCCCTGAGGCTTCTCATCGTGTGGGGTCTGAAGGCCCAGCCCCCCAGCCTCATTTAAGACAGCCCAGAGGGCTGTCCCCACGTCAGAGTCCCTGGGAGATGAACCAGAGGCCCCCCCACCCCTGATTAACCCCCATACTCAGTCTCCAGCTCAGAGTCTGTCACTCGGCAAAGAAGCTAAGCTAACCTAGGACAGCTACCCACCCATGCCCACACTGGTGGGCCTGAAGCCTAGCTCACTCAGATGCTTTACAATGACAAAGGAACTCTTCCTCCTACACTTTTCAGTGAAAGGATGATTAACCGGGTGGTTGGTGTGTGTGTGTGTGTGTGTGTGCACGTGCGCGTGTGCGTGTGTGTACCCATTCCAGAAGAACTGAGAACAAATGGGGTGATGTCCTACATGGAACTGACTATGACATTCAATCAGGTTGGCTAATTAAGACACATTCACTGCCATCTCCTGAGATGGAAGCTACCATGGGGCTTGCATAGAAAACAATTAACCCCACTCAAGTTCAAGCAGCTTATGTGAGCTGAGAGCCCATTCCCCCTTCTGGAGCCATTAATTAATGAGTCTGTTTCTTCCCCCTCCCCATCCCTCATTACCATCATAACTTCTTTCACTGGTGGTATCAATTGTCATTCTGTGCAATTCCCCAACTGACAACACAAATGCAAATTTGGAGAGAAAATCACAGGGCCCAGAGCACACTGTGTCTGGGGATATCAACATTTGTTTTGGTGGAGATGCTCCTTTTACTTGAAAGCGTATCACAGCCTGGCTCATGCAACGACCAGCAGTCTTGAGAGACATCAGCAAGAAACCCAGGGGCCCTGAAAGTCCTCACGAATATAAATGGGTGTGGCTTCCATTTAGTAGGGTGAGGGAAATGGTGTGTTTTTAAATGAGAAGACCTGAAGCATTGTCGGTAAAATGAGAGGCCTCTCTTCACAGGTTTGCATATGTACCACTCAGATCCTGGTGCCTGATGCTTGAGACTTGGAATTACCCACATCCACAGTCCTTTTGAATGGACCTGGTTATTTGCCAACAAGTTTACTGACTGTCATTTTTAAATATGCTGGTGCCAAAAGAGATGCACTGTTTTCTCATAGGGCCTTTTCCCCTTATGCCTGTGGTTGTGATCTTGGGTTTCTCCAGTGTTGCAATGAAGAGCAAGGAGAGAGGTGGGGTCAGCTAGAGGCTTCTTGGGATTCTGCTGATCTCAGACCAGTCTCCAGGGGGATAAGTCTCACCAACCAAGGCCACAGGAGACTGAGTTGTAAAGGAGAAAGCCACTGACGTACAGCCAGGGAATGAGAGCATGAGGTACCAGGAGGAGATGGGTGAGTGTGTACAGACAGAAACACTCAGTCACTGTGCAGGGCATCTCCTCACTAGGAAGTTATCTGAAGTAGTAATTGGAAGACTAAGCAGAGAAACAGAGCAAAAGGAGTTGGTAGGTTATTTTATCCAGTCTAGAGAAGACCATGCAGAATGACCTCAGTGCTGCCTAGAGTTTACTGTTGAAGGAACTATAATATTTTACCTTTCTTTAAAATTCAGAGTCTCTTTTTCTCCCCATTAGACAGTGCTAGATAAACATAAACTCTTTGCTTCCAAATTCTTCTTTTCATAAGCTCCATGTAAATTACCACCCTACAGTTGGCATTTACCATAAAAATGTTGCAATTGCCAAGATTACTGTTTATCATATAAAAATGAATAAATTGACTTTAGGTGATAGTATCTGTCCTGTTCTCCAGTGTAGGGGTTCACCAGTGTGGTGTTTCTCCATGCTCCTACTACACCCAGCTTCTTTTTCTAAACTGTGACATTGGGACCCATATGATGGTCTTTAGAGTTAGAAAGTACTATTAAAACTCAAATTGAGGAGCTAAGAAACAGAAAGAGACGACATAGTTAACAGTAAGAAAGGGTGGTGGAGGAAGAATGGACAGATCGGTGACATATCATTGGGAAAATGAGCCAGGATTCACATTCACACATGTGAAAGGAATTTGAAAGACAGCATATCCCAAGAATGAAGAAATCCCTGGTGTAGGGCAAAGGTGGCCAACCTGCTAGCTGTAATTAGTAACCCCAGGGTTTCCAAACTCAGAATGCCACCTGCTACATCAATGGGTTTCCCATGGGTTTCTTTAGAAGACAGTTCAAACTTATGCATCTTTTAGCCCCAAATCCCTATTTTATTTCCTACCCTAGAGAAGTAGGCTGTGAAAACTCCTTTAGGGGCTGCCCTGGCGGCACAGCAGTTGAGAGTCCACCTGCCGATGCAGGGGACACGGGTTCTTGCCCCGGTCCGGGAGGATCCCACATTCCGCGGAGTGGCTGGGCCCATGAGCCATGGCCGCTGGGCCTGCGCGTCCGGAGCCTGTGCTCCACAACGGGAGAGGCCACAGCAGTGAGAGGCCCGCGTACCTCAAAAAAAAAAAAAAAAAACAACAACCCACAACTCCTTTAGCCCCTCTAGACTAAGAAACAATTTCTGGTTCCCTGTCTCCTTTCTCCAGGGAAGGGCCCTTGTTTCCACATGGTTTCTAAAGATGATGAGAAGAGAGGAAGCACTTCTGCAACAGCAGAGTAAGGACCTCCAAAATTCCTCTCCATAGCAGCAGCTATGACACTGGCAAAAAATTATCAGAGTTGATGTTTCAGAACTCTGGAACTTAACCAAAGGCTTGCAACAATCCAAAAAATATTTATTCAAGAAAAACAGCTGAATGTCAGTAAGAACAATGAGCTTTGTAGTATTTTCACTTGTCCTAATTCCACTCCCCTCTTCCTAGCTCCACTTAGCCTTGAAAACCAATAGCCTCACAATACAGTGACTGTGAAAATCTTTAGCCTAACAACCACTGGATGGGGGACAATGGGTTTGGAACTCTTCCAAAGCCTTGTCTCCAGAGAATTATCACTACTTAAACAGTTTGACAGCTGCCTGAAAAACTCCATTCTCTGGAATTGTCTTTATTTGACCCAAGCAGTCCTATCCCCAGGGCATTTGTCAAAAACAATCAGTAGCAACTGTTTCACATCTCAGCTGCCTGAAGCAGAATACCAGTTGGGACTGACAACAGGCTGAACAAAACTCTTAAAAAGAAAAACTAGAGAATAAGGTATCTGTAGGGGGAATAATCCCATAGGTTGAAATTTTCCAACATAATCCTAAGATTCTAGAAGGCCACACATGTACAGAGTTATGTGCATGCCCAAGAAAGACCTGAGAAGCCCCTAATTTCCCTCTGGCTGACCTTCAAGCTTTGCACAAGCAAAAAGTGAAGATTATGAGGAAGAATTGTAAACTGCCTGCCAGTACCATTGATGGCTTAACACATACACACACACAGACATATTGATACAAAGTATGTAAAGAAATCTCTGTCTAATCATTATCTGGCCACTATGTTAAACAAGTATAGATTTCAATGGCTGCAGATAACAAAGAATACAGATTTGACAGATTTAGTCCAGAGAAATCACTAAACAAACAGTGGCAACAACTAACAGAAACAACAAACCCTGGAGAATAGGGTGATCTTATTTCTACAATTACCATATTATATTATTTAATGTCCAGTTTCAAATTAAAAATTACAAGACATGAGGAGAAACAGGAAAGTATGGTACATCGATAGTTAAAATAAGCTATCATGATAAACTGTCCCTGAGGAAGCCTGGATATTGGGCTTACTAGAAAAAGATATTAGATGAGCTATTATAAATATGTTCAAAGAACTAAATAAAACTATGTCTAAGAAATAAAGGGACTCTTGAGAATGATGTCTCATCAAATAGAGAATATCTATAAATGGATAGAAATTATTTTTAAAAAACCAAATAGAAATTCTTGAGTTGAAAAGCACAAAAGTTGAAACAAAAAATTCACTGGATAAGCTCAACAAATATTTGAACTGGCAGAAAGAATCAGCAAACTTGAAGACAGAGAAATTGAGATCATCTGAGAAAAAGAAAAAAAAATGAAGAAAAGTGAATAGAGCCTAAGAGACACCATCAAATATACTAACAAACATGAGAAAGAAAGAGAAAGGAGAGAAAGAATATTTGAAGAAATAATGGCCCAATTACTTCTCAAATTTGATGAAAAACATTAATATGCAAATCTAAGAAGTTCAATAAAGCCCAAGTTGGATATATTAGAAATATCCACACCTAGACACACCATCATCAAATTCTCAAAAAACAAGACAGAGAAGCAACACACCATATACAAATATCTCCAATAAGATTAACAGCTGAATTCTAATCAGAAAACATGGAGGCCAGAAGGCAATAGGATGACATATTCAAAGTGCTGAAAGAAAAAGACAATCAATCAAGAATTCTACATCCAGCAAAACAATCTTTCATAAAACAAAGGAGAAATTAAGATATTTCCATAAAAACAACTGAGAGAATTCATCACTAGCAGACTAGCCCTACAAGAAATAGTAAAGGGACTCCTTCAGGCTGAAATTAAAGGACACTAGACAATAACTTGAATCCACAGGAAGAAATAAAGAGCAACAATAATAGTAACTATATAGGTGAATATGACAACATGAATGTATTTTGTTTGTAACTCTTTTATTCTCCTATTTGACTTTTTAAAAAGCTGCACAAAGCAATAATTATAAAACTGTGTTGATAGGCTTATAATTTATAAGGATTTAATTTGTATTATAAAAATAGTACAAAGGAGGGGGAGGACACAAAGCTTTATTGTAACAAAGTTTCTGTATATTATTTAAATGAAGCCAGTTTTAATATGAACCATATTCTTTTAAGTTAAGGTATTAATTGTAGGGCTTCCCTGGTGGTGCAGTGGTTAAGAATATGCCTGCCAATGCAGGGGACACAGGTTCAAGCCCTGTCCAGGAAGATCCCACATGTCACGGAGCAACTAAGCCTGTGCACATAACTACTGAGCCTGCACTCTAGAGCCCGTGAACCACAACTACTGAGCCCGTGTGCCACAACTACTGAAGTCCGTGTGCCTATAGCCTGTGCTCTGCAACAAGAGAAGCCACTGCAATGAGAAGCCCGTGAACCACAACGAAGAGTAGCCCCCACTCGCTGCAACTAGGAAAAGCCTGTGCACAGCAACAAAGACTCAATGCAGCCAAAAATAAAATACACAAAATAAATAAATTTTTTTAAAAAGATGTTATTTGTAATTCCAGGGAAACCATTAAGAAAATAACTAAAACTATGGTAAAAGAAATAGCAAGGAAATAAGAATGATATATTAGAAAATATCTAACTAAAAAGAAGGCAGTAACAAAGGAAGAGAAGATCAAATAAGACATAAAACATACCAAAAACAAATAGCAAAATGGCAGGATGTAAACCCTACCTCATAAGTAATTACAATTAAATGCAAATGGAATAAACACTTTAACCAAAAGGTAGAGATGATTGGCAGCATGGTTTTAAAAAAAAATGGTCCAACTATATACACTGTCTACAAGAGACAATTTAGATTCAAGCCATAACAGATTGAAAGTAAAAGGATGCAAAAAGACGTATCATGCTTTAGTACAATAGTACCCAAAAGAGAGCTGGAATGGCTATACAGACAAAACAGACTAGGACAAAAATTTTTACTAGAAGCAAAGGAGGACATTTTATAATAAGAGGAGCAATCCATCAGAAAGATATAGCAATTTTAAACCTATATGCATGTAATATTAGAGTCCCAAAATACATGAAAGAAAAATGACAGAATTGAAAGGAGAAATATACAATTCAACAATAATAGTTGGAAATTTCAATACCCTACATTCAATAATGGATAGAACAACTGGGCAGAAAAATCAACAACAAAGAAATAGAGTATGAGAAGAGATATTTCTTTCCTGGTTGGAAGATAATCTAGGCCTACTTTATTGCCCACATTCCATTAGAAGGAAGATAAAGAAATAGTCCAAAGCAGAAGAAGGATCCAGGAACACCAAAAGAGGGGTGTTTCCAAAAGAATTAATATTGTTAAAATGTCTATACTACCCAAAACAATCTACAGATTCAATGCAATTCCTAACAAAATTTCTATGACATTTTTCACAGAAATAGAACAAATAATCCTAAAATTCGTATGGAACCACAAGAGACCCCAAATAGTCAAATCTTGAGAATCTTGAGGCAGAAGAACAAAGCTGGAAACATGACACTTTCTGATTTCAAACCATATTACAAAGCTATAATAATCAAAATGCTATAGTATTGACATATGGATACATAAATCAATGGGACAGAATCGGGTGCCCAGCATAGATGGACCTAGAGATGATCATACTAAGTGAAGTAAGCCAGACAGAGAAAGACAAATATTTTATGATATAGCTTATATGTGGAATCTGAAAAAAAAAGTTACAAATGAACTTATTTACAGAACAGAAATAGACCCACAGACATAGAAAACAAACTTATAGTTATCAAAGGGGAAGGGGTGGGAGGGATAAATTAAGACAATGGTATTAACATATACAAACTACTATATATATAATAGATAAACAACAAGGGACTACATCAAACTAAAAAGTTTCTGCACAGCAAAGGAAATGATCAACAAAATGAAGAGGCAACCTACTAAATGGGAGAAAATATTTGCAAATCATATATGTGATAAGTAGTTAATATCTAAAATACACACACAAAAAAACTCATACGACTTAATCTGATTTTAAAATGGACAGAGAATCTGAACAGACATTTTTCCAAGAAGAAATACAAAGGGCCAGCGAGTATGTGAAAAGATGCTCAACATCACTAATCAGCAGGGAATTACAAATTTAAACCACAGTGTTAGAATGGCTATTATCAAAAAGACAAGAAATAATAACTGTTGGCAAAAATGTGGAGAGAAAGGAACACTTGTACACTGTTGACGGATGGGAATGTGAACTGGTACAGCCACTATGGAAAGCAGTATGGATTTTCCTCAAAAAATTAAAAATAGAGCTACCATATGATCCAGCAATTCTGCTACTGGGTATTTATCCAAAGGAAACAAAATCACTATTTTGCCAGATTTATGCCTCCCGCACCATGTTGATTGCATCATTATCTACAGTAGCCAAGACATGGAAGCAACCTGTGTCCATCAATGGATGGGTGAATGGATAAAGAAAATGTGAATATATATATATATACACACATATATGTGTGTATGTGTGTATATATACACACACACACACACACACACACACACACACACACTACACATTCAGCCATAAAAAAGAAGGGAATCTTGCTGTTCACAACAACATGGATGGACCTCGAGGGCATTATGCTAAGTGAAATGAGTCAGACAGAAAAAGACAAATGATGAATGGTCTCACATATGCAGAATCTACAGAAAAGCAAAAAATAAAACAAAACAAATTCATAGATACAAAGAATAGACTGGTGGTTGTCAGAGGCAGGGGGTGAGAGGTGGGCAAAACAGGTGAAGGGGGTCAAAAGGTACAAACTTCCAGTTGTAAAATAAGTAACTCCTGGGCACGTGATGTACAGCACAGAGACTATAGTTAATAAGACTGTGCTGTGTATTTGAAAGCTGCTAAAAGAATAGATCTTAAAAAGCTTTCATCACATGTAAAAAGAAATTTATAATTGTGGTGAAGGATGTTAACTAGACTTATTGTGGTGATCATTTCACAATATGTACACATACCAAATCATTATGCTGTCTACCTAAAACTAATATAATGTTATATGTCAATTATTTCTCAATTTAAAAAAAAAAGGTCCTGAGTTGACAGTACGCCCAGGCAACTGACAGATACAAACACTTCCTGGAGAAAACCACTTTCAAAGGAAGACTCAAAGAATTTCCACTGTTAAAATCCATCAATTACGAGGTCACAATAAAAATATCATTTACTACCAAGGAAATAAGTCTCCATGAGACAGATCCAGGAAGAAAACAAACAGCTGAATCAGGTTCACAAACACTTATAAAACTGGAATTTTTATTAGACACAGAATATAAAACATATACATAATATGTTTAAAGAATAAATATTTTATATGACCAAGGTTTAGAAAATCTAAAAATACAATAATTTAAATTTAAAACTCCATGTTGAGTTCAACAGCAGATGGGATACAGATGAAGAGAAAATTATAGAATGGAAAATAAACCTGAAGACAGTATGTAAAATGAGATATAAAGAACAAAAGATAGAAAATTTAAAAGAAAGATTAAGAGAAAGGTTAAAAGAGTGAGAAGGACTGACAAATGTATATTGGAATTCCAGAAGAAGAAACAGAAATAGATTCAGAGGCAGTATTCAAAGTAACAATAGCTGAGAATTTTCTAAAACTTATAAAAGATAAAAATCCTTAGATTCAAGAATCCCAAAGAATCCTAAGCAGGATTCTCAGACATGTCATAGTAAAATTGCAAAATACCATAGACTCAGGGTCAGCAACCTTTTTCTGAATAGGATTAGTTAGTAAACATTTTAGGTTTTACAGGCCAAACTCTTGGTGTTACCACTATTCAATTCTGCTATTGTAGAGTGGAAGCAGCTACAGTACGTAAATGAGTGAGCCAGGCTGTATTCCAATAAAACTTTATTTACAAAAACTATTGGTGGGTCAGATTTGGCATGCAGGCAGAGTTTGTTGACTCCTGACATAGACTAAAAGATCTTAAAAGGAACTAGAGAGAAAAGACAAGTTGCCTACAAAGGAATGACAGTTAGATTTGCATCTGACTTCTCAATAGCAACAATGCAGACAGTGGAATAATGTCCTCAGTGTGCTGAGAGAAAAACCACCAACCCCAAATTATACCAGTCAAAATAACTTTCACAGATGGAAGAGGTATTTATTTCTTACAAATAAAAATTGAAGTTAGGCACAAACAGACTTTACTTCAGAAACAAACTCTGATGGATGTATTTCAAGCACCAGGAAAGTCATCCCGGATGGAAGGTCTAACAGGAAAAAAAAGAAATGATGAGAAGCAAAGTGGAAAAAAAAAAATGGTGACCAGTATGACGAGATTTGTTTGATGGCTTAGCATATGATCTATTTTAATTAAATTTTCTCGGGCAATTGAAAAGAATTCATATTCTGCTTTTATTAGGTGGAGTAGGCTATATGCACAACCTAGGTCAAATCTTAGGTGTTGTATTACATATTGTTGCATGACAAATTACCCCAAAACAATGAAGTTTCTGAGAATCAGGAATCTAGGAGTGGCTTAGCTAGGTAGTTCTGGCTGAGGGTCTCTTACGGGGTTGCAGCCAAGCTGTTGGCCAGAGTTTCTGAAGACTTGGTTGCAGCTGAAGGATTCAGTTCCAAGCTCCATCACAAGGCTATCGGCAGAAGGCTTCATTCCTTGCCATGCAGGTCTCTCTACAGGGCTGTTCACATACTGGCTTCCCCCAGGGCGAGTAGACCAAGAGAGGGAACAGGAGCCAAAAGACGGAAGCCACAGTCTTTTATAACCTAACCTTAGATGTGACATGTCACCTCCTCTGCCGTGTGACATGGGTCTCAGATCAATACTGTATGATGTGGAGGGGGCTACCCAGAGGTGTAAATACCAGAAGGCAGGGATCAGATCTCACAATTGTGTTGTTCAAGTTTCCAGACCTGTACCATTTTGATATGGTGGTGGTTGCTTGCTACTGGTTCTACCAATTACTGGGAGAGGAATGTTGGCATTTCCAACTGTGATTGTGAATATGACTCTCTCTCCTTTCAGTTCTATCCTTTTTTGTTTTATGCATTTCAGAGCTGTGTTGTCAGATGCATACCCATTTAGGACGATTGCATCTTCTTAAGGTACTGACCCCTTTGTTATTATAAAAAGTCTTTCCTTAACCCTGGTGAAATTCCTGGATTGGGAATTGGCTTTGTCTGATAATAATATAATCATTCCTGCTTTCTTTTGTTGACTGTTCTCATCCATTGACTTTCATCCTAGAAATGACTTGATAGTTAAAGTGGGGTCACCCACATTCCCTGGCTTGTGATTCCCTCCTCCGTTTTCAAAGCCAGCAACAAGGGGCAGTCTCGTACTGCCATTTCTCTGCAGCCAGGAAAAGCTCTCCACGTGTAAGGTCTCATGTGATTACACTGGGCCCACCTGGATAATCCAGCATCAGTCTCCCCATCACAAGGCCCTTAACCCTGAGGACTTTCATCCCTTCAAGGAGCTTTTCGTGTGACTGATACTCTCACCTTCGATCTGTCTGAGGAAGTAGCAAACTGTTGTACAGCTGCTGCCTCCATTTACCCACGTTTGGAAGTCAACAGCCTCAGCTCTAGGTAGGGCTTTAAAAAGTTATAATGTTGCACATTATCTGGATTTTTCTCATGAGGGTCGGAGCAACGAGGTCTTGCAGCTTTCTGCATCCTAAGCGGTGAAAACTCTACTTAGTTAATAAAAGCATTTTTAGGGAAACAAGGAAAAAAGAAATGACATTACTGATGGTGAGATAAGCCAGGGTAAATGCTAATCACATAACTGAGAAGTTGGTTACAAGACATCCAAATGCGTAAGGAAAAGAGATTAGACCTGCAGTAAATTTTTTTTTCTTTTGATTTAAACAATTTCAGGCTAATACACAAAGATATAACTTCTGGTTAAGCCATCCCAGTGTCCTCTCAAAGAATGGCATATTTGATACCATCTAGTGAGCAAGATAAATGATCTCTGGAGTACACTTAGCTCAGTGGACCTTCATTATCAGAATTAGCAATGGTATGATCATAGATTAACACACAGCACATCCTTCCACCCCCATCCCAAGGTGGGGGACAAAGTGACTTCAGAATTTAAAATAAAGGACAGTACATGCTGGCAGCCAGCCACATCTATCCTGAAGTCTGGGAACCAAAGAAGGTACCTCCCCTGAATCCTGATTCTTGCCCCTGAAAGCAGACAAAATATAACTGTATAACCTAGAAAGGGCAGATATTTCTGTCACAGAAATAGAGTCAGAAGGCACCCCAAATATAGCTCCCTCCCCCAAGCAAAGCCAGCATAAATTGGTTTGCAGACTTATCAAGGCTGGGAACAGTGCTTTCTATACATACGGAAACAGCGAATTTGGTCCTCCTTTGAGTCTGGGATGCCTACGGGTGTGGGGAAAGCTATTCACTTTTATGGCATCTTTTCCTGTTATTTTTCAACATATTTAATGGAAATAAGTAAGACTTCTGTAAAAGATTTGTTATTACATGACCTCAGGTCATTTCTACATGGTGGGGACTTTTTTCTTTTAGAACTTCTGAGACACTGTTGGGTCAAGACAAGGAACAAAGAAACAGCATAAAAAATTAAAGAGGGAGTTTAATCTCTTCCAAACACACTTCTTTCGTACCAGCCACAATCAGGGGGCCCAGCTGTCCTGAAACCCACAAGTAGTTCTCTCTCACTGGTGTGGAAATTGTTTATTTCCCTGACATTTATGCTCCTGGAGAAACTATGTAGCAAAGTTCTCTGAGGGATAAGCGGTCTGAGCGTGTGTGCGCCGGCGGGAGCGTTTACAAACTTGAGGTCAGCCAAGGATGGGGGTGGGGTATTAGAGGTCACTTGTGTTTGTGCACGGTAATAATCGAAGGACGTGTTTGGTTCCACAGTTTTGCCTGTTGGTCTGGCCTTGCATGGGAGTCTCAGAGGAGCAAAAATAAAAAAGGCAAGAAGATGCAAAAAACATTGCATCATTGCATCCATTCGCTACCATGAAGGGTGGGCCTGCTGCTGCCCAGCGTGCTTTGGCTTAGCTATTTGACTCCCTGTGACTGCCACGTGTGGTCCAGGGCTGTGGAAAGGCTGTGTCCATGTGGATGAGTAAATGCAGGGCGACAGAGCTGCCTGCTCCATGCCAGGCACCGCGCAAGGTCCAGAAGTGTCTGAACTCTATTCTAACTCAACCCGGCAAGAGTTACATTGTATCCCCACTGGATCAATGCAGAGGCCAGCTCAGAGAGGGTAAGTAACTTGTACAAGGTTGCACAGCTGGTAAGCAGCCAAACCAGGATTCAACCCTGTTAAAGCCCTGCCTTCCTTCAAGGGCACCAAGTGCCTCCGTCCTGAAGAAGTACATTTCCACTTGCACCCCAGGAAGCAGCTCTATCTGGCAGGGAGGAAAGCAGCATATAATCCTGGATCAACCTCACTGGACAGGCCAGATTCTGCCAGGGCTAGTTCTTGGGGTCTCCAATTGTGGTCTCCATCTGTCCTGTTCGAGACACCCCGTCAGTCAATGATTCTTCGGAAGATGGGAAGTGCCAGCTTTGCCCAAACCCTCAATTAAGAAGTGAGGTTTGAACGCTTTGCCCGAGGTCACCCTGCTTTCAGTGAGAGCCCTGCCTGGGGCCGAGACATCCACTGGCAATACACCCAAGTTTCAAAATGTAGGTTTTAGTATCATTCAGATGCGGCCAATCCAACAGGTCAGGAGGCGACTGCTGTTGGATAGATAGTTTGCTAGCCACAGTCCCAAGAGGAAGGAGCACACTGTGCCATGGCGGAGGGCGGGGGAAGGCATAGGAGAAGGGCACCGGGGGGTCAGGAGAGAGGGGGAACACAGGCAGGAGCCTGGATTGTGGCTTCCATGAGAATGAACAGATGAGGCAGGGCCAACAGGCTCAGGACTGGCCAGTTGGAGTAATTTCAGGGCTCTGGGTGTAGGGTCTGGTACCGACCCTGGGTCATTAGGGCAGGGGAACAGTGGCCCCGAGTGACAGCCCCATAGAGGAGGTGGTGGGATGCGGGCTCTGGGTTGATTGGTTTGTATATGAAAAGCAGGCTAGCAGACGAGTTGTTTCCTATCTTTAGGAATCAGCTAGTGATGGGGGTTGGGGGGCAGGCCCTCCGAGGTCATCAGGGCTCCAAGATGTCAAAACATCAGAAATACAGGAAATAAAAAGGCAGGATGAATGGGACATACAATCCGGGCACCTTCCTGCACGTATATTATATGTCAATAAAAAGTACACAACATCATATGAGTACGTCAGAGACTGTTTTAAAGCCACTCTGACATCCTCCATTTCTCGGGATCCCAAATGCGCAGAGAGGGCCAGCAGGGCAGCAATTTCTAAAGGGGAGAGAAGGGTGCCCTCGGCAGGGTTGGTGGCTGAGGCCGGGGTGGGTCCTGGAGGGGGCTTCTCACTCCTTATCGCGGGGAGGGGACCCCTTTGCTGCCTCTTCTACAGCTCCATTCTCCATGCCCGGCCCCTCCGTCCCCACACCTGCTCCCTGCCACTGCCTCCTTCCTGAGCTGCCTGCTCTGAGGGGCTCCGTCTGGGAGTGTGGACATGGCTGGGGTGTCGACCTAAAGCTATGCCTTCTCTGTGGATGCTCTTCTCGGCCAAGACCAAAGCCCACCTGCCTCTGGCCTGCAGGGGCCTGAGCCGTGGGGGGCCTCTTTCACTTGGGTGGGTTCCATACGTGCCTTATCATGGTCGAAACTGGCCAGGGAGCTGCAGCATCGCGTTGGGGCCATGCAGCCGCAGCTGAAGTCCTGGCTCTGCTGCTTGACCTTAGGATGAATTTACTAACCCTACCTTGACCCAGCCTCCTCATCTATAAGTGCAAGTTATGATGTTAAAATTAATAAGGCCTACCTTATAGGGCTACTGTGAGCCTCAAAGGAGTTATTGTATCTAAAACGTGTCCAGAATGTAGAAAAGGTGGTGGAAATGTTTGTTATGATTGTACAGCACTTTATTGTACTGCCTAGTAATTAGGCACAAATGACCATTAGTTGAAAAAACAATGGTTATAATTACCATTAACTGCACACAAGCTGATCAGGTTCTTAGTTTTTCTCTCTTCTGTCTCAAACGTTCACCGTCAGACCCTTACTGAGCACCCCTCTCAGTGCCAGGACCTGAGCTAGTCTCTGAAGATTTCCCATTGATTTCAAACCAATGTGTCGGTAGGAGACAGTGGTGATCCTTCATTGAAAGTTTGCTAAATGTCAGGTGGCACGTTAAACGCTTGGCACAGATGAGCTGCCGTAACCCTGCCACTTCACCACAGGATGAATGTCACTGGTCCCATTTTACACACAAGGGACCTGGGGCTCGGGGGCACTGCACTTGCCCACATCGGGAGCCATGCATCTGACCGACCGCTGACCTGGGAACACACACACAGTGAACTTCATCACCCAGACGGGGAGAAAGCACCTACAAGGTTTCCAGGAAACATGCCTCCTGACCTGAGGTTTGAAGGATGTGCAGGAGTTATATCCCAGCCAGTGAGGATGAAGGCAGTCTGGGCAGAGAAGAACCAGGCACACACAGTGGAAGTGCTGGGCAGGTGCACTCCTGGAAGACCCCAGTGCACCTGTGAGATGCGAGGGATGCTGCTGGAGAGGGGCCAGGGGCCAGGCCATTCTCTAGAAGGTTCCAGAAGAGTCCAGCATTCATTCTCAGAGGTCAAATTCTGTACACCCTGGCCATTTGAAATGGCCAAAATTCCAACCACAAACACATGAGACAATTTCCCATCACCTGTCTTTTCAGGTACCAGGGGTCAAATCTTGAAATAAGGCCTGCCTTTGGCTTAATGGAAAAATCCAAAGTGCTCTGTCTCTGTGGGACCAGTTTCTCATCCAACCTGACCGCCTCTCGCAGCTGCACTGCTCACCAAGGGGCAGGGACAAAGGGGGGCAGGTGGCGGGGGTCACCCCGGCCCCCTCCTGCAGCAGATGAACCCAGGCATCACCACGCCTCTCAGCCCCTGGGGGCGCCCCCAGCAGCCGCAGCTGGTCAGTCGCGATGGCGCCTCTGTCCTCCCGGGGCCCGCCGGCGTGACCAGCAAAGGGGCAGATGAGCACGTGCCTGTGCCCGCC
Source organism: Kogia breviceps (assembly GCF_026419965.1). NCBI lineage: Eukaryota > Metazoa > Chordata > Mammalia > Artiodactyla > Physeteridae > Kogia > Kogia breviceps. The sequence goes on from NC_081311.1 coordinate 84,424,899, forward strand.
GGGCGCGGTCCTGGCTCGTGCTGCTCCTCCTTCTGATTCAGAGAGCCTGGGGGAGCCGTGCTCCTGGGTGTGCAAAGCTCCACCACAATTGGGAGCGCAGCCAAGACTGCGGTCCTGGACTCTCTCCAGCTGCCCTGCACTTGGTCTCCAATAGGATGCCCAAGAGGGAAGCCAGCCCCTTCCAGCCCCTGCGAGCTAAGTACAGCTCTTCACATATCTCAGGATGATGCACCTGGTAGAAAGCAAGGCCAATGACAGTGACCACATTTGCATACTGGTCTAGACACACTCTCTCTAGCCTAACTCCAAATCCTAGGAAGAGACACTTGAGGACAAGTATTCACCCATAAATTCCTCAACTACAGCCTAAGGAAAGAACAGTAATTGGCCCGTGTTAGCTGCCTTTTCCTGGTCCAGTAACTGTAACCAGGGAGACATGATCACATACAGCAGAGGTAGCTACAGGAGCCCACCATGGCTACTGTGTGGATTTGAGGGACAAAATAGCAAAAAAACCAAGAGATATCTGCTATGGTGAGTGTGAAGCATCAGAATATAATCGATAACACAGTGCACTTATGGTCGGTGGTAAACACAGAGGGCTACAAGACCCTGTAAGAGGGGCCCTAGCATCTACATAGTAGAGACAGAGAGGCAGACACCATATTGAATAAAGCGGCTACACACAAGCTTGGGCTATAGTTTTGTCTGTTTATTTTCTAAAGCCAAAACCAAGAAAGACAGTCCTAGCAAGGTGGTGATGGGAAACTCAGGAGCTGAGGGCAGTCCAAGGGAGCCAGAAAGATTCACAGTTCAAGTTCACAGAACTAATAACTGGCAGGTTGAGTTCTGAGGCCAAGTCTATCCAATTCCAAAGCCCATGCTCTTTCCCCTACTCATCACTACAGCTCTTTGGGTAGAAAAATATTTTGCCAGTCTAAGCAAGTATGACAGATAAAGCTCATAAAGTTATTCATTTGTTTGTTTGCTGATATAATGACTTGGTTTTACAAAGTTTCTGAGAGGCACATAAAAATACATAAGTTTCAAAAATTACTTATTAAACATTTACCATGAGGCAGATACATGCTAAAGTTTTTACCTACACTATTGCATTTTATCTGCAATAACCCTTTACAGTAGGTAGTATTATCTCCATTTTGGGGGGTGAAAAAACTGGGATTTAGAGAGACTTTAATTTGCACAATGTGATACAGTTAGTATGTGGTAAAGCTAGAATTCAAATCAGGTCTGAGGCCTTAAGGTCTTAACCGTTAGGAGAAATAGCTGAGAAGTCAAGGTAAAGGAAAAACATGATTAAGAAATTACAGCCTGGGGAGGGAGACGCAAGAGGGAAGAGATATGGGAACATATGTATATGTATAATTGATTCACTTTGTTGTAAAGGAGAAACTAACACACTATTGTAAAACAGTTATACTCCAATAAAGATGTTAAAAAGAAAAAAAAGAAATTACAGCCTGATTACCCCCTAGAATTACATTCCATATCATCCTGATTGGAAGTCAGGAATGAGCCAAAAATACTAAAGACTCCTAGCAGACAAAGCAAAAAAGAAGAATACTAATTATGAGTCACAATATGCTTAAGATAAAAACTGGGAACTCCCTGGTGGTCCAGTGGTTAGGACTCCACTGCAGGGGGCCCAGGTTCAATCCCCGGTTGGGGAACTAAAGATCCTGTAAGCCACCTGACACGGCCAAAAAAAATTAGGATAGCCCCAGTTTTTCTGATACTGCGAATTTTACCTGTGAGTCTTCACGAAGAGAATAAAACTGTGTGAAGTCATGGATAATGTCCTAACCACATCTTTACAATAAGTACAATGACAAGTTTTACACGTCATACACTTGCAATTCACACGCTTCATTGCTGTCAGGATAAAACAAAAGAATGTGTGAGTTTAAGAAATTCTTTGTGAGGCCACACAAATGCAGTCCAATTCACAGTTCTCTGAGCAACTGATCTGAGCCAGGGTGTGTGTGTGTGTGTGTGTGTGTGTGTGTGTGTGTGTGTACAGACTGCACTTCATTCAGGGAATCCTCCATACGTATTTGAATAGGAGTTATACAGGGAGCCCTAGTTGTCATTTCTGTTAAAATTGAGGAACTAAGAAAGGTTTACCTGGATGGATGGTCACCTGATCTACATGGGATAATTTGATTTTGATCAATATTATCTCATAAATATTATTTTTCAATATCAATAGGTGGAATTCTATGAAATGCTATGTAAAACTATTTTAAGAACAATATGTGAAATACAAATTCATATGCCAATACTATTTTCTGTTCTCTCAATTGTTTTGAAAAGAAAAGCAATGAATCTTACTGTTTAATTCTAAATAGAAAAGGACTTTAATAATCAAATAAACAATGGCCAGTGTGTGCAGTTGGCTTATAGATGGAAGCAAGTGAGGGGGCTCCCTTTAAAGCACAGCTCTGATCATGTAGTAAAGGATTGTTGTTTGAAAGATTTTTCTCTCTTCTTTATAATGGAAATAAAGTGCCTTATAAATGAAGTTTTCATTAAGTATTGAAAGAAAGCAATGAGAACAGAAGGAACTTGGAATGAGGTGGAATTGGTGAGGAAGACGTATTAGTAGAAAGTACATCAAAATATATGAAGTTGTCAAATAAAATATGACTTGAGGGGCTTCCCTGGTGGTGCAGTGGTTGAGAGTCCGCCTGCCGATGCAGGGGATGCGGGTTCGTGTCCCGGTCCGGGAGGATCCCACGTGCCGCGGAGCGGCTGGGCCCGTGAGCCGTGACCGCTGGGCCTCTGCGTCCGGAGCCTGTGCTCCGCAACGGGAGAGGCCACAGCAGTGAGAGGCTCGAGTACCGCAAAAAAAAAAAAAAGAAAAAAAATATGACTTGGAATGTCAGCCAGGCAGTATTCAGCATACAGGTTAAAACTGGGAACAAAATATTCTGATGTTTCTATTTAAGTCAGGAATAAAATGAAAAACTAATAGGCCTAATACCATGAAGTGAAGAATTCACCATTTGGCTAATCAAAAAGGAATCTTGGATTTAAACATAAAAGAAAACTATTAAATTCACTTGAGAATCACCTGTGATAGTTTTTGCTCATGATGTGGTTTTCGGAACACAGACTGAAGTAAATGGTGGCTAAGATCCAGGGCCTCTGCAAAAAATGGATGGAGTGGAAATCTTAATGAGAAGCAAACGGGATGATGATGAGCGAAAACGGGCCGAGGTCTTTATGACGCCAGTTACAGAAACCAAAAGAAGTGCTCTGAAGAAAATGGGGGCCTGTACCAACTTTTTTTTTTTTTTTTTTTTTTTTTAAATTTTTTTTAATTTTTGCGGTACGCAGGCCTCTCACCGCTGCGGCCTCTCCCGTTGCGGAGCACAGGCTCCGGATGCGCAGGCTCAGCGGCCATGGCTCACGGGCCCAGCCGCTCCGAGGCACGTGGGATCCTCCCGGACCGGGACACGAACCCACGTCCCCTGCATTGGCAGGCAGACTCTCAACCACTGCACCACCAGGGAAGCCCTGTACCAACTTTTTAAACATCTTTATTGCTGTGACATACAGTAAAGAAGTTATATGTTGATGTTTAAGTTAGGATGTAGATTTTAGGCAAATTCCTCAATTTTAGTTTTAACTAGAATGAAAATAATTTGGTTAAAACACTTTCTTACAGCCTCACTCACATATGCCTTTGTGATCACAGCTGAATGGTACGTTGCTGCCCGTTTGCATCACTGGGCAGACCTGTCTGTTCGCTTCACTGTTATACCCGCAGCACCTAGAACGGTGTGGCACACGATTACTGCCCAGAAAGTATTTGTTAAAAGAATGAATGCTTTTGAATGAATGAATGAATGTCATTTAGACACAGAAGTAAATGCCCCCAAAACTTGGAAATAAAGTTGCTTCTGGGAATGAAATTAATAGTAAGATATACTAAAATACCATAGCTGTAAAAATAACCCCAAATATTGCCTATACATGTGAGAATGAGGAGATTTGGGACTCCTAAGTATAATCAAGATATGGGGTGTAGTATTAGGGAGTTATAATATAACATGATCACAACCAAGAAAATAAAAGACATTTTTTATATGTTGCTGGAAAAAACTAAGTAACAGAATGGGATCTGGGAAATAAGGGATCAATGATTAAGAATTTTTAATTTCTCTGACTCCATTACTAGTGAGAAAATAAGCTCCACGGGGGCAGAGACTTTTTTTTTTTTTTTTGGTTTGGATGGGTGGATGGAGGGATGGATGGATGGATGAATGGATGGATGGATGGATGGAAGGATGGGTGAATGGATGGATGGAAGGATGGGTGGATGGATGGATGGAAGGATGGATGGATGGATGGATGGATGGAAGGATGGGTGGATGGATGCATGGAGGGATGGGTGGATGGGTGGATGGAAGGATGGGTGGATGGGTGGATGGGTGGATGGATGGATGGGTGGATGGAAGGATGGGTGGATGGATGGAAGGATGGTTGGATGGATGCATGGAGGGATGGGTGGATGGGTGGATGGAAGGATGGGTGGATGGGTGGATGGGTGGATGGAAGGGTGGGTGGATGGGTGGATGAGTGGATGGAAGGGTGGGTGGATGGGTGGATGGGTGGATGGACGGATGGGTGGATGGAAGGATGGGTGGATGGATGGAAGGATGGGTGGATGGATGCATGGAGGGATGAGAGGATGGGTGGATGGAAGGATGGGTGGATGGGTGGATGGGTGGATGGAAGGGTGGGTGGATGGGTGGATGGGTGGATGGACGGATGGGTGGATGGAAGGATGGAGGGATGGAAGGATGGGTGGATGGATGGAAGGATGGGTGGATGGATGCATGGAGGGATGGGTGGATGGGTGGATGGAAGGATGGGTGGATGGATGGATGGGTGGATGGGTGGATGGAAGGATGGGTGGATGGATGTATGGAGGGATGGGTGGATGGAAGGATGGGTGGATGGAAGGATGGATGGATGGATGGATGGGTGGATGGGTGGATGGAAGGATGGGTGGATGGGTGGATGGGTGGATGGACGGATGGGTGGACGGAAGGATGGATGGATGGAAGGATGGGTGTGTGGAAGGATGGATGGAAGGATGGATGGATGGGTGGATGGGTGGATGGGTGGATGGAGGGATGGATGGATGGGTGGATGGAGGGATGGATGGGTGGAGGGATGGATGGGTGGATGGATGGATGGATGGGTGGATGGGTGGACGGAGGGATGGAGGGATGGGTGGATGGAGGGATGGGTGGATGGGTGGATGGAAGGATGGGTGGATGGATGGATGGATGGGTGGATGGATGGATGGATGGATGGATGGAAGGATGGATGGAGGGATGGATGGGTGGATGGATGGGTGGGTGGATGGATGGATGGATGGATAGGTGGATGGATGGATGGGTGGATGGATGGATGGATGGATGGAAGGATGGATGGATGGAAGGATGGGTGGATGGATGGATGGAGGGATGGGTGGATGGGTGGATGGAAGGATGGATGGATGGAGGGATGGGTGGATGGGTGGATGGAGGGATGGAAGGATGGGTGGATGGATGGGTGGATGGGTGGATGGAGGGATGGATGGATGGGTGGATGGAGGGATGGGTGGATGGATGGATGGATGGGTGGATGGATGGATGGATGGAAGGATGGAGGGAGGGATGGATGGGTGGATGGATGAGTGGGTGGATGGATTGATGGATGGATAGGTGGATGGAGGGATGAATGGGTGGATGGATGGATGGATGGATGGATGGATGGAAGGATGGATGGATGGATGGAAAGATGGATGGAAGGATGGGTGGATGGATGGATGGAGGGATGGGTGGATGGGTGGATGGAAGGATGGGTGGATGGAAGGATGGATGGATGGAGGGATGGGTGGATGGGTGGATGGAGGGATGGAAGGATGGGTGGATGGATGGGTGGATGGGTGGATGGAGGGATGGATGGATGGGTGGATGGATGGATGGATGGGTGGATGGATGGATGGATGGATGGATGGAAGGATGGATGGAGGGATGGATGGGTGGATGGATGGGTGGATGGGTGGATGGAGGGATGGATGGATGGGTGGATGGAGGGATGGAGGGATGGAAGGATGGGTGGATGGAAGGATGGATGGATGGAGGGATGGATGGAAGGATGGATGGATGGGTGGATGGGTGGATGGATGGATGGATGGGATGGATGGATGGAGGGAGGGATGGGTGGATGGGTGGATGGATGGATGGATGGATGGGTGGATGGGTGGATGGATGGATGGATGGATGGATGCAAGGATGGATGGATGGAGGGATGGGTGGATGGGTGGATGGAGGGATGGATGGATGGGTGGATGGAGGGATGGATGGGTGGATGGATGGATGGGTGGATGGATGGATGGAGGGATGGATGGAAGGAGGGATGGATGGAAGGAGGGATGGATGGATAGATGGAAGGATGGATGGATGGGGGGATGGATGAATGGGTGGATGGATGGATGGGTGGATGGATGGGTGGATGCAGGGGTGGACAGATGATTCATTCATTCATGTATTCACGTAGTAAAGAATTGTCTGTGCTAATCCAAATGGTAAGTCTTAGACTCAGTGCGTCTCAAGCCTCCTGTGGATCTGTTCCCCACACCTGCGTCTCCACCAGCTCCATCTGTGCCGGAGGAGAGACACAGAGGCTGGAAGGCTGAGCACAGATCTGTCTCGCTGCCAGGGAAAGGGGTGCACGAGGACGTGAGGTGAACTGTGACCCCTGGCTCTGCAAGCACAGATGGACACTCAAGTGCAGCACCTAGCTCTTCTGCCTGTTCACCTGCTGGCCGCAGAGTATTTGCCTTGCCTACGTGGCTGCACTCCAGGCAGCAGGAAAAAGAACCCATTCCCTCTCCTCCTGGAGAAGGACGGGGCAGATGCGCACGTGACTTCCACTCGTGCCACACTAGCCACGTGGCCACACCAGGCAGGCTGGGAGGCGCAGCCTTTATGCTCCGTGGCCACATCCCTGGTGAATCTCTTCCTCGTCAAGGGGAGGACAGACACTGAAGGACAGCGTCTGTCCTTTGCTGGTGTGGTGGGGTCATTTGTAAGGTATTTTGGGGGTAATGTGACACCAGTAAAAGTTAAAATATCGATGTTTGTAAATGAGCTGTTGCAGTTTGCAAGTTATATCTCTCACTGACTGTCTTTCATTTCAATACCACTCTGAGTGAAAAGCATGGCATAGAGCTTCGTCAGGGATGACTGTGTACGTGAGCATGGCTTTGGTGGCCCCCAGACTTCATCAGGCAAGCGTGTCACGGGGCGTGGGGGAGAAAGGCACAGACCACACTGTAATTAGGGAGCTGAGAGTGCAGGAGCCTGGGCTAGAAAGCCACGTGGGAGCCCTGCAGCAGCTCGGCATTGCCAGCATTTGCAGCTCGGGAGGAATGATGTGGAAAGACCCACGTGGAGTGTGCTTCGAACCCTACAGATCCCTTAACACAAACATCATCCTCACCAAGCAAACCCCGATGAGAACCAGCTTCCCAAGGACTCTGAAACTGGGTAGGGCTTGGTGCCTTTGTTAAGAGGTCAAATATGGCAGTCACCATCAATAGATCTTGTCCCCTGTAAACCTCTTTCAAGTTCGGGGATCGTAACATTGTGAGTTAACTCAGAACCTAGCTGATGCTGGGCTCACTGACACGGTGAATGTTCCCAAACTAGTGCGTGAATGCACGTCACCAGAACACAGGGACCCTGGGTGAGGGGCCCAGCCCATGGTGAGCACCCCCTCGGCGTTTCTATCAGCGCATGACTCATGGCAACAGCCCAACACCATGTAGGTGGCGTCATGGCTTAAACATGCATATTTACACCAGGATGACTGCCGGCCATCCAGAAGATGCAACAGGATGGCAGCCCTGTCCCTACGGCCACCCATGTGAGACACAGGTGCTACTCTAGACACCAAGAATCACAGAAACTCTCAGGGCAAATAAGCACAGAAATCCCAAAATGCCTTTTTCACAGCACTAAAAAAATTAGACCATTCCAGTATTTCTGATTTAACATGGCTTACTTGAGATTCATATATCGGAGAGAAAAAAGGGACAGATCTCTTGCCAACTGCTTCAATGGAAATAAAATACCAAAACTTTACAAAAAGCCCAAATCAGAAATACATTGTAAATATAATCAAGGATACATAATGCCCTGCCTATCAATTTGCATAAGTGATCTTTTCATTTTCAGTGAAAATTATAGGCATAGCTATTCTCAATAAATGTGTAATTCGGATGGAGAAAAGCCCAGAGCTAGCGTAAAATTCATCTCTACCAGTTGGTGTTTAGCTGTTTCTAAAATGAAACAGCAGAAACAATCTCAAAGCTCTCAGAAAATGCGTGAGTCCAAAGAGGTAGCAAATAAAAAGGAAACACCTGCGAAGCCCACAGCGTCCAGCCACCTTGGAGGATGTTCTGATTCTGGTAGACTGGGTCCACTTTAGGAACCCAAACGTCTTTCTCTTTCTGTGTCAAAATATCGTTCATTGTCCAGAGCTAAGGATATCAATTCAAGTCTATGACTCAAAACGCAAGGACCACAAAGAGAAAAATGGCCAAGAAGGTCAAGGCTTTTCTTAAATTTCATTCTGTATTTTATTTTTCTGGTTCTGTTATAAACCCCAATTTCCGATACTTCCGAGAGCAGCTTAGGTGTCCAAAAAGAAAACCCACCAAACCCTAACTTCACGTAAGGTGATCTCTCAACATAAAAGTCCTTTTCCTGTGCCTCTCTGTCCCAGGGATGGGATGGATCTTGTCTGGTCACCTAGAGTTTCTCAAACCTCAATATCTTAAAATGTCAGCATCCCAATTTCCAGTGGAATTCTCCACAAGTGCCACATCTAGTAACAAACCCCTCTTAAGCTCCCTGAGCTGTCCTCGTCAAATACAGAGCATGCCCTTTGACATCTAGTTCTTGCTTATCTTTAATAATAACAGTTGCTGGGCTTCCCTGGTGGCGCAGTGGTTGAGAATCCGCCTGCCGATGCAGGGGACGCGGGTTCGTGCCCCGGTCTGGGAAGATCCCATGTGCCGCAGAGCGGCTGGGCCCGTGAGCCATGGCCGCTGAGCCTGCGCGTCCGGAGCCTGTGCCCCGCAACGGGAGAGGCCACAGCGGTGAGAGGCCCGCGTACCGCAAAAAAAAAAAAAATAATAATAATAATAACAGTTGCTAAGACTGTCTCTTATGACATTTTGTCTGGTGATGGGGGCAGAGAGCTGTCTGGTTGCTTTTGTTGTGGGACCCAATCCAGGTTCAAGGAGTGCTTGTTTCATCTCAGTAGCTTCCTAATCTAGAACATCCTCCTGCCTCTCTTTTTTTCATGACATTGACTTTTTTGAAGAGTTTTCTAGAATGTATCAAATTCTTGTTTTATCAGATTGTTTCCTCACAGTGTCATTTATGTCGTTCCTCCATTCCTCAGCTTTCTGAAAGTTAGGTCCAACAGAAGTATGATGTGTGCCACATATGTGATTCTAAATTTTCTCATAGAAGCCCGCGCACCGCAACAAAGACCAGCCCCTGCTCGCCGCAACTGGAGAAAGCCCATGCACAGCAACGAAGACCCAATGCAGATAAAAATAAACAAGTTAATTAATTTTAAAAATTAAAAAGCTAATTAATTAATTTAAAAAATAAATTTTAAAAAATAAATTTTCTCATAGCCACATTAAAACATTTTTTAAAACAGGTGAAGTTAGTGTTAATAACATACTTTATGTAACTCACTATACCTAAATCTTACAATTTCAACACTTAATCGGTACTTTTAAAATTACTAATGAAATATTTCATATTATTTCTTCATACTAAGTCTTCAAAATTTGCAACATCTTTTGTACTTAGAGCACATCGCAAGCACATATGGCTGGCTAGTGGCTACCATATGGGACAGTACAGGTCTGCAGGCTTGACTGATTACAGGTAGTCATTTTAGTACTTAGGTGATGAGGTGTAAACAGACCACTGTGTAGTGGCAGTATGTTAACATGGCCAGATCTCTCTTTGGTAAAGAGCCCTTCCTCTCTCTTTGTACTCAGCAAGTAGTTCTCGGGGTGACACTTTGGCATCATCAAATATTCTTCTTGGTATGACTGGGAAAATTTAAATATAGACTGACATTAAATGATTTTATGGCATTATTTTGACTTTTCTTAGGTGTGATAAGGGGATTGTGGTTATGCAGGAGGATGTCCTTATTATTAGGAGCAGGATAAAGTTTTAGGAGTGAAACATGATGTTGGCAACTTCCTTTTACATTATATTAGCAAAAGTTTTATGTATGTAGATATATAGATTGGTTGATTGATATATTTACAGAGATAAAGCAAATATGTCAAAATATTTACAAGTTTTTTATCCAGGTGCAGAGTATATGGGTGTTTATTGTGCTACATTTTCAATCATTCTATAATTTTGAAAATTTTTACAGTAAAAAGTTGAGGGGGTGTTTTTTGAAATAATAATAATGGCACTTATCCTCTTCCAGGGACTCTGCTAAAATGTACAATCCTAAAAGGCTTTCATCCATTAAATCCCTGAAACAACTAGACAAGGTAGGTGCTATTATTCTCCCACTTTTCCTGACAGGAGAACCAAGGAACAGGGAGGTTAGGTGATTTGCACAGTCACTCAGATAGTTTAACAAATGACAAGGAAGATTCGAATTGAGTACCTCTGACCTGGAGTCAACGTTCTGAATCACAAAAGTGTATTGTCTCCTCAGAATTCAAAACAGAGAATCAAAGTTCAGAAAAGTCATTTTCCTAGGTCTTTGTAAGCTCAATCTTTATTCTAAGGATCCAGCAGCAGTGGGATATGAACTCAGAGAAACTTGAAACTTGATTCAGGACCGTGACATTGACCGCAGCCAAGGGCAGACCTGCTCACAGGACCACACCTGCCGTGTCCTCTGACACCAACAGGCTTTTGCACTTGCTCCGTCTGTCGTCTCCAACAGCTATGATGATCTTCTCCAGCCACCCAGAGGCAAGGGCCAACACAAGTTAATTCAAACACTACTGGCTGTTCAGCAAGGTTAGATTTCAACTCATTTCTCTCTCACTGGTGATAGAATAATAATGATGAGAACAGCTACTGTTTATTGAACAGTTGCTATGTGCCAGTCACTGTTCTAAGTGCTCTCCATATGCTACCTAAGTCAATCCTTCAACAGCTCTGTGGGGTGTTTTCTAGAAGGAAAACAAGGCACGGAAGCCACAGCAGTAAGTAGAGCCTTGCGGCATCATTCCGGAACATGTTTCTCCCACTGCAGAGCAGGGAGGGAGGTGCTGTGCCCGGAGAGCTCATTTCGTGGGAACAGGGTAAAGGCTGGGCTGGCCGTGAACACCTTGGTGGCAGCCATGCCATCATATTGTCCTCTGGGGAGGAGAGGGAGGGTTGGCAGGGGAGAACATCCACACCTGTTGAGCTCCTTCTATGGCTGGTACTGGGTGAAGCCCTTTCAAATCCATTGCCTTGCTTAAAGGGCAGGAGCCCTCTGGGGTAAATAAGTATCTCCATGTCACAGATGAGAAAAATGAAACTTGGAAAATTAAGTCACTTCCCCAGAATCTCACCACTAAGACATGGTTCCTGCTACATAGTCAAAGTTAACAAATGTTTGCTAAATGAAAGCAAGAATATATAGTTCCATAAGTTAAAAATAAAAATACAGAGGCTGTCAGATTCCATAAGCAGATGTATTTGTTTGCCAGAGGAAAACTACGGCCCAGTGCCTAAAGATCTGACACGGGGCACGCTGAAGGCCCGGCTGAAGGAGGGGAAGGACCCAGAGCCAAATCCTCACATCTGAGCAGGCACAGGAAGCCCAAGGCAACACCAAATGCCTCTGGGAAGCAGGGTCTGGAGCCAAACTCAGGGCAGGTGGGGGATGGACCCCATGAGCAGTGAGCACAGAGTCTGCTCATAAGGGGGTGTCTGAGCCATACTCGGGGTGCCCAGGCTGGGGCACAGGCCACAGCAGCACAGGTGGCATGGGGGACCCCATGACCAGAGAGCTCGTTACCCAAAGTGGTCACTTTGGGAAAGCAGGTGAGCAGTATTCCCTCAGAGCTGAGAGAAAAAGGCATTTGCCTCTGGGCGGGCACAGGTCCCTGGACACAAGGCTCAGCAAACAGAGTTCAGATCAGGAACTCTGGGGCAGTGCACCAACTGTACACCTGTACACGGCAGCCCTGAAGGTAGGCAGGTAGCTGGAGAATCTGTATCAGAACCTCTGGACCCCAGATACCGCCTGTCTCCTGGTCCAGCTCCGTGAGGATTGTGACCTCCTGCCGACACAAGCAGGCCTCACCAAGCGTCCTACGCCTCCGCTTCCCTGGACAGAGGCCTCCTCCCCATCTCCCATCTGAAGCCTAAACAGTGCAGGTGCAGCCCACTGGGCAGGAGTAGGACATACCCTCCTTTCTAGGAGCTCTCTCTTCTCTGCTTCATGGCCCTGCCCTCACTCCTCTCCCTGGATTGTGTTCCAGAAATAAAATAAGATCACACGTGTCCTGTGTCTCACACTCTGCTTTCTGGGGAGCAGAGATAGATAGCTAAGAGAATAAATGGAAGTCCCCTCCCCAGAAAAATGCACATGCCAACAGACTGAGGCATGGAGTCTCCATGGTTCGTGGCTCCTCTGAAGGCCACGCTAAGACCTAGGTACGAGTTTCGGTTTTGAAGTAAATGCACATTTCTTTCTCTTATCTGTGAAGACACTCCAGCACTTCTGACCCCAGGAGAGCTCAAGAGTTGGCGGTGAGGAGGGGAGCTCAACATAGCACAGAGCAGCCTCAACACAGTCACCAGAAGCTAAAACCAGATGGGGGTGAGGCAGCTCTCAGAGGCTCCTGGAGACTTGGATGGGGGTTTGAAGTGGATCTGAGACAGGACAGGGTGTTTCCGCCACACTGCTCTGGCCCTTGACCAATCTCAGCTCACATGGTCTTTTCCCAAAACTCCCTTGTATCTTAGCAAGTAGCATCAATGTTGTTCAATAAGATAAAAGGTTCATTACAAAACCTTCCACGGTCCAGAAGCCCACCGGCGGGAAGGGCTACCCACCCAGACCGCAGTTCCTCCAGCCCTGCTGCTGTGGCCGCCCCATGTGTGCAGACACCTGAACCACTGCACTGCTCCCCCCGACACCCCGACCACCTGGAATTTTGGTGGGTTTCTGTTTGCCAGAGACCTTGAAAGACCTGAAGGTTCTCCCTCATCTCCTCTAAGGAGGGAAGAAGCAGCCCCCTGGCCACGGGCCTGCATCTGTGAGGATGAACTTTGAAGGGGCTGGAGGAAACCATTAGCCATCGCTGGACACACAGTCAAGGCACCAGCCTTGGACACGCACGCTAATCGGTTTGACAACCTGTCAAACCCACCTGAAAACCAGCAGTGGCATCCACATGCCACCCAGAGAAACCCTGAGAGCCAGGTAGGCATTTAGGTCTGCCTAGCACCCCTACTCTGTGCAAAGGTGCTGCAGACAGACAGACAGGCTGGCTGCTTTTAACCCACTCCAGCTCCTCTGAATACTTCCTCCTCTTTTCACACCCCCACTGCAAAGGGAGCCACCAGTCCCTGCATCTCCAGCGCTGCGAGCTGAGCCAGCGCCAGCTGCAGTACGCGTGGCCAGGGACAGCCTCGGAATTCAAATCCGGTGGAGCTATCTTCTGCCTGGTCTCAAATCTGAAAGACGACCCAAACTAGGTACCTGGCAGACAGGTTCCCAAAATATCAGCCTCTGGTGCTAAAAGCGCCCTCCTGACGTGCCAGATTAGGGATGATGGATCTGGAAACTGCGACGATCAGGAAGCTAAAAAAATATTACAATGCTAGCATCATATTTCCAGTAAGCTGTGGGAGGGCGTTAAGTGGAAGGAGGCTGCAGTAACGCTTCCCTGCGGTAACTAGCGACCTCAGAGGCTCGGGCCACACAGCACTGGCCCACTCGCTCGTTCTCCCAAATATTTATTCTACGAAGACACATTCATTGACATGTGTGGAAGCAGGAGGGTGGAGGGCAGCTTTTCAAACTGGTCTGCTAAAAGCCCAGAGCTCCCAAGGGGCTTTTGTTCAACGAGTATGAACCGAGCCCCTACTATGTGCCGGCGCTCTTTCTGGTGCTGAAATACAGCAGCTAACAGCACAGTCCCTGTTCGCATGGAGAGAGGACACCAGACAAAACTAATAAGCAAAGTACGTATAAATTGAGAGCAATAAATACTGAGGAAAAGGGAATAAAGCAGGGAAGGGGTTAGGACAGCCAAAGCAGGAGGCTGGGGCTTTAGGATCCCAGGGAAGGCTTCCGGGAGAAAGGGACATTCCAGTAAAGCTGTGAGAGAAAAGGAGACCCTGGTGGTCCATCAGGGTAGGGAGGGAGTGGGGGGAGAAGGAGGTAGAGCCAGGAACGTTGTAAGGGAGGTAAGAGCCAAAGGGAGGGAGAGGGAGGGGAAGAAAGAGCTGGAGAGGGATGGGGGCTGACCTGGAAAAAGCCAGGATTAGGAAGGGGAGGGAGGGAAGGGGGGGCTGTACCGGGTGGACCAGATGCTTCAGTCATGGTAGGCCTATTTTCATCTGTTCAAAAAACACTGATGCTCTACATCAGATTTTGTTTCGGAAAATCACTCACTGCTAAAGGGGGGCTGGGGGACAGTTTGAAAACCCCTTTCACCTGTGTGGTGTGAAAGGCTTTGGAATAAGGCCATGCTGGGTTTGATTCCCAGGTCGGTCACGTGCGGCCAGAGTGTCCTGGAGCTCTGACTTGCAGCTGACCCTCCCTCTCTGCCCGCCCAGCACGAGGAGGCTTGGGGAAAGAGCCCTTGCCACAGAGTCTGCAGCTTGCCAGAGCTCAACGGACGATTTCCCTGATCCTATCTCTAGCACGGTCAGGCGGGGCTTGAGGGACACACAGGCTGGGACCCGCCTTCAAGGACCACAGCCAGGAAGCAAGGAGAGATAGTGCACACAGGACAGAGTGAGGGGCAGCCTCAGGCCACAGCCGAGCTAGAGGTTTAACCTCCAGAAGCCACTGTTTTCAGCTGCAGGGACCAGCAGGAGGTGATTCATTAGGGAGGACATGGCAGGTGGAGGGGACGAGGTGAAGGTTTATCAAGCAGGGTGTGTTGGAGGATGCCAGGGAGACACTTTGGTGAAGGTCCATCCTTGACAGCTGAAAAGGCTGTCTATGGACCGTAGTCAGATCACAGAGAGCCTCCAGCGCCAGGATGAGAGGGTGGTTTTTAGGAAAAAAATGGGTCCTTGGAGGTTTTAAAGGTGAGATACAACCATGAGGACCATTTAGACACAATGTATGGGATGGATGGCCAGAGGCGGCAGGAGACGGACGGAAGACGGGGGCTGGGGCGCAACGCAGGTCAAGAGGCAGGAGCTCAGAGCCCTGGCGGGGCTTAGATAACAGTCTGGGCGGCCGACCGAGAAACCTTCCCTGTCTCCTCTGGTTGTCAACTTGAGAGACAGGGCAATTCGAGGAGTCGAAATTGGGAAGTTTAAGAGGGACTTTGCTCCGAGGTAACCAGTGATGTTGGAGGGGGAGGAGAGGAAGCAGGTCCAGAGACGACTGTCAGGGACTGAGCCCTGGGTACACAGGGCTCTCCTGAGGGAGAGCAAGCTTCGGGGACACCCGGGACCCTGGAGAGGGAAGAAGCAGAAAAGCCAAACGTGCCTGGAGGCAAGGAAGATGGAGGGCCAACCCAACAGCCCCGACCGAATCTGGGTGCTTCAAACTGGCTCCAGGATCTTTCTGAGGGCAGCTTCAAGGGGGAGGATATCAAGGTAAATAGGAATGACAAACGTAGACCACTCATATCTGGTCGGCGGTCAAGAGAAGGGGCTGGGGCAATTTGGGGGAATTATAGGATTGATATTCAAGTTTTTTAGATTAAAGATATTCTGTGTGCATCAGTAAACAGAAAGGAAAGTGATAAAGATTTTTTTTTTTTTTTTTGTGGTACGCGGGCCTCTCACGGTTGTGGCCTCTCCCGTTGCGGAGCACAGGCTCTGGACGCGCAGGCTCAGTGGCCATGGCTCACGGGCCCAGCCGCTCCACGGCACGTGGGATCCTCCCGGACCGGGGCACGAACCCGTGTCCCCCGCATCGGCAGGCGGATTCTCAACCACTGCGCCACCAGGGAAGCCCAAGTGATAGAGATTTGAGAGACCGAGGATGTGGTCAGAAGACTGGGAAAAGGCTATTTGACTTATTTAATCTGTGACAAAAGCCCAGACGGTAGATACCAGCACATGCCACCTGGCCAGAGAGCCGGGACACCAAGTGCCATGGGCACCCACATGTGCACAGACAATCACCTCAGTCCTGAAAGTGGCCTCGGTGGTCCGTTGAGTGTGGCCACGTCCTGTGCGCTGACTTGTGTGGTTGCCCCCCTGCTTTCCCTGGGGCTCATCACCACTGTGGCATCTGCCAGGCGCTCTCTGCTGGGATCTCCATGGTTCTGCTTTTCCGGATGTGCTTCCCATCCCGACGCCTGTGGAGCCCGGTCCTGCTGCCTGCCGCGTGGTCGAGGCGCCCCCGCTGAGTCGCACCCCCCCCCCCGAACCTCCTTTGTAACGAGAACCCTTTCCCACTCGTCCCGGTCGCATTCACGATGGAGCATTTTGCAAACCTGTCTCTCATCCGTAACATTTATGTTCTACCATCAGCTGTAACCTCACATGAAATCATCACAACGATCCACTCACCACGAATTCACAGCACCTCAAAGCCTTGCTGCCTCGGCCGTGCTTCTTCCTCTGAGGAAGAAAGAGATTCTCCTCCCAATAGGTGGACCCAGCCAAGGAGCGAGAACAGGATTCTGTGGAGGACCAGCGGGAAGGGGGCCGGGGTGGGGAGCTCCTCGGTGTGGGCGCCAAGGCTACAAAGAACGGAGGCAGGAAATGGCAGGGAAGTGGACACAGAGCCACAGAACCAGCAAGCGGGAGGGGGCTGGGAGGCATGGGGCAGGATGTCCACAGCGACACAGGTGACGAGAGTCCTCCGGCCCAGTGCCCAGGACGACACCGGTGACACCCATCAGGCTGGGGAGGACACAGACAGAGGGGCTTGAGACCCTCTGAAAGGAAAGTGAAACGAGAAAGAGAAAAGAGAGCATTAGGAACACGCGGGAGGGAACGAAGAATCAAAAGTGACCCGGCCTATGCCTCTGCAGAGGATTTCGTGGGACTTGAAGCATAAAGGTGAGAGCTGATTAGACAAGAGAGGAAGGGGCGTAGCCGAATTATTTTGAAGATGAAATGAGAAACCAGGCAAATGAAAACTTGCAACCCGAATCCCTCCCAGGCATGCACGAGCCCTCCTTGGCCGGACCCTGGGAAGCTGCGGAGGAGACAGGCCACGAAGGCCCGGCTGCTCTGGTCCATGGGGGGCGGTCAGGATGGCCAGGGCAGACCCTGCAGGCACAGCCCAGAGCCCGACATTAATCCTTCTCGCCAGAGTTACCCCCAACTGCCAGCGCATCTGTCCTGCCCTTCGGGTGCCCCGTCCTTGGCCAAAACCAGGGTGACAAGTGATGTCCGTGCAGCCTGCCTGAAGGCCCCTGGGGGCTCCTGGTCATCCGGGCAGGTCTCAGCTCAGACATCACCTCCCCAGGACGGCCCCGCCCTCGCCCAGTGCCTGCACTTGGGCCCTCTGCCGTGATCCTGTTTACCTGTCGGCGGGTCACGGCCGGTGTCCCCGGCAGGAAGCCAGCTCTGCGAGGCCCAGCACCGCCCTGCACAGAGGGACTGACGTCAGCACGTCAGGTGCAGGAACCACACAGGCCTCCAGTGCAGAGGCTGGGGCCACACACGTCACGGGGGTCTCACCGTCACCCCGGGATGCCCCACGGCCATGCGGAGAGCGGCCGGGGCCACCTCTCTGCCCGCAAGCTCTAGTCTGGTAAAAGTATTAAAAATGACTACTGCCGAGCTCCCATGATTACCACTAAGAAAATGGTTTCCTCTTCCCTATTAACCACCAAAACACAGTGGAAAATTATTCTCCCCTAGGAAGGTTTAGCCTTCAAGCAAAAATGTCTGCAGGGATGGCCCGGATCCACAGGCCCCTCGTCCCCTCCCTCCCAGGCTGCAGGCACCTCTGAGTCCTGAGCGAGTAGCGCAGCCCTGCAGTGCCGCCACCAGGACGCCCGAGGAACTGCTCCGCGCCTGCACCCCGGGAAGGGTCCCCAAAGCAGGGGGATTCCTGAACTTCTGGCAGAGACAAAAACAGGCGCAAATCTGTGAGGCCCTCGGAGACCAGTGACCCTCCTGTCGGGGCACTTGACCAAGAGGGTAAAGCCAAGAACACGGTTTTCATTCCAGCTTTGTTTACAATCTGCATCTGTAAGGTCCCCTGAAGGCTCCAGCACAGCGTCTCCAGGTGTGAAAAAGGAACAAAGTCAGTCAATCCCCCGGAGGAGGGAACTGGGCACAGGGGCAGGATCCCGCCAATGCAGAGCTTTAGGCAAAAGACGTCAGACCCCCGGATCAACTTCCGGTTACCAGAGTTTAGAAAGCTTCTATACACCAATGTCTAGACAAGAGGGTAGGAAACGGATAAAACATGAAGAATGCAAAGCAGAAAGAACTATCTCCCAGACTCGGTCAGCCAATGCAAGAAATACAAGCAAATCTTGAGGCGTGAAAAATGGGGTATTTCTCTTAGGCTGCCAAAAAATCCATTTTATACTGTCTGCGACAATAAGACGTACTTGAAAAGTTAGGATTAAAAAAAAAAAAAAAAACACCTTTTGCTTAGGGATGATCCTTCAAATAATTTGTCTATATTTTGACTGACTAAAAATGGGTATAAAGAGATTCCAACATAAATTCCATAAAGATAATGAGTAAGAAAAAAAGCAAATATCCCAATTGAGAAACAGGCTAATATTACGTAAGAAACATAACTGTATAAACATAATTTTTATAAGAAATAAAAATGGTGGGCTTCCCTGGTGACGCAGTGGTTGAGAGTCTTCCTGCAGATGCAGGGAACACGGGTTCGTGCCCCGGTCCGGGAGGATACCACATGCCGCGGAGCGGCTAGGCCCGTGAACCGTGGCCGCTGAACCTGCGCGTCCGGAGCCTGTGCTCCACAACGGGAGAGGCCACAACAGTGAGAGGCCCGTGAACCGCAAAAAAAAAAAAAAAGTTGGGTAACTAAAACAAACAAAAAAATGCATTTATGATCCAATTTGGCAACTATATATACACTTATTTAAATACTCATCTACATATATATATGCAAAGGGACAGAAACAAGGCCCTCCCGGATGACGGCGGCTGTCTGGACAGCTGAGACTTGGGGTATTTTTAAATTTTTTCCCTTTTATTTTCTGAGGTTGCTACAATGAAATATATTGCTTAGGCAATACGAAAAAACAAGAGTATTTCTTAATATTAAATTAAATTTTTAAAAAGAGGAAAATAAAATTCCAAAATAAACTCCCGAGAGGGGAAGCAGGCAGGGAGAGCAGGCAGGACACGGAGCCCCAGGCCCAGCACCGTCCCGCCGAGCATCCACCCGCACAGCAGGGGCCACCATCCCTGCCTGGAGCGGCCGGCCAGCCGACACAGAGTCCCCATGTTCTGACTTGCCCAGCTCCATCAGAAGATGCGCTCAGAGGGAGGGCAGAAAAGCGGTGTTTCAGAATATGTCCCATGTTTCTTGAAGAACGTAAAAGGCAAAAATATTTAAACTGAGATTCATTACACACCCATGCACCTGAAGTGAAAAAAACAAGTTCTACGCAGTTCCTAGTGGGGAGAGGGGAACCCCAAACTACTGGACCGAGACAAGAACCACGTTTGGAATGGCCACAAGGGAGATCCGGCAAATTTTATTGAATTCAGGATCTATTTTCAGGATTCTATTGCAGTACTTACTGCATAAAAAAATGTTAAGAAGTAGTGTGAAAAAACAACTGTAAAATGTAATACATATTATATAAACTCCAAAGGATTTTCCACACGTTTCAATGCCGCGAATTCAAGCATCTTTAGTCCTGCATATCCTCCAGCTCTCCTGGACCTGGGGCCATGGCTGCACGTCCGTACGCAGCTTAGACGGCGTATCTTCTCTCTCCCTCGTGCTTTGCCTTGTGGTACTTCACGTAATCACTGTGCAGCTCCCTAAAGACGTCTCGCACCCCCGGCTGCAGCGAGGCCCGCAGGAACTGGATGTCGGGCTCGATGCACAGGTCCAGGATGAGGTAAATGCCCTCCTGCAGGAGGCCTTTCACCGCCGGATACAAGGTGACCTGGGAGAGGGGGGCACACTTCTCTGTGAGCGCAAACAGGCAGGTGCCAGACCCTTGAGGCTCTGACGAGGGATTCCGGCTTCTGCCACCAACTTGAGAAAAGACGCTCCTTTTAAAATGCCATTTTGCATGTAAGTTAAACAACTGACTATTCATAAACTTTTAAGTTTGTATTTGGGGGAAACAGAGCCAACTCAAGCAAGCAAAAACCTGAGATGGAGTAAAACATCACAAAATCACAGGGGTAGCTTTGCTATTCAGTGAACGATGCCTCCGCACTTACCAGGGGCATTTAAAAACTTGAATCTTTAGATTAAAAAAATCTTATGGTAGGACTTCCCTGGTGGCACAGTGGTTTAGAACCCGCATGCCAACGCAGGGGACACAAGTTCGAGCCCTGGAATCCAGGAAGATTCCACATGCTGCAGAGCAACTAACCCCGTGCACCACAACTACTGAGCCCATGAGTCACAACTACTGAAGCCCGCATGCCTAGAGCCTGTGCTCCGTAACAAGAGAAGCCACTGCAATGAGAAGCCCGTGCACCGCAACGAAGAGTAGCCCCCGCTCGCCACAACTAGAGAAAGCCCCTGCGCAGCAACAAAGACCCAACACAGCCTAAATAAATAAATAAATAAATAAATTTATGGAAAAAAAAAATCTTATGGTAAGAGCCACCTGAACACTGCGTCATATTCTTCCTTGTGGCCAATCACATTGGAAGGGCTACTAACTATGGGATGAGGGCTGCAATGTTGCCACCTCCCCCCAGAGCAGGGCAGGTAGGCAGTGGCTCTGACGCTCTCCAATCGGATCCCTGATAGATCCCGTCATGTGGCTCAGTGTCAGACATGACTTATAATTACCACTTCATAGATATTTTTACTTCTTTCAACAATAACACAATGGGCCCTAAATCCCTAACTGCTCCAGAATGGTTTAATCGGTCCCTGTGTCCAAAGATGCAAGCCTTCCTAAAAATCTGGGTTAACCAAAATCTGGGCCCCAGCAGGAGCGGCAGCCCAGCTCTGGCGTGGCTACGTCGGCTACTGGCACAGACTTTGCAGATCAGAGATTCAGGCTGGTATGTGGACAAAGAGGCCAGGACAGCAGGCACTACTTGCCCTGCCAGAGCCGCCCAGGCTTCAGCCGGACCTGGGCGGGGGCAGAGTCGGACCACGCAGCAACTGCAGCCAGAAAGCAGCAGCAAGGTTCTGCCTGACAGGCCTGGGGTGTGGTCAGTTCATCTTTAGTGTCCTGATGACCTAGGAGTTCATGCCTCTCTGCAGACATGCAGCTTCTAGAGAGGATACATTTCATTAACTAGAAGAAGCATGATTCACCAAGGCAACCTCCAGGAGACAGAGTCCTAAAGAGGCGATTTGTTTCTTCCCCTAAGAGGATGCTGTTCTTCACAGATATGGTTATTTTCACACAATAGCTCAAAAAACATTTGACAGATGATCATCTTAATTAAATTTTACTGTTTTATAGACGATAAGAACATTCAAGGACCACAGGAGGAATGGCTTGTCTGTAATTCCATACTAAGGTATTAGGGAGGGAAAGAAAAAATAAAACGGGCAAACTGAAAACAGAAGAAGTCCTTAACCTCACTAGCTGGGTGAGGGCTTGCTCATTCATTCACTGAATCACCACTCACTAAACAAATAATTCCATTTCCAAAGGCAAAAAGAGGCGCAGTAATTTCCCCAGTGGCAGCACTGAGACCTGAACTGGGCATCTTGAGTCCAGATGTCACAGCCCTTTAGCTGGTGTGTCTCCTTGTGAAGTACAGCCCGGAGCACAGGGAGGGGGAATGGGACAGCAAGGCCGGTAGTATCAGGACAACACAACCACTTCGCATCTTTACGTTAGACAGCTTATTTGGAAAACAGGGGAAAAAAGTCAATTTCTACAACGTCACAGTCACTGGCCAACAAATGGAAACATCTCTAAGTTAACCTAAAAGGACCTTAGGCCAGGGGAGTAGTGCAAACTACTTACTCTAAGCTATTGATATAGAGGGACACTTGTAAATCTGATCTACGGGTAAAAGGGAAGATAAGAGTGACCGTAACTTCCCTGACACGTCTCCAGGGTGACACATCTCTGTGTGGAAGGAGCAAGGTCTGTAGGAGCGGCTGCCCCTCCTGCCTGAGGCTGTCTCACCGTCATCGGCCCCAACCACTGAAAGACCTTTACCTACGCTGCCCACTGCTGAAACACTTGCCATCTAGCCTGTAATTAAACTTCAACATGTCTTCCTGGTCTAGAAAGATTTATGGCTCTCTCAGTAGAAGCCTCTAATACATATGGAATACTTTCTTCATTACCGATTTTAAAAACAAATAAGAGTTAAAACGTAGACTGTCCTGCCAGTGGATTCTGGGACGCAACAGCCTCAGATAATTCCCAATGCCTTTGGCCTTCAAGATTAAAATTTAAAAATAACAGATAAGTATAAATTAGACACGAATAATGAGGCTGGCAAACCAGAGACTTTTCATAAAGTAAATCTCAGAATAATAATCAGAGACTTCAGGGTTCAAATCACAGCCTCCACTCTTAGCCCCTGGGTAAGTGATATTGCTGTGTCTCATTCTGTTCTTCAGTGAAACAAAAAATCATGCCAGCTCAGACTTCCCTGGTGGCGCAGTGGTTAAGAATCCACCTGCCAATGCAGGGGACATGGGTTTGAGCCCTGGTCCGGGAAGATCCCACATGCCGCGGAGCAACTAAGCCCGTGCACCACAACTACTGAGCCTGTGTGCCACAACTACTGAAGCCCCTGTGCCTAGAGCCTGTGCTCCACCGCAAGAGAAGCCACCACAATGAGAAGCCCATGCTCTGCAACAAGAGAAGCCCCCACTCACCACAACTAGAGAAAGCCTGCACACAGCAACGAAGAGCCAACGCAGCCATAAATAAATAAAATAAATTTATTAAAAAAAAATCATGCCAGCTCATATTCCAGCAAAAGCTCACACGTTAATGACTTAACTGCTTGGGAAACAACAAGATTCTATAAAATGTTAAATAATTGCAAGGAAACCAAACCCCAAGCCCATATCTCATTCAAAGGATGACCTGCAGGGGCCCTTGTCTGCGGCCCCAGCTCATATACACACGCCCCCCCGACTGACCCGGCCAACCGTCCACCCACGTGACAGGCATCTCCACTGGCTGAGGGATTGGGGCTGGGGCTGTGGAAACACCCTTAAGCGGGGTCAGGATGGAAGCTGAGGCCACACCAGGATTCCTAAGGAAGCCCGTTCAGACGACCCTCCCTTGAGAAATGCCAACACCTCTAATGGAACACATTTAACCAGTGGCTCACCACCATTCTTATGAGATTTACAAAGGGGGGTATTCTATTGAGAGCAAGATAAACGAGGTAACTGTATATCTATACCTGCACGAGGAGGCAGATAATACACCTGAACACACTACTTTAAATAAGAGTGTGACATTCCATTTAAACAAGTAAGACATGAAGTCTTGTAACTAACTTACTACACAGGTCACGTGGAGTCTTGTGGAATTGTGAAAATAGCACACTGACACTCCAAAGTGAGATCACTGTTGAAGAATGAATTAATTTCCAGAATACTAAGGCCAAAAGTCAGACTAATTGTGACCAGAGCGTTTAATCCAGTTGAACAAGTCTACCGGGATCTCCCCGAGGCCATCTACCTGAGCGTCGGAGAGCGGCCCCATGAGCCCCTGCTGCTGAGGGACCCCAGGACCCCTCTTTCCGCCTCCTGCGCTTGGACCTGGGTAACATTTCACCTCCCTCATGACCCCAGAGACTGAGCAAAACAGGCCCCGGGTTTGTGCCAGAGCAAGAAGAGACCTACCGGTGGCTGAGAGCCCCCGCGACCCAGGCACCGCCAGTGCCCTGCGTCTTCGTGCAGCCCTTGTGGGGACCCTGCAGGGGCTGCTGTACACGCAGGACAGCCGCCACCGCACAGGACCGCCAGACCCCACGGGCTGCTGGCCGCACAGCTGGGGGACCCTGCGACCAAGGACTGTGGGCGGAGGCGCCTGGGGAGGCTGGCGGCTTGGCTTACCTTCTGCACCTCCATCACATACTGGGCCACCATGAAGGGGGAAAACACCCTGAACTCCTCGGCCCGCAGCGCCATGTGGCTGTACATCCTCTCCACGAGGCGGGCGCACTCCAGCACCACTGGCAGGTCCTCTGCGCTTCCTACAGAAGCAAAAAGTTTCCAAACCGATTAGCTCAAAAGCCGTGAGTTTTAACTCTTCCAATTTTACACTTTCAACATAGCCCCAATTATTCAAACCTTCCGTTTTTGTTTTTGTTTTTTTTTTCCCAGACTCTTTCATTGGCTCAATTTGAAGACAGCATTAGGGAGACAGGATGTGTCCAAACATTGATCTATATTACAAAAGGAAGGGCACTTACAATCCCCAACAGTCCATGGGTTTTTTAAGGGTCGGACTAGAATAACCACGATTTTAGGGTGAAATCTAGGATTGCTATTGTATATAGAAAGGAAAATATGATTCTAAAGATAAGATGGCCTAATTATGTCTTTGCCTCGTTAAGTTTCAGAAATCATCTAGGATTTCTCCTTTATAGACAGATATGAGACTCAACTATCATTACTGGATCTCTTGCTGGCTTCCCAGGTTTATTTCTGACTCCTAGTTCTTCCACCCTGAAGTGCCAGGATCATCCAGGCCTTAACACACTCCTCTCCCAGGGATTCTAACAGCCTGCAGTGCCCCCGCGACCCAGGTTACATGAGCCCCGCCCCCCGCCAGCCAGGCCGTCACAGCAGTGTGGGGGGGACCCCAAATCAGCAGAGCAACCTCCCCGGTTTTCACTCAGCATAGTAATACACTGTTTTTATAAAATTCTAGAAAATGCAAACAAGCCTACGGTGACCAAAAAACACATCAGTGGCTCCCTGGGGCTGGGGCTGGACCCCAAGAGGGCTCTTTTGGGGGTGATGCAAATGCTCTGTGTTTTGACTGTCGGTGGTGCTTCCCCGCACGAACTTACCCATCAAAACTCATTGAAGTATATATACTTTAAACAGGTGCAGTTTGTTACACATATGTTAGGCATCAGTGAACTTGACTTTTGGAATACACAGTATAATATGCAAATTTTTAAATAATGAGACTCTCCCCCGAATTAGAAATTTAGCAAGAATCAACAAATCTCAAGGCTGGAAAACAAGCTGTACACATAATTTATGCGATTGTCATATGGAAGCTTGCTTCATTGGTAAACAAACACAACCTTGCTGAGATGCAGCAGGAACAGTGAGCTGCAGGAAATCTGCCCCCTTACAAGATGAGCAATAAGCTGGCTCTACCACTGCCCCGTTCCTCCTCAATCTCCCCATTTAAACTATGAGCTCTGTAAGGGCAAGAATGGAATTGTAGACGTTTTTATATCCCCAGTAAATGAGAGTAAATATTTCCTGAATCTAGATACTTTTTTTCTCCAGAAATGAACTATTTCAATTAGGGGATGTCAAATGCATTCACTGCTGTGGATACAGTTAAAAAATGTCACAGTCTGAAATTTTAAAAATTGTTTTATGTGTTCACTTGATGATCTGAGTATTTCTCTTAACGTAAACTCCACTGTGTGGTTTTATCTTCTGTAACATATGTGGCCAGAGACACCTGTAAAATACACACATTTGAAATCTGTATGATACCGTGACTCTGAATTACCTTCGTCTTTCTGCCGCCCTTTGCGTATAACTGAACACACCAATCTATGAAAACAGTTCAAGAAAGAAGGGATGGCTTTCAGCATTACCTGCAATGATAGACAAAAGAATATGAAAATACGCAGGCAACTGTTTACTTCAAGATCTACTTTAAAGGAGTTCATATTTATTTCCTTCTTAACCTTATCTACCAGGACACTCAAAACAGTGTGGCAACTCCTTTTTGCCAGGATTTTCTAGGGAAAGCTCACCCTACTTACTTAACTCTTTTACGTCCGTTTTCGTGGTTCGGGGTGGGGATTCCATGCTGCATAACTTTAGGAATGTAATGAAGCAATCCTAGTTTAGAATTTGCTGAATCTGTCTTTTACTCTGTTAGTGGTACACTCTGGAAATGGGTAGAAATAAATAACAAAACATACAGTAGCCGGTGTATTCAAGTATGATTGCCACCAGAGAAGAGGATTACATAAAGCAAATCCATTTAAAATGAGCAACAAAACTTCTCATTTTTTAGCAATGAAAAGGTCTGGCTGGGACTTTATCTTGAAAAATGATATGAAAGTTACAAAACAGGCTTCTTTCACACTCAGCCGTCCTGAGATCATGACCAAAGCAATGCACTGTCCAGTAAGGCAGCCACGAGCCACGTGTGGCCACTGAAATGTTAATTAATTACAGTTAAAATTCAGTTCCTAGTCATACAATTCCACATTTTACGTAGTCAAGACACGTGTGGCCAACGGTTCCTGGGCTGGGTGGTGCGGATACAGAACACGCCCAGCCCGGGAGAAGTCCTACTGGGTGGCACTGCTCTAAGGCTCAGGGTGAACAAGAAGTGAATCAAGTGTTGGGACTCTTTTCTTTGGTACGGTTTATCCAAGCAAAGTGTGGAGAGCATGACACCACATTCTTTATGTCAAGTTATCAGCTTCAGCAACATGTTCAGAAAGAGGTCATTTTTGCCAAAGTACTCCAGGGCGTCATCACATTTCCAGAGGCCCAGTCTTCCTCCTCTGCTATCATAGTGATTAAATGCACACAAATCCAGGGCCAGCCCATCTGAGTTCACAGCCTGGCTTAATCTGCAATCCCGGACAGAACATGGAACCTTTCTGTGCCTGTTTCCTCATTTGCAAAGTGAGGGTAATAACAGGTTGTTGTGAGGGTTAAATAAGTTAAAACATGTCCAGAGCTCGGAATGCCACCAGCCGCGATGGCCCTGCTGGGGAACCTGGCTGGGTTCACTCTGTGCTGCTCCCTTCACATTTACCCAAGCCGATTCTAGCCGGGGGCCCGTATCAACCCCCGCCCACCACCCACACGGCCCAACGCGTGGGCCCCGCTCCCGAGTCTGCCCTGCCGGCAGTGAGTGTGAGCTGCCGTCGTGAGTCACATCCTTCTTGACTGCAATACCGTGTCATTATCCTTGTCAATTCTCTCCTTTCATTAAATGGTCTAATTCTGCTCAACGGTCATTCCTCACTGGTTTTGCAGGAGATGCACACAGTTTTCCAACATCACTTTCATCAACTGCATGAAATCCTGAATCTTTTGCAAGATCTGCAATTGATTGGTATTGCATTTACATTCTACGGTCACACAAAAATCTAAGAATCAGCAGACATCTAACAACAAAGAGCCTCACAAGATAGGCAGGGCCGGAGGCGATTCTTAAGTGGGGAGGACATTGGATGGAATGCTTAGTTTACCAGAGAATAAATTTTTTTAAAACTGCACTGCTGGCAGGTCTCCAGCCTTAGAATATTAAAACACTTAAAAATATTTGAACGTGCCTATGTATATGTGTATCTGTCCTATTTATAATTTCCCACGCTTCACACGTACAGCAGAGGCACAAATGAACACCCGCCAAGGAAATCCAGTCTCGTAGCTAAAATGCAGACTCAGCTGGGTGACACTGGTCAAATATGCAGCAGCTCTGAGCATCAGTTTCTCCACCAATGAAATGGGATTGCCACCGACTACACAGACTTGCTGTGGGGGTGAAAGGAGACACACAGCAAACGTTCAATAAATGGTGGCGAAACTGGAATCTTTTCTACGGGGCATTTGCTCCTGGTCTTATTTTATTTAAAAAGCAGCACGCTGCCGATGCAGGGGACACGGGTTCGTGCCCCGGTCTGGGAGGATCCGACGTGCCGCGGAGCGGCTGGGCCCGTGAGCCATGGCCGCTGAGCCTGCGCTTCCGGAGCCTGTGCTCCGCAATGGGAGAGGCCACAACAGTGAGAGGCCCGCATACTGCAAAAAAAAAAAAAAAAAAAAAAAAAAAAAAAAAAAAAAAAAAAAAAAAAAAAAAAAAAAAAAAAAAGCAGCACACTGTAAAACCGAACTCAGGATGGCTCACTCCCTATATCCAACTGAATTATAAACCCGAGAAGAGATCTAAGCCAGTGAGTGGCATTTAAATATATGATCTGCAGAAACAGAATAATTTCTAATGGGCTTCCAGAAACACCCGGTACACAGGTATGTTCAAAGCATCAGATCCAACACAGCCTGATGTGAAGGTCACACAGTTCTGTGCTTGAGAAACCACCTGGGCCCTAGAAATTACTCAAAGCCAGAAGTCTGTTTCACAAATCATTGTTTTTCCCACGCTGCTGCTCTTCTGAAGGATAGGTTTCCCTGCGCGGCGGGTGCCCTGCCCTCCTCACCTTCGGGTGACACTGCAGGATTGAGAAGAGCACGTTGTGGACCCGCGGGAAGATGTGCCCATACTCGGGGGGCCTCAGGGCGTCTAAGGGCACGGCCAGCAGGACGCCGAAGGCCAGGCCAACGTGGTGCGGGTTGCTGATGGTCCCCTCCCCCCGCCTCAGCAGCGCAGCCAGGACGTCCAGGACGGGCCCGACCAGTGCCAGCGCCACGGGCTGTTCCCGACAAGCCTCTCGGGTCTGCAGCTACAGGGGGAGAAACAAGGGACAGAAGATGAAGGCGATTCTCTGGAGAAACAGCCCCAAACCCAAAATGATAGAGGGAAGAATGTCCAGACTTCAAAATGACCTGAATGGTCACTGGGAAGTTCAAAGGGACAAGGAGACCAGCGTTCAAACCCCTGGGGGGGCACCTACTAGGGACTTGGCCGTCTCGGTCCACACCCTCTGATGGATGCGCCTACCATGAAGAGAAGTAATTTCTCCTAAAAGAGTTGATTAATCTACTTTCTCAGAATAAAAAAACTTCACATCACACACATAACAATATTCTCCCAAAAAGATGTTTAGCTCTAAAATGGCTATAATTAAACTCCATTTGTTACATTTCACAAAGAATAGCTCTAGTTCAAGACGTTCAATTATTGTTCTAAAGTATACAGAGAAGGGCTTCCCTGGTGGCGCAGTGGTTGAGAGTCCGCCTGCCGATGCAGGGCACACGGGTTCGTACCCTGGTCTGGGAAGATCCCACGTGCCGCGGAGTGGCTGGGCCCATGAGCCGTGGCCGCTGAGCCTGCGCGTCCGGAGCCTGTGCTCCGCAACGGGAGACGCCACAGCAGTGAGAGGCCCGCGTACGGCAAAAAAAAAAAAAAGAGAGAGAGAGAAGAGACTGAAGTTGAGGGGTGGCCCGAAGCCTTACCCTGGGCGAGCCCACCTGTGACAGCCCTCCTCACATGTCCAGCTGTAAACAGCACCCCAGCTGAGGCCGTCTGGGGCCTCTCACAGTGATCACCTTTTCTGGGTACCCTGGCTGTGCTGACGCTGTGCTATCCCCTTTAGAGTGACCTAAGTGGTCATTCTAAGTGACCTAAATGCCTAGCGTGGTGTTTATATCCACATGGCCCTACTGTGCGCTCGGCCAACACCGACCAGGCCCTGCCCTGGGCCCTATTCCCCCTGCCCCACCCTCTTCCTCCTGATGTTCCCCCTACACACACCTAAGTACAAATGGGCTTCGTCCACTAATGCAGATTCCCAGGGAAACAACAAAGCAACAAAACAAAAGATCAGAGAAGAAAGCAATGTCTGTTCTCTAGACCCTTTTGCCCTGAGAATATGCTAACGCAGGGCAGTGCTCTCATGTGATGGTCAAATAGGCATCGCTCTTCCGAACCCACGTCTGGGAATACTGACACCAGACTCTGGAGGGCAGGAACTCAGACAGCGCCCACTGGAATCAGGCTTTTGTTCTAATGAAACAAAGTCATGTGACTACTGTGTATGTTCACAGGTACCAAAATTTAACGTCTGCATGGGATTAACAACCATCTATCCACAACGTTACTATCCTAGTCTAGACCCATTATTTTTCTCACTGAATCGTCACTTAAACACACATATCCCTACACATGAATGAATGCACTAAACTGACTACAGAATTTTGTGTGGACACAGAGAGGCCCAGGACTCCTTCTCCTGTCACCTAATTTAAATGGAAGCCTCCTGTGGGCACCATGTTCCTTCCATTACGGACCACGAATGCTTTCTGACACCCAAGGACCTTCACATCACATCTACTGATGACACTATGTGTGCAGACAGAGGTGCTGCCTGGACACCCAGACAGAAAAGCAATGTGCTTACAGCCGTCTTCAGGACACGCCCCTGGAAACACACTCTGCATAATAAAACCAGAGCGTGAGAGAAGCAGAAGTGCCGCCCCGTCAGCATGTGAAAGGCAGGGGCAGGGGCGCGCACACCCCAGAGGTACTCACCATTAGGGCCATGACCATCTGTGGGCACGCGCGCCAGAACAAACTGGCCTTCTCGTCACCAAATGGGCAGTTCAAGAGCAACTTGACCAATGCCACAGCCGACAAGACAGCCTAGGGGACAAGGGAAAACCGTCAACAGTGGGAGGAGCCAGCCCTCCCAGGTGCCCATCTCGGGAGGCAGGCTGGTCACTGGCGCTGCGACAAAGCGGAGCCCGTTAGAACCCCGTGCTGGGGCAGGGACGAGACCCAGCTGGGGTCAAGTCCTGAGGGTGGGGCCCTTCACGTCACCTGCGGAAGAAATGAACAAGGTGAGCAGACTGAGGCAAAGGAAGGGCCTTCTCTGTGGCGTCTCGCTAAACCGAACACGTAGATGTGCCAGGACAATGAAACACAAGAGGCCACGGCGATCTAATCAGAGGCCCGTCTCGTCAAGGTGGCATCGGAAGAGGAGGCCGCTGTAACTCTCCCGTGAGAACCACACGTGCGCAAGGGTGAAAGGAAACACGGACAACGTGCGACAATTAGACCAGGTGCCGGGCTGACAGGTGACGGTTTTCGACCATGGGAAGGGACTCAGTGACCAGTGCTGGGCATCTCTCAGCATCCATTTCATCCATTGGCCCCTTCCTCCTGCCCCTAACGCTGCAGAGCCCACACCATGCAACCCTGGCTTCTGCCCTTGGCTCCCTTGGACCACAACCGCCCCCAGTCCAAGCTCTGCTCCCCTCTCCTGCCCCGCTGCAGGGTGTGTCTCCCCACTGCGGGTCCGCTGGCTGGCGCCCCCAACCCCCCATCTCCTAGCACTCCCCCGCGCTCACTGCGCTGTGCATGCACTACCCCCTCCCTGTCTCCATAGCAACGCCCCCCAGCCCCACCCAAAGCCTCTCCACCTCTGACCTCAGCTCCTCCTCGACTCTCCTCTGACCATCTGACGGGCTTACGTAGAAGTTTATGGTTTGTCTCCCCTGGCTTGCTGAAGGGAAGCCCAGAGGCCTTCTCAAAGCTGAGCTCATCAAGCTGCACACGCACAGTGAAAACTTCCAGAGGGAGGAGGGTGGCAGCAGAGACGGGCCTCGTGGTCACACAGAGGAGATGTGAGTCCTCCCTGCTGCCCCCCATCTGCCCTCTCCAGCTCTCCTCCCACCCAAAGCAAAACCCAGCTCCCGGGTGCCGATTATTACCAGCAATCAAGAAGCCACTCATACGGCAGAGAAAGCTCGGAACCAGAAGGCCTGGGCTGCCACCCTGGGCCCAGACAGTGAGCTCCCAGCCTGTGCGAGCAGGGAAAGCCTCTGGCCGGTCCGGCATTCAGGGCCGTTCAGGGGACCAAACTCGAGTACATCAGCTCCGCGCAGAGGTTCCCAGACACGCCGGCCGAGTGAGGGTGAGGGGCTTCGTCAGCAACTACCAAACAGACTAGGGGGCTAAGGACCAAAGGGCTGCTCGCCACCCTGCAAGAGCCTCAAGTGGGACCTGGGCTACGTGACCAAACCAAGTAAAATCAGAAGTACGACGTGAGAGGTCTCGCACAATGGATGTGAATGCAACTTTTTACGTGTCAGTATACGAGTACGAATTGATTTTGCACGTTTGTTTAGTTTCAGCGCTGACACCACATTGCAAGTAACTTTTCCCACTGAAGCCCCATATCGCTTACATGCTGCCGTGCAAGAGAGAAAGGAGCAACCCACCTGCAGATCTGCTCTCCACATGTTACTGACGTCCAGTCCCTGGAGGATACTCTGCAGCGCCATCCGGAAGTTCTCTGTTGTCGCAACCTCTAACATTTGGGTGAACAAGGCCCCCAAATGAGGCTCTATCTCCTCAACTACCTGAACCGGAATTGCAGGATCTGCGAGGAAAACAAAACTGCTGTGATAGACAAGGGGCAGGTGAAATGGTGTACGGCTGCTAAAGGTCAGCGTCTCAGGGACGCAGAAACGGTCATGGTGCAGGTCAAAACTGCAGGGCACATTCACAGCATGACACCACCCTCTCACACCCAGCACCTGTGCCCCGCCCGCGGCACCTGTGCCACCTGTGCCCCGCCCGCGGCACCTGTGTCCCGCCCCCAGCCCGCAGAAAAGCCTGAGAGAGTGAGGAGGAGGAGGACGATGTTTAGCAGGGCTTATCTCTGCACCA
Source organism: Kogia breviceps (assembly GCF_026419965.1). NCBI lineage: Eukaryota > Metazoa > Chordata > Mammalia > Artiodactyla > Physeteridae > Kogia > Kogia breviceps. The sequence continues at coordinate 84,457,780 of NC_081311.1, forward strand.
TGCAAGAAAGGTGACTGGCACTTTCTTTATACTCTTTTTCTACTTTGTTTATATTCTTCTATAAAATCAATAGGGGCACGGGGGGGGGGGGGGTGGCGCTCTTGCACAGACAGGGATGCTGAAGAGATGGAAAGAGGCCCAAGCTTGTGGGGACTGGCCGCTGCGGCCACCCAGTTGTTCCCACTTAATGCAGGACAGCCTTGTGAAGTAAACCCAGTGTCCCCAGGTTTCATCAGAGAGCCCGCGGTTAGGGAGTTTAAGGCCCTTTACAGTCTGACTCCGGAGGAACTTTCCAGCCCCGTTTGAGCCAGCAGACTACCCCACACTGCAGAAGACGCTCCTGCGCCCCAGTCTTTGCTTACGGGGGGTGGGCGGGACCAAGGCTTCAAGAGCGAACATCTCGGTCCAAGTGTTCCACAAACTGCAAGATCCTGGATGCAGGACCACTCTGGGCCTCAACTCCCTCATCCGTGAAACGGGTAGAGCAGCACCAACTCCTGCGGTTGGCAAATCAAAGAAAGGGCACCGCAGACTCCCATCCCTGGAAAGCTGAGTGTCAGCACTGCACCTTACCCGCCCTCCCTTCACCCACCTCCCGCGGCGGAGGCCTCGCCTTCCTGCACAATCCACCGTTCTGGTCATTTCAGAGCCCTTCCTCACCCTGTGACTCAGGTAACTTGTGTGAATGTCTGTTTACTAAATTAGACAAGTCAAGATCAACAGCTCATTCATCTCCAAAGAACACAGCTCCACGCATACATGAAGCGTTTCTAAAACTGATGGGTTCTTGTAATTGAACTGAGGCAGCTGATTCTCCTGTCAGAGAGCATTTCTTACAAATGCTCATTTTTTCTGAGCTGAAACCTACCTGAATCACCCCCGAGGACCCAGGTGGCCACCTCAACCTTCCCTCTCCCAGCCCAAAGCCTTGGGCCACTCCCCGCTTGATCTTTGCTCCAGACCTCCCACCACCCTGGTCCCTTCTCTAGGCCCAGTCCAGCAGCTCAGGTGCCTGAGGCCTGGGCCCTGGGCCAGCGCTCAGGCCTGCGGTCTGGGGGAGCAGTGGGGTGGCTGGCCTCACCCCCGACTGCGGCTCTGCCCCCAAAGTCAAAGGTAACACCAGTCCGAGGACACACAGTTAGGACTTAGGGGCCACCTCCATTGCAGGGAGAAAGGCGGACACTGCATTCTGCAGGGGGTTGCAGGGATAGAGGGGGACACTGCAGTCCGTCTAACGAAGGGGCGGGGGGTCAGAGCTTCGGACCACTGGGGGCCATATCTTAGGACGTTCGTTTAGAATGCTCTAACCAGTGTTAACAGAGGACTGAATTTCAGCCCCCATTAAGAAGGTGACACCATTCCCTAAGACAGTAGCTGACAGGGTGAGACAGAACAGGTGAGACCGAAGCCTTCCAGTCAATCCACAACCGGGGCAGATCAGAAAGGGGGGAAGCACAGCATCCTTCAGGCTATGGCACCCCAGCCCTGGCCTCGGCCCAGGCGGCCTTGCTTCCTACAGGGGCCCAGTGAACACCTGGGTGTGCAGTGATGGCTGGGTTAGGCTGGCAGACTCCCCAGCCCCAGCTCAGAGGACTGCCCTAACCAGCCTTGACCTCAGTACCAGGCCAACAAGAAGAAAACGGACCCACACCAACTGGGAACAGTGCCACCTTAATGAGCTCAAGTCAGGGACGGACCCTGGCCTGCTAACCTCTGACCTCGGGGACAGCAGGTAGTGACCGTCCCACTGGAGTGAATGAAGACACCGGCTGAGTTTTCAGTCCTGATGAGCTGGCCTGCAAGGGTGACATCCAACTACAACACTGCGATGAATCACAGGCTGATTCTCTGTCCAATCAGCACCCACAGCCCCACAAGTCCCGGTACTACTCTGAGACCTGCAGGACGATGTCCCGCCCTCGAGGAATTTTATGAGGTTCCCTATAAATTAAGTCACTTGGAGTTTTGAAAAGCTGGCAGATTTTATCTTTCTGAAGTCCACTGATGGCACTGAAGATCTGATACTGAAGGGCCTACGAATAAAGATGAAACTATCTATGTTGACCTCTGGGGCCAGGACAGAAAAAGGCTAAAACAGAGAAGAGTGGTTCAAAACTATAAATTGGATCAATCTCCAAAATATGTGAAAAACTAAAGTGCAAAACAATATACCTAGAAGGCTACTGTTTGTCTAAAAAGCAGGAAAACAACTGTGAAGGTAACTGCTTACAGGTGCAGAGAAGGAAGATGCCAGAAACGAACTCCGGGGAGGGAGAGTTTCTCCCAGGTCATCGCATGGTACCTTCGGAAATGCAGACCTGGTCCAAAAAGGAGAGGGGCAGCAACTCACCTGGCTGCCGCTTAGCGACCTCTCACCAAAAGCTCTACAGTACAGGGGGCTTCCCCGGTGGCGCAGCGGTTGAGAGTCCGCCTGCCGATGCAGGGGACACGGGTTCGTGCCCCAGTCCGGGAGGATCCCACATGCCGCGGAGTGGCTGGGCCCGTGAGCCATGGCCGCTGAGCCTGTGCTCCGCAAGGGGAGAGGCCACGACAGTGAGAGGCCAGTGTACCGCAAAAAAAAAAAAAAAAAAAAGCTCTACAGTACAGAACTAGCTCAAGAGAAAACATCTCACCTGCAAGGACTTTTCTCACAGATTCAAACACCGAGGTGAACACAGACTCCTCCTGGGGGTGCAGTTCTGGGGCTAAAAAGAACAGAGTCAGAAACTGAACAGCTGCCTGGAGAGAGGGGGTGTCTCCTGCTAGAGCCGGCAGCTCCGACACGATCTGAGAGTAGACAGCCTGGTAGAGGGCTGCACGGGGCAGCAGCACATGGTCCGTCCCTCCGGGAACCTCTGTCCTGCTGTGCCCGGAGCACAGGGTCACATCAGCCTCCAAGAGTGAGGCAACCGACGAGAGGACGGGGGGCAGGAGATAGCAGCGCGGGGCCCCGCGGGCGGCGCAGAGCTGCAGCACGGCCCCTGCTTGCAGCACAGCCGCCTGCAGCAGCTCGCGCGGTACTTCCAAGACCTCGTGCTGCTTTTGCTCCTTGACTAAAGGCCCCAGCGCTTGGTACAGCTTGGTTAAAGACACCAGAAGGAGCTGCTGGCCCAGAGGCGTCTGGTCTTCCGACCGGCTGCCTGAAGTTGCTTCAGGGTGCAGCTGGGACCTTGAGAGGAATGCGAGGATTTTCCCAAAATTGAGCCCCGGGCTGAGCTTCCTCTGGAGGAGCATCTGCAGCGGCTGTTCTAAGAACGTCCCCACCACCTGGAGGAATTCCAGCCAAGAGGGGTCATCCGCATCCACAAGAAACCTCCTACTGCCTTTGAACAAGGAGGTCAGCGTGATCTCAAAGATGTCGCTAACGTACATGACCCTGAGCACCGACTGGGCGCTCTGCCCTCTCTGCAGGTAACCAAGAAGCCGGTAGCACGTCATCAAAAACCTGAGGGTCAGTGAAGAGGGGCAAGAGCTGCCCAGCATGGTGATGGCCACGGACAGCAACAGGAGAAAACAATGCATGTGATAGGGGGGCAGGAGGCTGTCCAGCTGCAGAGCAGAAAGAACCTCCAAAAGCTGAAGAATGCTGTCTAGCTGCTCTCCCTCCAGCTGAACGGAGAAGTCACCCCTGGCCAAGGAGAGTAAGTTCTGGGCAATTTCTCCTCTTGGCTCTGCACCTTCAGATCCGACCTTTGGAAATCTGCTTTCCCAGTGAGCCACGGCCACATAATCCCCTTCAAAGAGCCAGGGCAGCTGCTGGCGGAGAAGAGCAGGGCCCCTGTGGGTGCCAGCACCCAGGATGCCGGCGCAGCTCGCGGTCACACACACTAAAAACGCAGAGTGGAGGGACTGCATTTCGGGGAGGAGAGGGCTGTGAAGGACGGCCTTCGATAGTTTTTCAAGTGTGATGTCTGGCTCCTCCTCCGCTGAGCCTTCCTGGGCTTTGCTCGTTGGCAAAGTTCTCAGCAGGACACCGGCCAGGTACCGCAGGTCGTCTGGACAAAGATAGGCTGTTAAAATTGTGAGATTGGACACGAGCAAGTGCCAGTGGGCGACGGGGTAGGTGAGCGCACTCACTGTCCCCACCTGGCCGTCCCAGGAAGCCATCGTCCCCTGGGTCAGGCTCGCTCTCCCGGAGCCCAGGATGTAGGCGGCATCACGCCTCAGGGCAAGGAGGGCTTCTTCAGACTGGACACTAGTTTGCAGCAAGGTGTTTTTCATTCTCTGCAGGTGGAGCTGCTCCAAGCAGTACCTGCCGAGGGAGTTGGACTGAGCCGTAAACTCCTCTATCTCCTTCCAGCGTTTGGCCTCCACGCCTGGGAGCAGCGGGGGGAGGCTTGAGGGCTCCGGGACGGTGCCTGCGAGGGCCCCGGGCTCAGAGCGATACGCATCGCAGCTCAAGCCCAGCACAGTGTCCACCTGGGCCCAGGCGTGGGCGAGCAGGAGCGCAGAGTCACCGACCCTCTGTCGCCAGGGCTCGGGCACCGAGGGCCGGGGTTTGCAGAGGAGGTCCAGCAGGGGCTTCACGAGGCCCCGCAGCATCTCGTCCATGGTGCGCCGTGTGCGCCTGACCACGGGCAGGGGCGAGTCGCCATCCAGGCTCCGCGCGTGGACCATGATGCAGTGCAGCAGTGAGCTCAGTGACAGGGACTTCAGGGCCATGTCCATGTCATCCCACAAATCAGGCAGGACCAGAGACTGGAAACTGTCCAGCATGAGGGCCCAGGCATCCAGGACCTGGCCCGGGGGCAGATCCAGGAGGCACTCGCGAAGCACAGCAGCGGGGCCTGCAGACAGCACGGGCAGCCTGAGCGCCTCGGCCGCGGGGCGACAGATCACCCCCAGCACCTCCCTGAACAGCTGGGGTACCTGCCGGAGCTTGGCGAACGTCTGGAAGAGCGTGTGGATCAGCGCCTCCTGGGCTTTCTGGGTCCGCAACTCTGTGACTTCTGCATCGATCCAAGCTGAAGCCAACAGGTCATCCAGGTCTGGCTCCAGAATCAAATGATTCAGAGACAGCAAAACCTTGAGGCAGCGGAACCAGGCTGGCACGGAGGCCTGCGGATGGTTCAGCAGCATCTCGGCCAGACGGCGGTAGAAGTGGAACTGAGTCTCCCCGTGCCGAATCCGGTCAGCGGCAATATTGTAGATAGTACTACTGGCCACTGAATTTAGCAGCTGTTCCAAGGCCAGGAGTTCCATGGTCCAATCAGACGCAGACAGGGCTTGCTCCTCCTGCAGGCGGGAAATCCTTAAGCAACCAAACAGCCGAGGGAGCACCTTGAAGCAGAGCAGCCGGGTCTCCTCCTTGAGGTAAGAATCTACAAAGAGCTTGTACAGCAAGGCCACAGAGTTGGCCACCACAGCAGCCTGAAGGGACGGTTCACAGTAGCTGGCATCCACCAGCCTGGCCATCACAGTGCCCAGGGGTGCTAGGAGATTCTTCATGGCCCCCATCTTCGTGTCACCTTGCTGCTGGTCCAAGAGCTCCTCTTTGTAGGAAGGGAGCAGCTCGGCCTGAAAAGCTCCACCTCGAAGCACGGCCTCAATCTGACTCCTGATGTCCCGGCCTAGCGCCGGCCGCAGCTGGCCCTGGCCGGCCTGGGTCCACGTGCCTGCCAAGAGTAAGTGTCTCAGGACCAGGCAGGGCTGGAGCAAGTGTGTGGTCACCTCCCCAAAGGCGCGTCTTGGGTTGACCTGCTGCCGCTGAATCGAGAGGTAAAGGCCTAGGGTCAGGTGAAGAACCCCGAACAACTGGGGCATCACGGCTCCCGGCTGCCTACAGGCCAACCAGCACAGCTGGCTCAGCAGGTCGACCGTCAGCTCCTGCCTGGCCGTGTAGATGACAGCAAGGGCGGGTGTCGAGAGGATACCCTGGCAGCAGCTCAGCACAACACACATGCTCCTCTGAGGTCCCAAGAGAGCGAACTCGGCCATTCTCTCATTGATGATCTGAGCATTAAGAAAGAAAGAAAACTCATCACTGACCCTAAACCCACACGTACACACAAAAAATACAACACAATCAGTGAACTCACTCCTTGCCCTTATCTGAATGAGAAAGAAATGCCCAGATTCGCACATCTAAATGAACTTGGCATCTCCTTAGCGCACCAAAGGAAGGCAGAGGACCTGTCTTAACTCCTACACACATCCATCTCCTACCAGTATAAACCTGGGAAGGGGCTCAGTGCCTTTGTAAATTTGCTGTCCCTTTTTAAAGACCAGAGTATTATAAGGCTTAAACTCCAAAGATTTCACTTTTTCTTAGATCCTAAACCTGTAATTCAACTTAGATACTACAGGTAGATGGACAGTGGTCTTGGGTTATGATCCTGTGGTCCAAAACACATTTTTATAATCAGTCACACTGTTTGTATTTTAAAAGGCAAAGCAAAAGGCATTCTTAAAAGAGGAAAGTAAATGCTGCCAGTTGCTACTTAATATACAGCAAACCCACAGTCTATTGCTTCCAAAATTCTGAAATTCACAAACACCAGAAATTATGAGGGCCAGACAGGTTCCAAAGTTCACTTATAGGCTAAGTGACTTGCTCCCAGCCTTACGGCATCTGAGAATCAAATTTATCCTAGGTGTTAAGTTAGCAGTAGCCCAAGGACACAGGTGTGTTTATCTCCATCCGAGTAACTGCTGGCTCTGGAAAAGCCGAAACAAAGATAACACATATTTAAATGCCAGCACACTTACTATAGTGATCTCCAAATTTTTCTGATTATACAACTTTTTCCAAACTTATACCTGATAAGGTTATAAATTAAATGTATGCACTATAGTACTAGTATTTTATATAATTATAAAGCATACATAGGAATTAAAGTGACTTTTTAAAAAACATATAGAGATGGAACACTATCTTCCCACATTCCCAAAGAACCATTCAGAATAACCCACTTTGATGAGCACTGGTCTATCATTTTAAAAAGTGACACAATTTAGAGCATAAGTTCAAGAACCACTAAAGCCTACGAACCACCAGGCATCAACCATTTAATTCTTCAGTCCCAGCCTCTACTGCCTTTCTCCTCCTGCCCACACGCTCGTGTGGGTGAGGCTGCAGCGCAGAGCACAGGCTTTGCCATCAGACAGATGGAGGTCAAACCCCAGCTCTGCCACTTGCTTGCTGTCTGACTTTCGTCAGGTTACCTGGCCCATGCTCAGTGCTCATTATTCGTGCTTTTTATTGTCACCAGCTATTCTCACAGTATTTCAAAATACTCAGTATTGACAGGGAAGTTCATAATCCCGACCTGAGACTTCAAAGTCACTGCGTCAAAAACCTTTGAGGAAATTCTCATCCAGATTTTGGCCTTTGACCTCCCTCCAGTCCAGCAGAAAGGTGAAAAAAAAAAGTCATAAAGTGGCATCATTTGCCGGCTACCTTTTCCAACTAAAAAGGTAATTAACCACTTTACGAAAAAGTTCTAAGCTTTTCATAATATAGAGTGCTTAGCATGGTGCAGAGCATACGATGTGCATTCAATAAATAGCAGTCATTATTATAACTCTAAAAATATTATTTCTTTCTCCTCCTCTACTTTGATATTTTCTGTATCTTCATATAATTAACCGTAAGACAAATAAGCCTCCAGCATTAACAGGAAATCAATAGAGATACATGCAACACTTATAGGATAACACAGGAAACTGTTAATTACCTTGATGAGGGAAATCTGAAGATTAATTGTCTTTCCATTCTTGAGGAGATTCTGCAATTTTCTGCTATGTAGAATGTTATCCATATAGATCCAAAGCCTTTCAACAATGTCTTCCTCCAGTTCAAGTTTTTTCTTATAAAATGCAACCAATGACTGTCGTGCCCAATCAAGTAATACCTGAATTTGGAATATACTTTAAAAATAAACGAATTTCTTTACCAAGGAAGAAAGACACTGGACATTTATAGGGACATCACACGCATAAGCAAATACAATTGCCAGGGGGGGAAAAACTCTCCTTTAAAACTTACCTTTGATAACATTATATTACATTTTGGTGTCTTAAAATATTTATTATTAAAGAATCAATCAAAAAAACTAAGTGTGCCCTCATCTGGGGCCAATAAAAAGTTTCAAGAGAAACAATTTTCTTCTAACTAATTGCTTCTAAGTTTTAAAAGTTAAAAGCACAACAACAGTTGCTCAGAATGGCCACAAAAGGAATGACACACAAAAGCAAAAATGCAGAGTCAGAAGACCAGGGTTTGTGTCCTGGCTTCCCAAGTTAACTGCGGCTTCATCCCTAAACCTATTTACCCTGTTCAGAAGACAGAGAGTCTTCTATGAAATGATTCACAAGTGCTGTATTAAAAGGAGGGCTGGACATAAACAGTTTCCATTATTGTGACATGATTCCTTATTCATAAACACAAGGAAAGGTGGTGAGGCTTCAGCTCAGGACACCAGAACTGTCAATAACAGCATGAACAGTGACAAATGCTAAACGGAAAAAACTCTCTCTGGAGAAGGGTAGTGGAAACCTTGATGAAATTGCCTGCCACAGTTGCCAGGTCAAGCAGCCAAAATGATTCTCAGGTGCAGCCAGATTTAGAAACTACTAGCTCTGCTAGTACTCTACATACTGGACCTCATCATTTCAATGGCTGTAATCCACCTGACACATTTTGTGCTGCTTAATACTAGCAAATGAGTATCTAACTGCATGAGCTCATCATCCTGGTGTCTCCATTGTATTAACTGTTTTTCTTAGTCAGATAAGCTTGAGAAATGTTAACAAAGAGCTACCTCTTTCTTGGTTCCTAATCTGTTTCTAATCTATTTCCCCTCAGTTTATTACAAATGCTAAAGCTTCTCTACTTCTTGCCTTCTATTCATCAAGTTCCAAAGACGTTTAAGAAAAGCAACAACAAGAATTGCTTACAGGAGCATCACTTAGAATTTACAAACAAATGAAGCTGCCAACAGACTCAGAACTTAACTTCTGTAACCTAAATCCTAATTTGCTCCTGGATGCACATACTTAATTCGGAATATAAGAGATGTTTCCAAACATAAAGAAATGCTGAGGTTTTGTAACAGAAAAACTTTGTTAATGTAATACCTAACTACTTACTTTTTCTCACTGATAGGACTTTTAACTTTCTAACCATGTTTCCTTCCCCAATCTTTTCTCTAACCTTTTTAAATTTTAACTAAATGTCAATATGCAATTTACATAACTGATCATTAGTTTAGGCTGCAGAAATGTAACTTTCACATTCAACTTACTTGTTCTTTATTTGGAAGAACACACTGATGGGAAATCCAAGCAAAGTGAGCTAGTTTTAGTTTATCTTCCCAGGAAGTTGTCTTGCTTTTAAGTTTTAGAGAAATGCCAGAATAAACAGCAGCCATTGCTGCGCTTTACCTACAATTTAAAGCAATGGAAAAAATTTATATTTTTTTAAATATAAAGGACCAGAATATTAAGGTCAAACTTAATAGCATCAGAAAATGAACACTATGTACCTTATTGTCTACATAACTTATACTCCTTTAAAGATATTTTTCTAATGAATTAAACACTGTTAGGCAGAAGTTTATACATAAGATGCTTGAGTCCATGAGTTTTTTGGAGGAAATTCAAACATAAGATGGATTACACACACACGTACAAGTATTCCTGCTGTGATCAAACATCACATCCTCAGAGGTCAGTGTGCAGGAGTTCAGTGGAAAAAAACCCAAGTGTTCAAATTACTTGTGAAAAGATTCGTTCACACATGGTTTTAGATTAAAAGAGTTGTGTCTGAAAAAATATTCTAACACATACTATAGAGTATATATTAGGACCCACCCCACTGAACAGTTTAAAAAGATAAATAAGCAGTATTTGGAAATAGTAACATTTCTCCAAGTACAAAAGAAATATATAGTATAAACCCAGTCCCAACCGAAAGAATGTATCTTCAGCTGCAACAGTAACTTCATAAACTTACCAACAGACACTGCTTCTAAGACTCTACAGAATATAGTTACAGTTAACGCTGGAAAAATACAATTATGAATAAAGAAGGAACACAAACATACCAACCACCTATATAATGCTATAAAACTGAGGCAAATGTAGCTTTGAGTTTCCTAAAAGCCATAGTAAAAAGGAGAGAACATATCAGATTAAGTCATTTCCATTACATAAAAGTAAACAAATCAGTTCCTCAAGGGAGAAAGTTTTTCATGATACTTAATACTGAAATAAATTATCGTAAATAACAACAAAATAGGACCAATGAAATACCGAGAAAAGATCGCAGCCCCGTGATTCCAGTTTAAATACCGTCAAACCAAAACAATTTGCTATCCTGAGAACTGGATCGCTGGATTTTTAAAATCTAAGGGGTCTGAAATCCTACAGACCTACCTTCAGAGCTAATTCTCAATAGGGATCTTTACAGGGAATGAGAGAACATCGGATGAAAGACAGTTAGGCTCAGCACGGTACCCTTCATTCTATTTCAGAGGCCAGAACAGTCAAATGCTGTCAGTCTTCCTTTGTCAAAACGTCCAATATCCATTCAATAGCTACTAATTTAACTTCTAAATGCAATGTTATACAGCCATCGCGACAGCTACAAAGTACTTTAAAAGTATCTGCAGAACTGGCTACAAAGATGCCCCATACACCCGGATGTATCAACCTTGGGCCCTCGGTGCCCGCAGCGATCCCTGCGGGCCGGCGTGAAAAGCCCGGTGCGGACCGCAAAGCCGCATCCGTCCTCGCGCGGCCACGCTAAACCCTGCGGAACAGAAGGAAGCGAGCAGCCAGGAGCGAGGCGAGATGCCGCCGGAGGAGCAAGCCAGCGTGGGCGGGCCGTGCCCAGATAAGGAGCTCACCTGGAGGGAGCTGGTCACCTGGGAGGGACCGCGGGCGGGGCGGAGGGCCGGCTGGGAGGGGGCTCACCTGCAGGCTGCCCCCAGGTGAGGAACTCACGCAGACCCCGCCGTGAGGGGCGGCGGGCGGGGCGGAGGGCAGTCACCGGGTGGGCTCTCCCAGCGGCGAGCCCCAGATGGGGACCGCGCGGGGACGAACGGCCACAGCGGCGTCGGGACCGACTCCGGGTCCACCACGTGGAGGTTCGCGCTCCTTCCTCCGGACTCCCGACTACGCTGGGAGCTGCGGGGCGGTGCTGGACCGGGCGGAAGGAACGTGGGGCGGGGCGGCTCGCACGCCAGGCATCGCCAGCCGAGCGCCGAGGCGCCGCGCCCATTGGCGGAGACGGTCGCGCGTCGAGGCCGGAGCGGCCCGGCCCAGCCCGCGGCGGCTCCGCGTCAATCAGTCATGGGGCTGCAGCCCAGAGCCGCCGCGGGGGCGGCGGGGCACTGGGCGCGGGGGCCCGGCTGAGCCGGCCGCGGAGCGCGAGCCTGCCGCGGAGGCGACGGAGGCGGACGCGGGGCGACCCCGGCGGCGGCGGGGGGAGCGGGAGCCGCCTGGGATGTTCAGTGAGTGCGGGCGGCGGGCCGAGGGCGCGGGCGGCATTGCGGCCTGGGCGGTGGGGGCGGGGCGAGCGGGCGGCACCGCCTGGAGGCCCGGAGCGCGGGCCCGGCCTCTCCTTCATTTACGGGCGAGGGAAGTGTCTGTGGGCCGAAGTCGGGATGAAACTTGGCACATGGTGGTGGGGAGGACGCGGGCGAGCGCGGCGATGCCCACCTGCAAGGGCGCCCGCGAGGCGGCCGCGCCCCTGACAGCCGCGTACGGGGTGCGCGCCGCGGAGCCCCGAGGCCCTGAGCGCCCGGGCGCGACGTGGGCGCGGAGCCGAGGGTGAGGGACCGGGTGTCCTCGGAGGCTCAGCGGAAGTGCTGCCCTCCCGAGAGCGGTGTGAGCGCCCTGGGCCCGTGCCCCGCGGCGGCAGGCTGGAAGCGCTGACCTCTGACCTTGCAGGTGGAGATCTTGCAAGGGAGACCCGGCTAGGAATCGGGGCTGCGTTGGGAGGGGCGCGCGGGCGGGGGCCGTCTACGCTTAGGTGACCTAGCGCTGCGGGATAGGGCGGACACGGTGGCCGCCCAGGTCTGGGTCCCAGCTCTGCTTGAGGGTGAGAGTAGGAAGAGGAGTTTGGGGCCATAGCTTTACACTCGGAGAAGCTTCATACAGCGGAGGGAGCTTGGTGACTACATCGGCCTCAGGTCGAAACCATGTAACTATCTGTAATCTCTCGGAACCTTCTTTCCTCTTCTGTAAAATGGGGTAATGACTGATAACTTAAACTGGGCCTTTTAAAGGATACCCAAAAAAGGATTAATGAATGTGAAAATGCCTGACAAATGGGAAGTGTTCTGCAAATACTAGTTATCAGCTATTACATTTTCTTTTTTTGGCAGAGAATACTTTCTAGGTTCCTCGTAGGCCTAAATATTTTGCGTTAAATGTAATTTTGATTTTTGTCAATTATAAATCATTCCTGCCTTAAAAATCAGTGTTAAATTGGCAAACCAAAAAGTGGGCTTGCCTTGACCATTTTTTGGTTTGCTTTTTGGCATCAACAGTAAAGCAGATTCGTGTGTTTTGGAATAGTTTTGTTGCTTCTCCCTCTGAATGTGTGAAATTTGTTTGGTTCTATCACTGTGGGACTAGATAAAGGCCCGTCTTAACTATTCAGTCACTGGTTTTTTGGTTTTACTTCCACAAACAGATGTCCTTCATAAATACCTATGAAGGACAGCTCTGGAGAAAGGGTTGTTGTTTGTTTGTTTTGTTTATTTGATGATTCGTTTTAGCTGGAAGGGAGCCCCCGGGGCACTCTGTTAAACCAGCATTACCCAGTGGACAGTGCTAGAAGCCGTTTCTAGCCTCTCCATGTGACAGACAGACAGCTTCTCAGGTAGTAACTGTTGTGATCACTCTCTCAGCAAGCATTTGGTAAGCTTTCACTGTTGTGTTTCCCAAGAGAAGCCTTTGAGCAGCAAGATACTGTAAAGGGTAAGAGCTCAGACCATGCAGCCATGTGGCCTAAGCTCCCCTCCTGGCACTGTGGACCCTTGGGCACCTGTCTGACTTCTTTGAGCCTCAGCTTTCTTATCTGAAGAATGTTCCCTAGCTTATAGGGTTCTCGGGAGGCATAAACGAGATAATCTACGTAAAGCACTTAAAATAGTGTCTTACCTGTGATGTACACTCAGTAAGTGCCAGGTATTAGTAGCGGTGATGTAGGAAACAAATAGTATGGTGATTCCTGTGATAGAGGTTTGTTCCTGGGTTTGGTGGGTGGAAGGAATCAGGCTCAAGGAAGCATTGGGGAGGAGGAAGTGGCCAAGTTAGGCTGTGAGGCATGAGTGGGAGTTAGCTAAACCAGCTAGGAGTGCCATTTGGGGTGTTCCTACAGTTAATGGAGGAGCCTTGACCAAAGCCCCTAAGGTGAGAAGGCCTTGTGGTACCCACCTGTTTTGTAAAGAAAGGCAGATAGGAGTAACCTCAAGGTGACACAGTGGAGACTGGATTTTTTTATCCTCCACACTGGTGAAGGAAGGAGAAAGTTTTTAAGCTAAGCACAGATGGCATCAGATTAGCTGTTTGGAAAGGTTGTGCCGGTAGTGATGTGGGATTAAAAGTAGGGAAGGCCCAGCCACTTGTCCTGGCAGCTTTGTGTCTGCCTGTGACTCCAAAAGGAAAATGACTGCTTAACAGAGGCAGGCATTTTCCTTTTTTTTTTTTGCAGTACGCGGGCCTCTCACTGTTGTGGCCTCTCCCGCTATGGAGCACAGGCTCCGGACGCGCAGGCTCAGCCGCTCCGCGGCACGTGGGATCTTCCCGGACCGGGGCACGAACCTGCGTCCCCTGCATCGGCAGGCGGACTTTTAACCACTGCACCACCAGGGAAGCCCAGAGGCAGGCATTTTAATCCAAATCTGGAAGCCTAAAGAGCACGTTGAGAAGGCATGAAGAAACCAGATCATTCCAGGCAACCTTCTCTCTTAAAAAGCATCTTCAAGGATGTACTGTATATGCCTGACTACAAGGCAGGACTCCCCCCAAAGTATCCCTCTGAAAAGAGGGTGATACCACATGTTTAAGTCTCTCCTATTACAGGCACTGTAATTACTCTTTCCAACAACAAGATGCCATTTGGGAAATAAATATTGGACTGAAACAATCTCAGTCATTGCTAGTTTGGGATATTTATACGACCAATGTATCAACAGTAAGTGATAAATTTAAAAAGTTCTGCCCACCTGAATGGGTATTGATGGCTTGCGTTGAGATTTCCAGCAAGAGCATCAAGTGCTGTATCATAGATGATTTGGTAGGTGTGAAGGTGGTGTGTTCTGGAAGATGGAATTTGATGATTCAGAATGGCTTAGGTGACCACAGAGACGCTGATGTTGAAGATGTAAGTGAATAGTTGGTGTAAAATTGTTTCATGAATTAATGTGTTGCCTTACATATTTTAAAATACATGGAAGTTAGTAAAGATTATAAGCAGACATTTGACTAATTGATCTACAGTCCTAAAGGGTTTTTTTCTAGTTTAAATTAACCACAAATTTTTCTTTTTTAATTTTCTCATTGCAGGGGTAAAGTTGTCTTAGGTTCGAGCTTGTCTTTTATGTGAACGTTTTACAGAAAGTAACTGCTGCTCTGTTTGTCTACTGAAACAATTTCCTTTTTCCCGTCTCATTTTTTAACTTTAAGAAGGTTTCAAGGGCTTCCCTGGTGGCGCAGTGATTGAGAGTCCGCCTGCCGATGCAGGGGACACGGGTTCGTGCCCCGGTCCAGGGAAGATCCCACGTGCCGCGGAGCAGCTGGGCCCGTGAGCCATGGCCGCTGAGCCTGCGCGTCCGGAGCTTGTGCCCCGCAATGGCAGAGGCCACAGCAGTGAGAGGCCTGCGTACAGCAAAAAAAAAAAAAAAAAATGTTTCAAGAATGTTGTGTACTGGCAAGTTTTAGAAAACACTATAGAAAACTCCCATTCATCATAAATCTTTGTTTAGCAGTCAAATAAGATATCTTTCTGGTAAGATGTATGTAAATGTATATGTATCTTAGTAACCTTACAGTATTTGATAGTAATAAAAGGTAGCTCCATTTTTACTAACAAAATACTAATTTTTGGAGATTTGGCAATTTAGGAATCAAAAGTGGTTTTCAAGACTTTGTGCATTGCCTTTTTTTTTTTTTTTTTTTTTTTTTTTTTGCAGTACGCGGGCCTCTCACTGTTGTGGCCTCTCCCGTTGCGGGGCACAGGCTCCGGATGCGCAGGCTCGGCGGCCATGGCTCATGGGCCCAGCCGCTCCGCGGCATGTGGGATCTTTCCTGACCGGGACACAAACCCGTGGCCCCTGCATCAGCAGGTGGACTCACAACCACTGCGCCACCAGGGAAGCCCCTTCATTGCCATTTTTAAGTCAAGGTGCTGCTGCTTTAGCTTCACAAAATAATGCCGTGCTCTGGAACTGTGTTGTCCAATACAGAAATCATGGGCCATGTGTGGTTGCTTACATTTAACTTAATGAAAATTAAAAATTCAGTTCTTCAGCTGCATTAGCCACATTTTAATTGCTAGATAGCCCTTTGTGGCTGGTGGCTACCACACTGAACAGTGCAGACCTAGAACATTTCCGTCATTGCAGGAAGTCCTATGGGCAGTACTACTCTAGAATAAAAAGTGATCCGGCTGCTCTGTGAGACACACACACACAAAGGATTCAGTGTCATTAAAGCATCTCCAAAACCTCACTTGCTGCATTTGAATTCCATTTCAGGGAGAATGATAAACATAGGAAACCATATGCCCCTTATTCTGAGAGCACAACATCCTGTTTCTTCTGTCTACAGTGGCTGTAAATGGAGCACACATGAAAGGTGTTCTTTATGATGTAAGACACGGTAAATGTAGGTAGCCGTCCTATAAATTGTGCCATACTCTTCCATGTTAACAAGGTTTTGTATAGAAATAATTTTTCTGAGCCCTGAAATAGTTTTGAAGTAAGAATCAAATATTTATGGCTTTCTTGGTTCATAAAAATCCAGAGAAATCCTGTGCCTGAAGTAAACGGTCAAGAATTCCAAGCAGAAGCTAGACACATTCACTTTACTTTTAATGTGAATTTCAAAGATAAAAGCCCTGTTCTAGGGAGCTCTCCATCTGGGGGTAACTAAAGAACAGTGATGGCAGGAGTGGGCAGTCTGCATGGGGTGCAGAGGATGATTTTAAGCATGGGAGTAGCATAGTCAGTCTTTTTGTCTGGCTGCATTCGAAAGGGTGTTTGAGGTTGGCCTAGAGTAGTAGGAGGACATTGGAATAGTCGAGGTGAGAAGTGATTTGTGCTGTCAGATCGCAGCAGTGAAGGATATGGTAGCACAGTGGCTCCAAGAGAGTCCTGTTTAGAATAGAGTTGATGGCCATTTAGAAGTGAGGGGGAGGGAGATAGAGAAAAGCGGCTTCAAATGACTAGTTTTCATTTGATTGGTTGGTTTTGTTTGTGGTTTTTGTTGTGTTTTTCTCTGTTGGTGGATGGTGGCACCGTTCAGCTGGCTGGGAAAACTAGGAGAAGGAAGAAGTAAGGAAGGAAGAGAATTTGAGCGCATCGAGTTTCAGATGTTTGCAGCGTCCAGGTAGAGAAGTCTTTTAGACTTGAGCTCAGGAAGGTGATCTGACCGGAGACGGCGCGAGTCTTGTGTCAGTAGGGAATGTGAAGGATGGAAAAGGGGAGAGCCAGAGACCCGCTTGCAGGGGAGGCGGCATGTTCAGCAGCCTAGAAGCCATGTAGGATAGTGGGGAAAAGTGACTTAGCTTTGACAAGAGTTGAGGAATCTCAAGTCTTAGTAAATAGCCCGCTGACATAGGCAGCAGGGTCGGCTGGCTGAGTAAGGAGACTGGAGCAGATTTTGGGGTGGCTGCAGGTAGGAAGCTGCAGGGAAAGGAAGTAGTTGACAAGAAAAGACTTCTGGGACTTTATGGAGGTCCCAGCTGATGTTAATCAAGTTCTAGGGGCATCTGTCTGCCTGGCTGTATGATTTCTGCTCTACCTCCAACCCTCCTACCCAAATTAAACCCCCAGATTCTACACTGCATCCTGAGCCCCCAGCTGTGCGCCTTGTTCGTGTGCCATTTACTTCTTAGGACACCATGGGAAAGAGCACAGGTTTTAGTTCAAGTGTATTCATGTTAAGTCTGTGTCTCAGCAAAGCCTGAATATGAAAGGCCAACCTAATTTTAAAATTATATCATGTATGACTGAAACCGAGTTCATTTATTTTTCAGCTATGATTTTTATTTTCACAAGCATTTTATCACAATGATTAATGCAAAAGCTTATTAGGTTTGTAGGTGCTACTTAGCATGACCTTTTGATGGATTTTACAAGCACTTAGAATACTGCAAGGAAAGAGAAGAGAGCTGATATATGAGCACCTAGTAGGCACTTTACATGACCTCTCAGTTAAGAAAAAATACAAAATTTTTATCTTTTTAAGCATAAATTTGTAATTGGAAAAAATACACTTCCTTTAAAAAACAACAACAGAAACACCTAGCTACTGTCATTATACTCAGTTGGGGAACTGATTTGAGGACAGTGGTGGTGAATTTGCCTGGATTTGTTTTGAACTCATTCATCCTCAAAGCTGACACCTTACAGATCTGAGGGGCAGGGGAGACACACTGTTCACATCGTACTATTGGCCTCTCATGGAATTGGGTAGCACCTAGCCCATGAGGCGCTGGGCTGGGGGTGTCTCCGAGCACCCGTCCACCAACCATTCGCATTTGAACATAAGTGGGTGGGGTTAGGCTGCAGGGAAGAGTATTGAGAGTGGTTCTTCCTGCACAGTTGTTACTTTAAGGCAAGAAGGTGATCATGTCCTGATCTTCTGTAGCAACTTTGGTAAAGTATTAAACAGTAGGCAACTGTTAATGCATGAGAAATAGATACATATTGTGTCGGAATCCTCATGTTAATTTCCAGAAATACTAATAGTGTGACATGAAAGGTATGTGATCATCTGTTTTTAACTTTAAAGTTAAAATATTTTATGTCAATTGAAAATTAAGGGAAAACCTGAAACTTTTAACAAAGATGTAATTAGATTGAAACTCAGTTTAAATTTAAAAGATTTTATAATTATGGGAAAAGATAAACAGGTAACTTGGAATTGCAGTGTTAGTCTCATGTCTGAGTCTCTCAAAAGACAGGTCTGTTTTTAAGGAGGTTTGTGGGTTTTTTTTCCCATTCATGTGTCCATTTATGGGTATTAGTACTGTGGAAATCAGTCAAGGGAGGGGGACTGATTTCTCTGCAGAACTCTTTTCTTTTATTATTTATTTCACTTGAAATATGTGTGCCCTGGAATCAAGTCCAGGGCAGTCAGTTGGATAATGTCTCCGGTATTTCAGTTGAGTGTGGCTGTAAAAGAGACTAATGCCGGTGTTCCTCCCCCTCAGACTCTTGGCCCTGCAGCTGGCTCACAGCCCACCCTCAGGGAAGATCCTTGTCCTGCATGGTGGTTTGGAGCCAGAAACTGCTGTTCCAGACAGCTAATTTGGGCAAATTCATTAGAATCAGTGTTTACCAGCTAGTTTCTAGTAAACCCCAATATGGCCAGTTTTTTACTATTGTTCATTCTCACTGCTTTCTGTCCGCTATCTGTTTTCCCCTCGTCTTCAGACATGCATATACATTGTCCCACTTTAGGGACACTTGTCGTTGCAGGTTCTGCTGTGTCAGTTTTCCCATGTCTTTTCCTACGCACGTATTTTTTTCCTGTTAGAGAGATGACCTCTTACTCCCATCTTACCTGAAACACTAAGGGACACACATTGATACGAGCACGCACTCCCATGGCAACAAGACATGGGCAGTAGGAGGTCTGGAAAAGTTTTAGTTCCAGCCAGAATACAAGGCATCCGGCTACTTTGGAAGAGTTTGGAGACTAAGAACTCTTGAGGTTAGATTGAAAGCATCTTTAGCAAGCGGCGTAGGGTCGTGTGGTGGCGGGGCCAGGGGTGGGAGCCTGGTGGGTTGACTGCTTCTGACTTGGGTCCAAACTGGCAAAGGGTAGTACTCTCACAGTCTCTGTGTGCACTTCAATTTTTTTTCTCTAAATATAACATTGAATCAGAATCTCCAAGGCTGAAATTATTTATACACACACTCGCAGGAGAAGATTCTTATGTGTAACCGGGTTAGAAACCATAGAGAATCACTGAAATGGTCAAACTGGTACAGGAATGCTTATTAGTGACCACAGAGAAACAACTACCTGTCTTCACCAATGGACAGATGAATACTTAGAGCAGTGAGATCCCCACTGTCAAAGTCTCTGAATTCTTGTATGAGCAATAGAAAAAAAATCTTAATTAAAATATAATCTGGGGACTTCTCTGATGGTGCAGTGGCTAAGAATCCACCTGCCAGTGCAGGGGACACGGGTTTGAGCCCCGGTCCGGGAAGATCCCACATGCTGCGGAGCAACTAAGCCCACATGTCACAACTACTGAAGCCCGTGCGCCTAGAGCCCGTGCTCTGCAACAAGAGAAGCCACCGCAATGAAAAGCCCGCCTGCCTCAACGAAGAGTAGCCCCCACTTGCCACAACTAGAGAAAGCCCGCGCGCAGCAATGAAGACCCAACACAGCCAAAAACAAACAAACAAAAATCTGAGTTGTCATACAGTGAAAGACTGACACAGCCTAACTAAGTGAGGCAAATTCCATAGTGAAAGGTGGTTCGGTATGAGGAAATTTATTACTGTGTTTCATTGTATCACTGAGTCTCAGTCGTTTCAGACCCAGTGCCCCTCCTTTCTAACAAATATTTGATACTGTCTTTGGTAATCCAGAAGTGAATTGCATAGGTAATATAATCATTCTTCACACCTGGTTTAAAATAATATATTCATGGTGTCTTAACATTTTATATTTGTATAGAAATACATGTGTTTGTGTGTGTGTATGTCTCCAGCCTTCACTGTTTGCTCTGTTGTGTGACTTTTAGGCAATTGAAAAGTCGGTCTTCAGATTGTGTTTTAAAAGAGTTACCATGAATCAGTTTGGAAGGATTATTTATTTGCAGATGATTTTGGAACAACTTGTTTGCTGCAGTATCTGGGTAAAATAGTTGTTTGGTTATTCACCGCATATTGTACACTGAAAGAAATTGCAATGGATAAAAATTAGATACAGATAAACTTTTTTTAATATTTAAAGAAAAAATAAATAACAGGTTTTTGGAATGGGGGAATTTTAAATCTTAAAAACGAATGGAGGAAATCACAAAGGAGAAAGTCAGTGCATGTAATTGAAACTGAAAATTTAAACACATCCAAATAAATTATCAATAACACATCTTCCACACACAAAAACATTAGAAGTCCTTGATTTAGAGAAAGTTACCCTGGTGGGGACCGTCACATGTGTGTGGATAATGTTGCACGCATTCCAAAATGGACACGATAGTTTGACCCTGGAGAAGAAAATATTTTTTACATCACAGAGATGAACCTAGAAAATTCACTCAGCTGTCACTGGTCATCTGGACTGCGATATTCTTTACTCCAGGCAGAGGTGTGTTTGAGGCCCATGGCAGTATCAGGGGTTCCTGTCATTCTTGATAATAAATTTAGCAGTCAAGGAAAATAGTCTTTTTGGAGGGGGAACCCCCAACTTAGCTTGAATTACTAGAAGTTATTTACCCCTGTTGAGTGCATTTCCTTCCGTATAAGAATTCATGAGACATTTTGTAACACATATACCTGCTGTCTTACAGTTTTGATGCTTTTCTGTACCTGGCGTTACAGATAAAGCGTGAAGGAGATAAACAGTATGATTGACATGAAAACACACTGCTTACATCTTTGACTCAGCGCCAGCAGCCTTTTCCTGACTGCTAAGAAAAAACACAGCTCTCCTTTTCCCCGTTATTAGCTTCTCACTTTCTAACATCTCTTTACCTGGTTTCTGAATGTCTGGGGGCGCTGATCTCGTGCTGCCTCCTGCCGAGGAGCAGCCGGGACCACGGGGCCCTGGAATTCTCGGGGTGGATTGAAATCATGGTCCTAAATGGAGTTTGCCGGGGATCTGTGGAGCTTTTTTTGGGGCGGTGGGGGGGCGCACCTTGCAACACGTAGTCACGTGAGATCTTAGTTCCCCAACCAGGGATCGACCCCATGTCCCCTACGGTGGAAGCGCGAGTGTTAACACTGGACTACCAGGGAAGTCCTGTGGGGCTTTATTATCTAGGCTCTTCCCGTTTTCCATCATTGAAGTTGGCCGTGTTTTCATTGGGACAATACATAAAGTGGAAGAGAGGGTGAGGTTGGTCTTAAGGCTCTCAAGTCAGCCAGGAGACTGGCCACGTGGCCTATACCCACGCGTGACGTCCGGCTGTCGCTATGGTTCCCCTGCAGGTCATGAAACGGGTGCGCACCGAGCAGATTCAGATGGCCGTGTCCTGCTACCTCAAACGCCGGCAGTATGGGGACGCGGACGGCCCGCTGAAGCAAGGCCTGCGGCTGTCGCAGAGCGCAGAGGAGATGGCCACCAGCCTCGCAGGTACCACCCACTCCCGTCCCAGAGGCAGCGTCCAGCCCAAGTGCCTCTCTGAGAACCCCCCGCCCAACACGTCCTCCCGCAGGATCCCGGGGGCTTTGAGCTGTACCTGATGTCGTGTGCGACTTTCTCCTTCCGTGAGCTAGGGCCAGGGTCTCTGTCTCCCTCTTGCATGTGTCCCCTCCCCTCTCGCCTGGGCCTCACCCGTGGAAGGCACGTTCTCTAGATGGATGAGTCCTTTGAGATCAGTGGGTGGAAGTGTTGGCATCACATACGTGTTCCTGAGACTTTTAATATTTCTTTTTGCTTTTGCCGTTTGTTTTGAAATTGGATTTGGATTCTTTTTTAGAAAAACTTCGGAGAAATTTTTCCTGCTGTGCTTTCAGGGTGGTTATGAGTGTCTTTAAATGGCCGGATGTGGGGAACTTAAGGTTGCAGTGCCTGCACCAGCTCAGCCCGGCTTCTCAGGGGAAGCCTCCTTCCCTTCAGCATCAGACCCACTCACTCTCCCTCGCCTTCAGACTCTGCTGGGCTCCCCTGACAAGGACAGGGCCAGGCAATGAACTTGGAATCGATTCATGAAAGCCTTAATGTTTCTAGTAGGATGGCCAGTGTACAGGAGCAGAGTAATTCCTTCTAAACGCGCCGTCACAGCCTTTGATAAGCTCCTGCTGCCCTGTGTTCATTGGAACCTGTGCTGTTGCTGATAGACAGTAGGGCAAGCACTATTAAATTTGGGTTCTCAGTTGTCTTCTTTCAGATACGATGGAGTATGAGGAGAGTCAGTGTTCCTGGAAAACCACCAGGAAAAGCGAGAAGCTTTTACAATGTGATGGTTGTAAGATTTTGTCCTAGGTTTTTCTGTTGATCGAGTAATCTGAATACTTCTGTCTGCATTCAGCAGATGGTCGTGAAGGTCTGCTGGTGACCAGGTGCTGAGAAGTTCTCGAGAGAGCTAAGACTTGATCCTGGCTCCTGAGGAGCTCTGTTTCAGTCAGGAGGTGAGGCAGGCAGATGGGCGCACGTGGGCGGGCATGACATAGTGAGTGCTGTGAGGGGTGCTCAGCCTCCATACGAACAAAGAAGATGGTGCTCTCAGGTAGGCCGGCAGGTCAAGAAGGGCTTCCCAGAGGGTCTCATGGTTCCCAGCATATAGTCAGGGGTCAGTAAATTGTAGAAGGAATGAGCTGAGTTTCCAAAGAACCATTAGGAGCTTATCAGGGGACAAGCTGGAGGAGGGTATCCAAGTGATCAGATGTGGATCTTAGGGGGATGGCTGTGGTGGCTGTGTTGGCGTGGGAAGGCCCGGATTGGTGCCGGGGGAGCTAGTCAGAAGGCCGTGGTGTGATCCGGGGAGAGGTGAGGGCAGCCTGAGCTGAAGGGCGGTCATGGGAACGGCAAGGGGAGGATGCCTGTGACCGCAGGACTCGAGACTGGCTCCCTCACGGCGGGCAGCAGGGGGAAGGCCTGTTCGTGCGCGTGCAGCCTTGCAGCGTGTCTCCGAGTGCTCAGAGGGGCGCTGACTCTCTTCGCATCTGTCTCCCCATCTCTCGACGCTCCGTCGTGGCTCCCCAGCCCTGCTGCGTGCATTACATTCCTGCTTCCTCCTCCTCACGTGCGTCCGTCTTTGTCCTGATTGTCGTTGAAGGTGGCTCGTCGGTCCCCCGCCGCCTCTCCCCAGTTGTGAGGCCCCCCACCCCACCCCCAGCAGAAAGGGCCGGAGAGTTTTGCTTTTCGTGTTAGAAAGCATGAGCTCACGGAATGGCAATGAAGCGCATGTTTACCTCCTGAGCATTGAGACCCCAGCCTTCTTCCCCCTCTCGCTGCCAAGAACACTGGCATCCGGGCACCTGCCGTCCAGGAAGGTGATTAAAAGCCTCGCCCTTTGGTGAACCTGCCCTGCCCAACAGAATGGACCTAAAGACGTCGCCAGGGGGAACTTGCCCATCCCGGTCCTCTTGGGTGATGAGCGCACGCCCAGAGTTCTCATCAGCTCTGTGGTGCTGATGTGGAAGCAAACAGCAGAGAGAAAAAAAATACTTCAAAAATACCATCATTGGGCTTCCCTGGTGGCGCAGTGGTTGAGAGTCCACCTACCGATGCAGGGGACGCGGGTTCGTGCCCCGGTCCGGGAGGATCCCGCGTGCCGCGGAGCGGCTGGGCCCATGAGCCATGGCCTCTGGGCCTGTGCGTCTGGAGCCTGTGCTCCGCGACGGGAGAGGCCACAGCAGTGAGAGGCCCGCGTACCACACACATACACACACACAAATACCATCATTGATAGCCTTGAAACAAGAAGAGACTGCTATTTTAAGAGAAGAAAACATTCAGATAAGTACATGACAGTGAAACTGAAAAATCATTTGAAGGGTTGAAAGTTGAGAAAGCCTCCCAGAAAGTAAAGCAGAAAGACAAAAAAAGGAATCTGGTTGACATTAAAACATCAGTTCAGTAGACCTACCTCGAAATTGTAGGCATCTCAGAAAGAGAACACAGGAGAGAAAGCAACAAAATGATTCAAGAAAATTTCTCAGAACTGCAAGACGTGAATTTCCAGATTGAAAGGGCCCACTGAATGTGCAGCACGGGGGTTGGAGGTGGACCCATCCCAAGGCACACGATGGTACAGTGTCAGGTCCTGGGGTCAGATGCGTCCAGAGGAGTCTCTTGTGAGCCTGTGCGCCTCTCCTCTCTCGTCCAGCTCGTGTACCCTGTGCTTTATACCTTTCGTTCCTCTGCTGTCACGTCACTGGGTGTCAGGAGGGGGTGGGGTAGACGTGTCGGTCATATTTAACCAGGAGCCCCACGTACTTGGAAAATGGGCTGAGATGTCAGATGCCACTGCTGTGCCTCCTTCCATCCATCCTGCCACGTTTTGGGCTGGCGATTGTCTTTGCCGTCCCCATCATATGTGTCTTTTCCTCCTTAGTCCAATCAGAATCTGGCTGTGCCAACATAGTGTCTGCGGCCCCTTGCCAGGCAGAGCCCCAGCAATATGAAGTGCAGTTCGGACGGCTGCGGAATTTCCTCACCGGTAAGTACTCCGCACGACCCCCTTCTCTTGTTAAAAAAGGGCGCTGCCAATCTCCCTCAGAACCATCTATGTTCCAGCTCTGGTGTTAGGTACCAGGGATTCAAAGGTGGTTGAATGCAGGACTTGCATTCACACTTATGGTCTATTGGAACTCCCAAGAGAGTCAAATCAGGAGATTTAAGTGTGCAAGGGTAGGGCTGTGGGTGCTTTACTCACTGTTTTGTCCGTGGCCTTCAACACAGTGACTTGTGACTTGTGTTGCATAAGTAGAAGCTCAGTCAGCCGTGTAGGGAAACCTCCTTAAATATAGCAGGTGTGAAATGGACGTTGATATCACTACCAGTGATACAGTACATCTCAAAATGGTTTTTTCCCCCTATTTCCAAAAATGCAAGACAGTAATCCTCATGAATCAGCAACACCAAAAAATTAGAAATTGTAATTTAGTCCAGTTTGTGGGTGCTGTGATAACCACAGACACACTGAATCAGTAGATATGAGTTCTAATGAGTTTTTCTAATTCACTATATGACTTTTTAAATTAATCACTCTAAAAGATGTAGTCATATAGCCTTTCTGGGGCCTTTAGTTCCTCATATGCAAAGTGAAGAAGGCTAGTCAAAAGGCAAAACCAAGTGATTTCGTCTAGTCCTAAGATGACTGATTATAATTTTAATGTTGAAAAGATGATTACAGTAAGTGAGACCATGTTGATTCTGGTTATTAATCAAAGTCTTTTGTTGAGTACTTAATACAAAACACCTTGAGGTACAAGAAATACAAAACTTTCTGTCCTCAAAGGATGGAGAGTAATTAGCATGTATTGGTTAGCAAAAAATTATAGTTAAAATACTTTGAAGTTGTTTTATTTTTTTTTCCTTATTTGAACAACCCTCAGATTAATAATTTTTAATGGTAAAGAGGCATAGTAAGTGATCAATATATAAACCAAAATAATATACCTAATTTTGCACACTTAGAGTTGTCCTAATTTTACTTCACCCTTATAATGGTTAGTATTTTAAAGGAAAGAATCCACATTTCCTGTGTTCTGTAGTTGGGCAAAATGACCAAAATGTTACAGGAAATAAAGATTACAAAACAGAACCCTAAAGAGGGTCATCTTGTCAGTCTCCAGTTGTTGAGTGATGGGGTTCATTCTGTTCAATTGTTACAAAAATGAAAAAATTGCGAAGATTAAGGGTCTAATAAAAAGAGTCTATTATGTTTAAACTGGAAAGAAAGAAACTCCATTAAGATCCTCATATCATATAAATGTTAAATGTCTCAGAACAGTGATCAGCTGCTTTCCATGTCCACTAAAGATAAAAAAAGAAAAATTGGATTTATAAGAAGGATTTCATTCAGAGGTAAGCAAGAACTTGGAGATAATCACATTATATTTCATTGTTGGTTGGCATTGTTTTATGAGGCTTTGAGCAATTTTTAAATTTTTTAAAATCAGTTTTTAGAAAGTTATTTTACTTGTTTTTTTAAATACGGTTATGATTTCTCCCTGAGAGACTTCTCTCATCAACCTGGTGGTGAGGAAGCTGGTTTAGAAAGAAGTGCCTGGCGTCTTTCAGCCCTTCTCTTTCATTCACTCAGCCTGTACTTACGTGATGCTCCGACTGTCCTGGGCTAGGTATTGCAGGAGAGTGTGTTGATGGGGGCCCGCCCTCTGAGGAGGGTGCCAGGCAAAGCGGAAGCTCCGAATCTGTCACCGTAATAGTCTCCGTCAGCCTTTTCCTACGCAATTTCTCGTCTTGTTTCAAAACTGAGAAGGCTGTCTGTTACTTTGTCTGTAATTTAATTCTTCAATCCTTGGTCACAGGTTATATTGAGGGGGTAAGTGTATGTGTTTTTCCTCACAGACTGCTTTTCCTGGAACATTTTTCTCCACCTTCAGGGCTCTGAAGAGCAGTCAACCAAACCAAATGAATAGTTATTTCTTGAGCACCAAGATGAAATATAACACGTAGTCATTAATCTGAACTGAACGTTAACCCTAACATAAGTAAGGGCTAAAAGTCACAGTTTTGCATGAGATGTGACTGGGGGAGTGTTTTCATAGGCCAAGACGGAGCCGGTGGCTGGGTGTTCGTGGGAGCTGCATTTGGAGTGAAGGGAGGAGCTGGTGTGGGGTGGTCAGAGGCAGCCTTCCTGAGGAGGGTAGGGTCGACGCTAGCACTTGCATGTCGGCCGTCTGTGCCAGAGTAGGAGGACCCGGCCTCCGTGCGAAGGCATGAGCAAAGGGACAGAGACGGAAACTATTTCTTCAGGAACAGCAAAGGAGCCGGCTTTGTTGAAAATGGGCTTTCAGGGAGGGATAAATTGGGAGATTGGGATTGACATATACACACTACTACATGCAAAATAGATAACTAATAAGGACCTACTGTACAGCACAGGGAAATCTACTCAGTACTCTGTAATGACCTATATGGGAAAAGAATCTAAAAAAGAGTGGATAGATGTATGTGTGTAGCTGACTCACTTTGCCGTACAGCAGAAACTTCCACAACATGGTAAGTCAACTAGACTCCAATAAAAAAAATTTTTTTTTTAAGAGAAAAGAAAAAGAAAATGGGCTTCCAGATTGGAGATAAAGACAGACAAAATGGAGGCAAGATCTGACCACAGGGGTAGAAGTGTGACCCTCATCCTGTGTGATGGAGGCAAGCCCGGGTGTGAATGTGGGTGTGGAAGCAGTGGACGAGAGTGTTTGTGGGAGGGGCGGTGGGAGGCCAGCCTGAGTCCACCGTGGTCCCTGAGGCGTGAGACAGGGCTGCAGATGCCGAGAGTGGGGTCTTCAGTTCATAGTTACATTGTCAAGGCAGGATCTCCAGGGCTAAGGAGTAAAGGAAGGAGAAGAGCTAAGGGTGCCTCAGGCTCTTGGGGGGGTTATATTGAACAGAAATAAGCCAGGTTTTATTTTTTACGTTGTTATGATGATAGCATCCTACTAAGTAACACAGAAGATACAGACTGTGATACAGAACTCAGCCTTAGCCCCGGAGAGGTACAAAGTAAAGTCTAGGAGATGGTAACTCTCAAAGGAGATAACAGAGAAAGGTAAGAGGTTCTAAGGCTGTAGCTCCCTCCAGTATTTCTCCTCCAGAAGCTGTGGGGCTGAGAGCTCCCGTGAGCTCGCCTGTTGCTCCAGGGCCCTTCCTACAGGACATGCAGTGGGAAGAACATAGACTATGGGGTCAGTCACTCTCGATCTGAATCTGGGGACAGCTGTGACTCCTAGACAGAATGTGGGTGTAAGTGCCTGGCTCGTGGGAGGCACACATGCAGTGTTAGTTCCTCAAAGTGAGGTGAGCCTTTGAGGAACAAGGGAGGAAGAGGAGCCCCCAGGCAGGGACATGAAAGGGCAGGCCAGCTGGTGCTGTTTCAGAGCTAAGGACGGTGTGCGGCTGGTGGGCCCAGGCCTGCGGAGAAGGGCCAGGGAATGAGGACCAACAAGCTCGGTGTTGGTTTAACTGAGTGTCCTTTCAGTAGAATATAAGGTGTATGGTATGATTTCAAGGGAGCAAGGTTAATATTGAGTTAAGACTTAATGTTAGTCTCACCTTGTTCCACATATAGGATATGTTGATTGGAACTTTTATACCTAATATACTCTTCTCTTCAGACAAGAAAGAACAATTAAGCAGCTTTGAAACTATGGGCTGAAACAACAGTGAATTTCAGTAAGTTTTAAAGTACTGCATCCCTATTTCTAGATGGCTAGTTTTTTTTAATCCTGAACTTAGTAAATTAAAATGCCTCTCATTTTCGAAAATAAGCCTGAAGCTAAGATTGTAAGGAGTTGAAAACAGCCCTTCTTCCCAATAGACTATATTGGAAGTCTAATTGGTAAGGGTTGAATCTTTTTGTTTGTTTTAATTAGTGTTTTGGGAGAGAAATATTCCAGAGGTCTTCTAAAGAATTACAGTATTTAAAGAAATATTGAAATCTGTATTAGGGTTCTCCAGAGAAACAGAACCAACAAAATGTATATGTATGGAGAGATTTCTCTTAAGGAATTGGCTCACCTGATTGTGGAGACTGACGAGTCCAAAGTCTGTGGGGCAGACCCGCAGCCTGGGACCCAGAAGAGCCGCGGTTCATGTCCACGGGCCGCCTGCCGGCCGATTCCTTCTCCCCCCCAGGGAGGTCAGTCTTTGTTCTCCTGGTGCCTTCAACTGATTAGACGAGGCCCACCCACGTGTGGAGGGTAATCTACTGTACTTAGTCTACTGATTTAAATGTTCATCTCATCTACAAAAATGCCTTCACAGAAATATCTAGAATAATGTGTGAACAAGTTTCTGGGCACTGTGGCCCAGCCAAGTTGACACATAAAATTAACCATCACAAGTCTACCACCTGTGGACTTGTGATGGCACCCATACCCATCTCCTTAAACCATAATTAACCTGCAAATAAAGGTGAATAACAAGGTCATAATTCTACTTACCATGGTACAGCTATCCCAAGTACAACCAAGAATGCCCTAATGCCTTCCTCGGAAGAGGAAGCAAAGTCCACAGGTGATGTTTACTCTTCTCCTTGACATCTCATAATTTAAATACTGTGACGTAAAGTTAACGATACTTAAACACTATGATATAGGGAATTCCCTGGTGGTCCAGTGGTTAGGATTCCATGTTTCCACTGCAGGGGGCCGGGGTTTGATCACTGGTCAGGGAACTAAAATCCCACGTGCTACACGGCACGGCCAAAAAAAAAAGAATAAATACTATGATAGAGAGTCAGTATAGCTGACTGTGTTCCATGGTAAGGGGATAAGAAAGGAAAGAAAACAAAGATATTTGCTTATGTATAAATATACACACACACAAACATGTTCATAACGAAATAAGGAGGAATACTCATGACAGGTACAGTCCTGGGTTCTGTCACTGGTCACGTGGTCATAGCTGGTCTTTACCTTCCTCTGCCGCCTATTCTGTATTCCCTTTGCCTTCAGTTAGCGCCTCAGCTGGTCCTGGTTCTTTACCTGGTGAGATGATGCAAACCTTCGTTCCTGAAGGGCCTGGGCCACTACTAGTCCTGCCTGGATTGGATTGTTGCATACTTCCACTCACCTTAACCTCAGGGGCAGTAATACTAAGAGATGCCCTAAGTGACCTCTTGTGTCCCAGACACACTCTCCTCGGCTCCCTGTGGAGCATAGTTTCCCCTCAGCATTTAGGGTCACTCACCGCAGCCAGCACCAGAGCTCCCTGCGCCTGTTGGTACAGAGGCAGGAGCCCTAACTTCAGTGCAGCGGGATCACTGCAATTGAAGTTCATCTTCTAAGAGTGCAATTGAGTGGGGGCGTGTTGGTCCTCAAATGCACCTACTATGCAATTAATCCACCTGTGATGAGGTGACATAGAGCATCAAGCAGAGGTAGTGTGCAGGGATCATCTCCCTTCCAATTAGGGAGATAAGTTTCCCTAATGAATCTGTTTTCCTGAATCTTGAGCCAGGTGTGGATGCCTTTTCAGGAAAAAAATAAAATAAAAATGAAAGAAAGAAAATGCTAGCAGAAGTGCTAAGAGCTGACTTAAAGCATTTTTATATTAATTACTTAGGTATGTACAGACATTACACATGAAACCTTTATGCTTTATTTTGTATAAAAGCTAAACTCATTTACATATAAAGTACAAGCAAAACCACAAAAATAAACTTCAAATTAATAGCAAGTGAAAGTAACAGATGGATTTTGCCAGTCATAACTCGCTATTCTAATGGGCCTAGGGCTGGTGTCACCCAGCTTCCCTGAGGTGCCCATGCCTGCGATGGCCCTGCTCGCTGGCCACTCGCGTCCGTCCAGATGGCTGTGGAACCTTCGCTCCGTCACAGCTCTCTCTGCCCTCCCTCACTTAGGTGTCACACACGCTTCTGTGCTTTTCTCATTAGCCTGTGACAAAGCTGTACACTTTTTTGAACACTCTTTGTCATGTACTTTCATGGTGTTAAAGTCTCAGTTTAGTAAATGATTTGGTCTTAATGACATGAAAGTGTTCCACTTGTAAATTATCGTTGCAAAAGAGAAGTTGTTCTTTTTAACCAACAAAATCAAAATGAGTACACTGGCAGATGTGGGACAATCACATGTTGGTGTTGAGACATGCCAGCCAGGGGGGCTAGACATGTTAATGAACCCACTACAATAAGTTACTGCAGGTGATGGGGCCAAAAGGAATCACAGAACAAAATAGAGCACTAAAACTGTATGTTAGTACTTACTTGCTAAAGGCCATGCAGATAATTCTGAATTTACCTGTGTTCCTTGTTTTTTAAATCATCAAGTTAAAGTTTCTGTGAAGAACTCAGTCTCCCGAGAATGCGTCTAAGGTCTCTCCAAGGTCTCAGGTCCCAGTTGGAGCAACACTAATGCGCTGGGGAAAATGCTAACCCTTGAAGACCTGGCACGGCTACTGAGCGCGTGTGAGAACGGGCACATCGCTCAACCTCTGGGCGCCGAGTTCCGGGCTTACGGCTGACCTCGGGCCGCGTTTGCTGGCCTGCGGGGTCCATGCTCTTCCTTCCTCAGTCCCGGCTTGGACTTTGAGTGTCCAGAATTCTGTGTTGGGCTTAAACTTCAATCCATAGCCTCAGAAAGTAGGGTCCTGGCCAGAAGAGGCCATGTGACGGCAGGCTTCCCGGGAGACTCTGCTGACTGTAAAGGCCCTGCTTCTCTTTCATTACAGATTCTGAATCCCAGCACAGCCACGAAGTGATGCCTCTCCTCTACCCTCTCTTTGTCTACCTCCACCTCAGCCTGGTCCAGAACAGTCCCAAGAGCACAGCGGAAAGCTTTTACAGCCGCTTCCATGGAATGTTTCTGCAGAATGCCAGCCAGAAGGACGTCATCGAGCAGCTGCAGACCACCCAGACCATCCAAGACGTCCTGTCTAACTTCCGGCTGCGGGCCTTCCTGGACAACAAGTACGTGGTCCGCCTGCAGGAGGACAGCTACAACTACCTTCTCCGCTACCTCCAGAGCGGCAATAACGCGGCGCTGTGCAGGGTCCTCGCCTGGCACATCCACCTGGACGTGCAGCCCGCCAAGAGGACGGACTACCAGCTCTACGCCGGCGGCGGCCCCTCCCGGGGCGAGGGCGGCGGCCTGGAGCCCACCGACGTGCCCGCGCCCATCCTGCAGAACGAGGCCGCGCTGGAGGTCCTGCAGGAGAGCATTAAGCGTGTCAAGGACGGCCCCCCTTCTCTCACCACCATCTGCTTCTACGCCTTCTACAACACGGAGCAGCTGCTGAACACGGCGGAGGTCTCTCCGGACAGCAAGCTGCTCGCCGCTGGCTTTGACAACTCCTGTATAAAACTGTGGAGCCTGCGTTCCAAGAAGTTAAAATCTGAACCCCACCAAGTAGACGTGTCCCGCATCCACCTGGCTTGTGATATCCTGGAGAAGGAGGTAGGAATGTCGGTCTTTCTTCTCTGCGTCTGCCTTACTGATCAGCTTGGAATATTCCTACCAAACATGACAGATCTTATGGCAAACGCACTTCCTTATTTCCCGCATCGTATAGCTAACGCCAGACTCATGCCTCGTAACCTGTAGCCAGTGACTCCCTGCTAATGCCCAGCCTTGGTGGAGACAATAAGCAATTAGACGTAGGATCACTGGGTCAGAGGGTCTGCGTTTCAAAGTGTGATATTGCCGTTTCCCAATGCCATCAGCAGTAAACGAGGACACTGGTTTCTCTCCACCCTCGCCCACCCTGGCTGCTCTCGGCCTTTCCAGGGCAGTGCAAGTCCTCTGGCTTCACCCAGGGTGCCCCCACTTCGTGCAGCGGTCGATGTGATGAGCTGGTTCGCTCTGTTTGCGGGTGGTAGTTGCAGAGGGCAGGCCCAGTGGCCTGAGTTTCAGGTCACCGAGAACCACTGCCTCAGAAGAAGCGTGGGCAAAGGGAGATAGAAATTGAACTTCACAGAGTTCACCTTCCCTGAAAGTGGCGCCACAGAAGTTGTGGGTAGGATAGCTCTGTCGTATCACCACTGAAATTCAGGTAGCTCGGCCTCAAGTTACTTTGGATGGAAAACCTTTGCACCAGGTTGAAAAGTTAATGAGTAAAAAAAAAAAAAATCACTCGAGTTAATTTCCAGTTACTGATGAGGGTATCAAGAATATTGGGTGTACAAATTAAGCCCCTTTTCTACCTGTTCCTGTTTTCTTAGTCACCTTCTGGTTAGTATGGCCTTTAAGTCTTTGCTTCTTGCAGTTAAGACAATATAATTAGAGGAGTTTGTTATGATGAGTAAAGAGTCTAAATTCCGATGCACAAACTTTGATTTCTAGAATTCTGTAGTGCCCTCCAGAATATTTTTCAGTGCACAAGTTTATCTTCCTTGGAGACAGCTCTAGCTTCTTGGGGGTTCTTCACATACAGTGAGGGATACTGCCCTCATTTACTCTCAATTTTTTACTTAAAAAAATTATTCCTACTGACCTTATTAGCTTTGATGATACTGAGTTTGGGGATTATTCTAGGCATTAAAAAATAACATAAAGGAAGATGGCAAAGGTAGAAAGTTAGATGCAAAGATGGAAAGAACATTAGCCTAAAATAAAAATTTTTAAGATTCTACCATGGCTACCGCTGAATTTTGTAACATGTGAATTATATCTCATTTTTCTAAAAGAAACAAAACCAGTAACCAAAAGCTCCTGTGTAAGCATAAAATTATCCCCAATACAACTGGATTTACAGCCCTGCCCTCCTGCTTCTGTTGCCTGCACGTGAAGAGAACCTAGATTAGCCTCGGAAGTGTGTTCGCCGGACCCGCAGTGCTGTTCCCGTCACCCGGTACCGGCAGCCTTGGAATGGGGAGCGGGCCTGCCCTCCCTCCCCCACTTCGCTGCACACCGGAGGGAGGTAGCTTGTCGATTGGCAGCTGTGTGTTTTTCCTATTTGCACAGCATGGCCAAACCACAGGTCCCCAATGGAGGACTTGCCCTTCTTTCCAGTTATGTGGACAGGACAGGACCACCCTCGTCACCACCAGCCTCCCCGCCCTCAGCCCGGCAGTGCAGCACCTGTGTTCAGTTCATTTAACGTCTGGTCATTCTGCCCCCAATCTGGTCATCTTTAGGTTTGAAAAAGTCAGTGTTGTCAGTAATACTCAGTTCTGTAACTTGTGTATATAACTCATTTAGGTCTGGCCGGTAGGAATATAATGTGAGCCATGTGTGTAACTTAAAATTGTGCTAGTAGTCGCATTACGAAAGCAAAAAGAAGTGGTCAGAATTAATTTTAGTAATGTATTTTCAATCCAGTATGGCCAAAATATTGTCATTTCTACACATAAGCAGTATTTTTAAAATATTAATGAAGTCTGTTATATTCTCCCTTTTTGTCCTAAGCCTTAGAAGTGTGTTGTGTATTTACACGTACAGCACACATCCATTCACACTAGCCCACAGCCACCTTTTCTCTCCTAGATCAGGCTGCTATCATCTCTCACACAGATAGCAGTGTCTCACTTGCTTCCAAGTCTTACCCACTCCCAAGCCCAGCCATATTTAATTTCTTTCAGCTCCATCGGTAGCTAATTGGAGAAGAGCCAGGGGCTGACTTTCAGACCCCAAGGTACCCTGATCTAGGAATGACCGCACTGTGAGCTGGGCCACTTGGAACGTCCTGGCCCGGAAGCAGACGGAGGGAACCTGTGGCCTCAAGCAGGGTCAGCAGAGACTATAGTATTTGAAGACCAGATCTGTCAGTTTCCTTATTCTTCGAAAATTTCTAGTTTAAGCATGTCTTATGTACATAATATAGTCTATTATTACATGAAAGTACTTTACAAATTAGAAACTCCTATTTGGGATGCATCTGGTCCTGCGAGGGTTTAGACAGTGGCCAGGCATTTGGGGTGCTGTTCTGTCAGCATGGGAGGCTCCGTGAGGCCAGGCACGTGTGACCCACTGCCTGTTCAGGGTTTCAGCTCGACAGTGCTGAGGCCCTCAGGGGGATGGGTTGAGCCACAGAAAAAAATGTGGCCGGACTATTTTAAGCTGTGGTCCTGGCAGCGAGCTGATACAGATAGCCAGCAGGCCCAGTCTGGCCTCCCCATTTCTTGGTGTGTAGAGTCAACCAGGCACTTTTCCACAGGCTTAGGACAATGGTTGGGCCCCTGGGGAGTCCAGCTTGACTCCGGTGTGTCCTCCTCTCTGCCTGTGAGCACGCAGAGGGGAGACCCACTTCCATGACTGCCTGCTCCAAATGAAGACCTCTTAAGCCTCCGAGACAGTAATGTGCGCCCTGGTCGGCCGCTAGCTTTCAGACGCCCTCTGTGTAACTCACTCAGGGTTGTTTCTTGCCCCCGCGGCTCTTACACAAACTCTCCGGTGCAGAGCAGTGAGTCCTTCTTGTAACTTTAAAGTGTTGTTGTAATCTCTTCGGAAACGAAAATTACTAATATTCTTGGTAACGCTCAGTAGAACCTTAAGCTCTCAAACGCTTATGTGCCTTTAATGTTGAGTATCTGGAAGAGCCATTTTGAATATTCATGGACATCAATGTTTATTTCTCTTAACTTTTCTCCAATACATAAACATTGGAGGCATTCATTCTATTTTGAATTTAATAGTTTTCAGATTAAAAGGATGCCCTTTTTCTGTCCAAAGGCTCACGAGGCAACCTGGTTCCAGAAGCTCCATCCTACCCCCTGCTCTTCCAGTGAGGTCACTTGACTTTATGAATTCCAGGGTGAGGACGGCTGCAGTTATAAGGAGCTTGTCCGCGAGAGAATGAACGGAGAGTGGGTTTGAACACAGAGAGTGTGCTTGTGGGGAAGAGGATGAGGAGAGGGGCTCTCCCCCCACACCACGAGTCGTCTTTTCTGTCGCCACACGTAGGGATTCACTTCCAAGACTCACACGAGTCACTTGGCTTTATTTAGAGCAATTCTGACTCCACGCCTCGTTTGTTACTTTGGGAAAATATTTGAGACCCTCCAGAAAGTCACGGTTTCAAAACTGTTCTTTCCTTTTGGACACCAGCCATTCATGCCTGGTCACAGGGTGTGAGCATAATTTACTGATGGCTGCACCTTCCTGGCCTACTGTCATTTCTGTGGTATGTCCAGGTTTTATTTTTGGCTGAACTCCCACAGCGGTTCTGTATAAAAACCTCGAAGTGAAACCACGCCTGCCTCCATCACTGGCCCCAGGCATGGCCGTAACAGGCATGTGGGGATTTTTCTAAATGGACTAGAGACAGGGAGCAGCATGGCCTACAGAGCAGCTGAGACTGACGGGCGAAGACATGCCAGCAGGATACAAGCATCTAAGAACATAAGTTCAAAAGTACATCTTTTCGAGTGATGGGCTCTTGAAGTCGGTTCTCCTCAACCTAAGAGTAAGGCCCACAGTCATCGCTCTGCACTAGTAGCCTTGCTGTAGTCTTAGCCGCGAGGTGAATGTAAGGAAGGCAATTTGTAAGTGGTAGGAGACTTTTTACTCAGGTATGCAATTAAGAGTTCTTCTCCTGGAGTCACCCTAAAGAGCAGGGTCATTTACTGAGTAGATGCTGTTTCCCAAGCAGCGCTGTTTCTAGACGTTTGTTTTCCGTGACAGACCACTAAACACTCTTTTCTTGTGTGTGTGTGTGTGTGTGTGTGTGTGTGTGCGTGCGTCCCCGCAGGACGACGAGGACGATAACGCAGGCACGGAGATGAAGGTCCTGCGGGGCCACTGCGGGCCCGTGTACAGCGCCAGGTTCCTTGCGGACAGCTCAGGGCTGCTCTCCTGCTCTGAGGACATGTCCATCAGGTACTGGGACCTCGGCAGCTTCACCAACACCGTGCTGTACCAGGGCCACGCCTACCCCGTGTGGGACCTGGACATCAGCCCGCACAGCCTCTACTTTGCCAGCGGGTCCCACGACCGCACGGCCAGGCTGTGGTCGTTTGATCGGACGTACCCGCTGCGCATCTATGCCGGGCACCTGGCGGACGTGGACTGCGTCAAGTTCCACCCCAATTCAAACTACTTAGCCACGGGCTCGACCGACAAGACGGTCCGGCTGTGGAGCACCCAGCAGGGGAACTCGGTGAGGCTCTTCACGGGCCACCGCGGCCCCGTGCTCTCTCTGGCCTTTTCCCCCAACGGTAAGTACTTGGCGTCAGCAGGCGAGGACCAGCGGCTGAAGCTGTGGGACTTGGCGTCCGGGACCCTCTACAAAGAGCTTCGGGGCCACACGGACAACATCACCAGCCTCACCTTCAGCCCGGACAGCAGCCTGATCGCGTCGGCGTCCATGGACAACTCCGTGCGCATCTGGGACGTCAGGAGCGCGCACTGCAGCGCGCCCGCCGACGGCTCGTCCGGCGAGCTCGTGGGCGTCTACGCCGGCCGGATGAGCAGCGTGCTGAGCGTGCAGTTCATGGCCTGCAACCTCCTGCTGGTGACCGGGATCACACAAGAGAGTCAGGAACATTGACTTCGATCTTCGATGTGATGGACTGGGGCGCGCGAAGGGCTCCAGACGGCAAGTCTTAGGACAGACGGATGGAATCACTGACTGACTGTGAAGGACTCCCCGCGTCCCCACGCATCCCCCCTCGTGCCCCCTCGTCCCGCGGACATCCCGAGCCCGCCACCCTTCGCTCAGCCCCCGAGTGTGGAAGGACGGGGGAAGGAAGGGCAGTGACGGGGAACGAATGTGAGATCGAGAATCACGGAGATCCCGCCGTGTCCTCGCGCCGGCCCCTTCCTGTCTCTGGAGCCAAGGTGCCCTCACCTCGCCGGGGCTGCACTTGGCCAGAGGTTTGCTGGGCGCCCTCTCCGGGAGCAGTGCTGCAGGGTCACTGGGTGGAAGGGACTCTCTCTGGGTAGAATTCAGGGGCGGGAACTAGGAAAGGGGGCGGGGTCATCCTGGCAAATTATTTCCTTTTTCGTGATTACAGAGAACCAGGATTTTTTTATTATTATTATAATTATAATTATTATTATTAATGAGAAGAGGAAACCTAGCACTGGCAGAGGGGCCTTCTCTGCTCTCATCTTTCAGGTTTTACTCCTGGCACTGGCTGTGATACTTGGAATTTTGAGGTTCAGGGAATTCAGAGAATTTGGTCACACAGTGTATTGGGAGAAGGGGAAAATTTCTGGGTGACAGATTGATCACTCCGGCTGACATGTTTCTAGAAGTGGGTGGGTGGGTTTGACTGAGAACGTCTTGGGCTCTTGCAGCGATGGTGGGATAGATTCTTTTCGTGGCTGCACTTCTATTAACAGTTCTCTCCCCTGAAAGGACAGATTGTGGTAAAGAAATGAAAATAATTGGAAGTGAGAAGTCAAAAGACAGAATTAGGAAATGCTGAATTTCCAAATGATTCTGAGGTGTGGCTTTTCCAGCGTCTTTTCCCCCGAGATCGTCCCTCCCACCTCCTGCTTTGCAATAGCAGTTTAATGAACAGTCTGTGAAACAAATCTTAAGAACGAACACACACGTCGAAAACTACGCTCTGAAGATAAAGCAGCTTCTAATTTGTGGAAAAAGGATTAAATATTTCTGTTTTCTGAAAAGAGTTATTTTGTATTTTGTTTTCTATTAAAATGTATTTAGTTTCAAAAAACAAAAAGCGTTGGCATCTCTTTTAAACTGAGGACAGGTGGGGGTGTGGGCTGTTCTGGGGACACAGCTCAGCTTTCTGCAAGGTGGCAGCCAGTTACGTAGCCCGGACCCCCTGGGCAGCCGCTCTCCCCGTCTCTTGTATTCTGTCCAGCTTGTTTCAAATCATTCCTTTCGGCATTCATGTGGATTATTGATAGCGTACAGTACTTTTTATACATCCAAACTTGCCAGTTGCTCGCCAGAGACAACATACATTTTTCTCTCTCGAGTTTTTTGGTGAGATCCTACTTCAGTTTTCTTTAAAGACCCCATTGTAAAATCTCTAAGGGGCATAAGGATGGTGTCATTTAATTAACTCAGACCATTTATTGAACCATTCCAGATAAAGGACTCAAAGATTAAAAGGTTTAAATGATGCAAGAATTTTTAAAATGTACTTTAAAACATAATTTTCTGGCAAGGACACCAAGATGTATCATGAAATTAAATGGGAAGGCTAGAATTCTAGGCCAAACATTTTTTTTTACTTGAGCCTAAGATCCTAATTAACAGGAAATGTCTCTTACTCATAAAAATCCATATATCTGAGATACTGTAAGCAAGAATATTTGGCAGCTTACCCAGGCAGCATCACCTTCCACGTGGTCTGCTGGTAGAGCCTAGAACTCAAGCATGTTCTTATCTGTAGTAAGTGAACTCTTAAGTTAGATTGTGGGGTGTATTGCTAGAAACAGTGAAATCCCTAAATTGGGCTGAGTCATTCTCAGAAGTGAAAGTACTGCCGATTTTCGGTTTCACGTTTGCGTTTTAGTGCAGAATTTCTCTGATTAAACACAAACAGGCACTAGGTTGGTCGGCCATCACACTGCCAATCACATACACACTTTGTGATTTCAGTTCCAGCTCTCAATGATCTGCATATCTGGCCTCTTTCTTTTGTGAGCTAAATGTAACGTGGGATATAGTTAAATTACCCCACATTACTTCCCCAAAACCTTAGAAATATTAAGAGTGTGTATGTGTCCTTATGTCCACAACGGTGCGTGAGGACATGGTCACAGTCTTCAGGTCGCTTTCTCGTACTGCTTTATTTTATCTTCAGAGCAATCCTGTGAGGCAGACAGGACTAGAGATATTTCCATCTTGCAGGTGAAATACCTGAAATACTCCGAAAAGCTGTATTATCTCTCTGTACCCAACATGGAATAGTCAGCATGTCTCAGGTGTGTTACGTAGACGATCTATATTCCAAATCCTCAAGTTCTAGCTAGAGGGTATAGTCCTGAAGATAGAAGAACTTTTTCAAAAAAAAAACTCTCCAAAAAGGAAGTATGAGTATAAATAAGTTATTTAACAAGCATATGTATATAGCGCTTACTCTCTACCAGAAACTGCTCCAAGAGTTTTATGAAAAGTAACTTATTTTATCTCCATAACAACGCTGTGAGTTAAGTGCTGTTTTTAATCCCCATTTTAGAGGCGAGGAGCCTGAGGCACTGGTGGATTGAGTCGCTTGCCAAGCGTCATCAATTACAGCCAGTAGCGTCATCAATTACAGCCAGTGGCGTCATCAATTACAGCTAGTAGCGGCGGATGAAGCCCGAGTGTGAAGTGGGCGGCCTGGCCCAGGGCCCACGCGCTTCACGCATGCGGTCGTCTCCCTTCATTCCCACAGGACCAGGTAGAGTGTGACGTGAGGTCTGTAGTAGCCGTGTTCCTCGCAGTAATTACAAGACTCACGCTTCCCTTTGCCGGATAAATCAGTAGAAGCCAGCAGGATCAGGAACTGCTAGTAAGAACAAACTTAATATGTAGCTAAAAGAAACCGCAGAATATTCACTTATTTTGAAGCACAATGATAAATCGCTGCAATGTGTTTAAGGTGGGGGACAGGGAGGGGGGAGGAAACAGCTGAAATTTCTTAGACTGACAGGCTCAGAAAATCTGACTGTAATTTAGCAATATAGACTAGCCAAAAGAGAGAAAATTCGGATAAAGGAAAGTAATGAAAGACATAAAACAGGAAACAATTTAAAGCTTTTATGTTCAAGATCCAGCTTCTAAGGGTATCCATGATTCCTAGTTTTTCATTTTATTCCTGTATTTAAAATGTCTTGGTTGTATTTAAAAAAAAAAAAAAATCTGTTGCATATGTAGGCTTCTGATTTTGCTGTTGCCCAGACTGGCATTAAGTACCTGGATTAAAAGATTAGTCTGTATTTCAACTTGTCTTTTCATTTGCATGTTTTAGAGGAGCGTCCATTATATCTATGCCTGGCCCACACCAGAAATTCATATTATTGCCACCTGCATAGTAGCCGAGTGACTCAAACTGCTTTGTGGGGAACAGAAAATCTTCACTGAGGAGCTTAAGGAACGCAAATGTTCCCTGTCAATCTCACGCGTTGAAG
Source organism: Kogia breviceps (assembly GCF_026419965.1). Lineage (NCBI taxonomy): Eukaryota > Metazoa > Chordata > Mammalia > Artiodactyla > Physeteridae > Kogia > Kogia breviceps. The sequence continues at coordinate 84,498,327 of NC_081311.1, forward strand.
GACACTTAAATACTCTCCTATGATTGACTGAAATTCAAAAAAAAATTTTTTTGTGTTAATATGTGAGTGTCCGTTACAATCAGATATCATGTTAGTGGGTGGAAATACAGTGGTAAGCAAAACGGATACAGCCCCTGGCTTGACTTCAGAGAGGGAGGCAGATACCGATCAAATGATGCCATAAATATATACATACATGATTTTGGTCTGTAGCGTGTGCTGTACTGGCTGCGGTGGAAGAAGAAACCCAGGGATCCGAAGAAGTAGTAATTAAGCCGAGGCCTGTCGGGTAGGTGAGAGTTATCCAGGCAGAGTCAGGAGAGAACCGGGCGCACTCAGGGAAGTCCAGTGGGGCAGGTAAGGAATGCCACAGCGTGACATGAGCTTGGGTAACTGGCACGGCGGTCAGGCACTGACAGGAGTTTGGGATGGAAGCCACTGAAGGGTGTAGAACAGGGAAAGGATGCAGCCCAGTTTCCACCTTAATATTGCTGGCAACAGGAAGGCGTACAGACACATGTTTACAATGGGAACTCACCTCAACGTCAGGATAACTAGGCATCGATTACTGAACCCAGGCTGCCAGGTGCTGCGGGGCACAGCTGAGTGGTGGAAGCCAGCTGCCCTGCCGAGTGGCTCCCGGGGCAGTGAACTTAGAGCAGCCTCCAACCCAGAGCCGGTGAGGACCTAATTCTGCCAGAGGCCACACGGGTGAGCGTGGGTGCAGATCCTGCCTGTCTGAGCCTCAGATAAGACCGCTCCTGACCAACCTGGAAGCAGAGGCATTCAGTAAGTGCCCAGATCCCCAGCTCACACTGGGGTGAAAGAATTAACTGATTTAAAAAGAAATCACTGGCAGCTGTAAGGAACGCAGGGTGGGGGGCAGTTAGGGTCATTGCAGTCGTGCAGGGGAGAGAGGTGGGCGGCATGGGCCAGAGTGGCTACAGTGGGCAAGGAGAGAAGGGGACAAATCCAGTGAGTGTTTCAGAGCTGGATTTGGCTGGACTTTGCCCTGGGTTGGATGGGAGAAAAGAAGAAAGGAATAATGGATGACCCCAGTGTTTCTGGCAAGAGCAGTTTCATAGCTGGTGTTGCCACTTACTGTGATGAAAGTACTAGAGGAAGAGGAGGTTTGGGGAAGAGATAAAGAGTTCACTTTGGGGCCTCTTAAGTTTGAGATGATTATGAGAGAACCAAGTGAAGACGTCAGACTGGCCTTTAGAGAGGGACAGACACCTGGCGCTCAGGAGACATCGGGCCTCGACCTGCTAATTCGGGAGTTGTCTTCATTACAGTGCTTTCTGCCATGCGGGACAGAAATAGGACTCCAAGTGGCTTTAAAAATAACGAATCTTATTGGTTCACATGACAAAGTCTAAAGGTCAGGTGGGTCTCCTGTGCAGCGTGCTACCAGCAGCAACGAGGGCCAGACATTCATGTCCAGTGGGAATGTGACCTTACTTTCCACTCATTGCTCTTTAGAACACGGAAAATAATTTCTGGAAGCACAGAAAAAAATTTCTGGAAGCACCATCAAACCTCTCCGAACTGGATTAGGCCTGCTAATCACTGAATCAGTCCCTGACAGGGCAAGAATCCTTGGCATGTAGTTGGAATTGGAAACCTTGCAAATAGATGAGATGACCAAGGATTATCAGGAGGAGATCAGGGGTTAGGACTATGTCTTGATGTTCCTGACATTTAAAGGTCCGGAAGGAGTTACAGCCAACAAAGGAAGAAAAACAGGAGAGGGTACCGTTCCAGAAGCCTAGGAGAGAAAATGCTTCAAAATCGGAATGGTCAGCTGTGCTACTGAGAATTCACAAAAGATAAGGATTCAAAATTATCCATTAGATATGGTGGGGAGGGGTGGTGGGGACTGACAATCTGAGCACTAGAAGTTATGGTTGAGTAATGGACATTGAAAGCGCGTTGAAACTGATTGAAAAGAGGAAAGGTAATAGGAAACAAATATGAAACTGTGAAGGTGACACACACAGCAAGGGAGGAAGGAGAGATTTTGTACTACAAGGCTAAGACAACTGGCAATCGACAGGGAACAAAATAAAATTAGACCCATAACTCCCTATGCATGAAAATCAACTCCAAGTAAATTAAAGCCTAAATGTGAAAGGCAGAAATCTAAAGCATTTAAAAGAATATCCTCATGACCTAGAAATAGGGAGAAATTTCTAAAGACACAAAAAGGCCCTCAATAAAAAAAGAAAAGATTGATTAAATTCAAAAACATCCATTCCTCAAAAGAACCAAAAAAGAAAAAGTGAACAGGTTGTTAATAGAAGGACGGACTAGTAACATGTGACGGACATAGACAAACATCTGGAACTGCACTGGACAGTAGAATCAGCTGTGAAGAGGGGAATGTTCTCTAGGCCTGTCCTGTCATGTGAAATGTTCTGTGAGGAGGGCAGTGTCCTCTGGTTCTGTCCTGTGGAACGTTCTGTGAGAAGGGGAATATTCTCTAGTCCTGGCCTGTCCAGTAGAACTATCTGAGAGGAGGGGAATTGTCTCAGGTTCTGTCCTGTGGGACTTTCTGTGAGGAGGGGAATGTTCTCCAGTCCTGCCCTGTGGAATGTTCTGTGAGGAGGGGAGTGTTCTCTGCTGCTATCCTGTGGAAAGTTCTGTTAGGAGGGAAAGTCTCTAGTCCTGGCCTGTCTTGTAGAATGTTCTGAGAGAAGGGGGATGTTCTCAGGTTCTTTCCTATGGAACATTCTGTGAGGAGGAGAATGTTCTCTGGACCTGTCCTGTAGAACGTTCTGAGAGGATGACAATGTTCTCATGTTCTGTCCTGTGGAACATTCTCTGAGGAGGGGAATGTTCTCTAGTCCTCTCCTGTCCTGTAGAACGTTCTGAGAGGAGGGGTGTGATCTCTAGTTCTGTCCTATGTAACATTTTTCATGAGGGGAATGTCCTCTGGTTCTGTGTGTGGAACATTCTATGAGGAAGGGTATGTTCCCTTTTCCTGTGTCCTGTAGAACATTCTGAGAGGAGGGGAATGTTATCTGGTTCTGTCTTGTGGAACGTTCTGTTAGGACGGGAATGTTCTCTAATCCTGTCCTGTCCTTTCCTGTAGAACGTTCAGTGAGGAGGGAAATGTTCCATAGTCCTGTCCTATGGAATGTTCTGTGAGGAGGGGAATGATCTCTAGTTTTGTCCTTTCCTCTAGAACGTTCTGTGAGGAGGGGACTGTTCTCAGGTTTTGTCCTGTAGAACATTTTGTGAGGAGCGGAATGTTCTCTAGGCCTGTCCTGTGGAATGTTCTGTGAGGAGTTTAATGTTCGGTAGTCCTGTCCTGTCCGGTAGAACGTTCTGAGAGGAAGGGAATGTTCTTAGGTTCTGTCCTGTGGAACGGTTTGTGAGGAGCGGGAGATTCTTTAGTCCTGTCCTGTCATGTAGAACGTTGTGAGAGCAGGGGAATATTATCAGGTTCTGTCATAAGGAACGTTTGTGAAGAGGGGAATGTTCTCTAGCCCTGTCCAGTAGCACACTCTGAGAGGAGGAGATTGTTCTCTACTTCTCTCCTGTGGAACGTTCTGTGAGGAGGGGAATGCTCTCTGCTTCTGTCCTGGAACGTTCTGTGAGGAGCGAAATGTTCTCTATTCCTGTTCTGTCCTGTAGAATGTTTTGAGAGGAGGGGAATGTCCTCAGGTTCTGTCCTCTGGAACGTTCTGTGAGGAGAGGAATGTTGTCTCATCCTGTCCTGTGAATGTTCTGTGAGAAGGGGAATGTTCTCAGGTTCTTTCCTGTGGAATGTTCTGTGAGGAGGGGAAAGTTCTCTAGTCCTGTCTTGTGGAATGTTCTGTGAGGAGGTGAATGTCCTCTAGTCCTGTCCTGTGGAACGCTCTGTGAAGAGGGGATGTGCTCTGGTTCTCTCCTGTGGAATGTTTTCTGAGGATGGGAATGTTCTCAGGTTCTGTCCTGTGGAATGTTCTGTAGGAGGGGAATGTTCTCTAGTCCTGTCCTGTAGAACGTTCTGAGAGGAGGGGAATGTTCTCTGGTTCTGTCCTGTGGAACGTTCTGTGAAGGGGGTGAATGTTCTCTAGTCCTGTCCTGTGAATATTCTGTGAGGAGGGGTATGTTCTCTGGTTCTGTCCTGTGCAGTATTCTGTGAGGAGGGGAATGTTCACTAGTCCTGTGTGTGGAACATTCTATGAGGAAGGGAATGTTCTCTAGTCCTGTCCTGTAGAATGTTCTGGGAGGAGGGGAATGTTCTGACAGGAGGTGAATATCCTCTAGTGCTCTGTGTAGAACATTCTATGAGGAGAGTGTTCTCTAGTCCTGTCCTCTGCTATGGAACATTCTGTGAGACGAATGTTCTCTAGTCCTGTCCTGTCCTGTGGACCATCTGTGAGTAGGGGAATGTTCTCTAGTCCTGTCCTGTGGAATAGACAGACTGTAAGGAGGCGATGTCCTCTAGTTCTGTCCTGTGGAACGCTCTGTGAGGAGGGAATGTTCTCTAGTCCTGTCCTGTGAACGTTCCGTGAGGAGGGGAATGTTCTCAGGTTCTGTCCTGTGGAACTTTCTGTGAGGAGGGGAATATACTGTCATTCTGTCCTGTGAACATTGTGTGAGGAGGGGAATGTTCTCTGGTTCTGTCCTCTGGAACGTTCTGTGAGGAGGGGAATGTCCCCTAGTCCTATGTGTGGAACATTCTATGAGGAAGGGAATGTTCTCTAGTCCTGTCTTGTCCTGCGGAATGTTCTATGAAGAGAGGAATGTTCTCTAGTCCTTTTCTGTCCTGTAGAACGTTCTGAGAGGATTGGAATGTCCTCTAGTAGTGTGTGTGGAACATTCTATGAGGCGGAGAGTGTTCTCTAGTCTTGTCCTGTCCTATGGAACGTTCTGTTGGAGACTAATGTTCTCTAGTCCTGTCCCATCCTGTGGAACACCTGTGAGAAGGGAATGTTCTCTATTCCTGTCCTGTGGAGTGGACGGTAAAGAGGAGAATGTCCTGTAGTCCTGTCCTGTGGAACGTTCTATGAGGATGGGAATGTTCTCTGGTGTTGTCCTGTGGAATGTCCTGTGAGGAGGGGACTGTTCTCTAGTCCTGTTCTATCCTGTGGAATGTTCTTTTGGGATGGGAATGTTCTCTTGTTCTGTCCTGTGGAACGTTCTCTGAGGAGGGGAATGTCCTCTAGACCTGTGAGTGGAACATTCTATGTGGAGGGGAATGTTCTCTACTCTGTCCTGTGCAGTATTCTGTGAGGAGGGGAATGTTCTCTAGTTCTGTCCTGTGGAACGTTCTGTGATTGGGTGAATGCTCTCTAGTCCTGTCCTGTCCTATGGAACGTTCTGTGAGGAGGGGGATATTCTCAGGTTTTGTCCTGTGGAATATTCTGTGAGGAGGGGGATGTTCTCAGGTTTTGTCCTCTGGAATGTTCTGTGAGCGCAGGAATGTTCTCTAGTTCTCTGCTTTCCATTAAGGTAGCTGGAAGCCACATGTAGCTATTGAGCAGTTGAAATATGGATAGTATAACTGAGGAACTGATTTTTTTAAATTTAATGACTTTAACCACATGAGCCTACTGACTACCATATGAGTCTGCAGAGTTCTATATTATGAAGAAATCCTACATATTAGTGAGAAAAAAAAGCCTATAATAATTGGGGAAGAAAAGCAAAAGTCTTCACAGGAAACACTTCACAAAAGAAACTCAAATGGCCAAGAAGAAATTCAAAATTACTCACCCTTGTACTACTCAGGGAAATGCAAATTTAAAACATTAGATTCCAGCATAGACCCATCAGGCTAAGAACTTTGTAAAAGCCTGTCAGTGCTAAGTTTGGTTTGTTGGGATCCTTGTAACACAGCTGGGAACGGGGGTGCCTTATGTCTTTGAGACACAGTCTGGAATTACACAGGGAAGCTGAAGAAAGGCAGACTCTGTCATCCCAGACATCCCACCCGCTGTCTGGATGCACGCTTACACTGCTCAGGAAGAGACACGAAAGAGACCATGGCAACAGTGTTCACCATTTCCCAAAGCTGGAAACAAACTAACGGCTGTGAGATGAAAGGATATATACATTAGTGAGTAGTCACATGGTGACAAAATACAACAAGAAAAACGGACAGAGCAGAGCTACAAGCAACAATGTTTGTAGATCACAGTGTTAAGTGAAGAGGAAGAAAGACAGATTACTTCCGCAGAATGACTCCATTTACACAGGGTTCAAGTCCTACAAAACTGTGTATTTTGTAGTATGTGTTCAAAGACAACTAAACTGGGCTTCCCCGGTGGCACAGTGGTCGAGAGTCCGCCCGCCGATGCAGGGGACGCGGGTTCGAGCCCTGGTCCGGGAAGATCGCACATGCCGCGGAGCAACTAAACCCATGCGCCACAACTACCGAGCCTGCGCTCTAGAGCCCGCGAGCCACAACTACTGAGCCCATGTGCCACAACTACTGAAGCCTGTGCACGTAGAGCCCGTGCTCCACAGCAAGAGAAGCCACCACAATGAGAAGCCCGTGCACCGCAACGAAGAGTAGCCCCCGCTCGCCGCAATTAGAGAAAAGCCCGCGCGCAGCAACGAAGGCCCAACGCGGCCAAAAATAAAGTTATTAAAAAAAAAAAAAAAAGACAGCCAAACTGTAAGGGGGCCAGGGTCCTGATCGGGAGGGGCTGCTAGCGTGGCAGGGACAACTTAGGTCATGGAGTCCCCAGTGGACACTTGAGAACTATCCATTACGTGTGGTGCAGGGAAGTTTTATTTCATTATGTTTAAAATGTTTCCAAAAGAGTAAAAAGTTGAGGGAGTGGCAGGCGGAGCTGGTGCAAGCGGCTCCTTAAAGGGGGCCCAGACCGAGCCGCGTGGAAGCAGAAAGAATGGTTTTGTTTGCCTGCTTGTTTGTTTTCGATGGTTTTAATGAAAATTCCTAAAGCAGGGGCTTTCAAACTTTTAGACCTCAACCTACAGGAAAAAACATATTTTACACTGTGACCTAGTGCACATGTATACAGGGTTTCATTGAACTTAAGACTCCATTGATTATAAGAGGTATTTTTTAAGCTGTCATCAAATGAACAACGCTTTCTTATTGCTTATAAGTTTTGTTTCATTTCATAGGTTTTTTTTTTCTTTTTTTTTAAAGAAATGAGGTTTTTTAAACTTTATTTTTGGCTGCGTTGGGTTTTTCTTGCTGCACACGGGCTTTCTCTAGTTGCGGTGAGCAGGGGCTACTCTTCGTTGTAATGCACGGACTTCTCATGGTGGTGGCTTTGCTCGTGGAGCACAGGCTCTAGGTGCGTGGGCTCAGTAGTTGCGGCACGCGGGCTCAGTAGCTGTGGCTCGCGGGCTCTAGAGCACAGGCTCAGTAGCTGCAGCGCACAGGCTTATCTGCTCTGCGGCATGTGGGATCTTCCCGGACCAGGGCTCAAACCCATGTCCCCTGCATTGGCAGGCAGATTCTTAACCACTGTGCCACCAGGAAGTCCTCATTTTATGTTTATTTAAAGCACTTTCAGACTTACATAGTCTTATAACATAAGTGAAATACATTGGTATGGGTGTTCCTAAAACTTCCTCACCCAGAGTCCAATTTTTTGAGTGAGTCCTCAGTATCTAAGTTTTCCCCTCTGTGCCCTCAAATACACCATGGTTGGGGCATCTTAGGAGAAGGCAGCCTGTGGCCCCCAGGATTTCATTCCAGGCCATTGACACCCATCCTGAAAGGCTTGATGTCAGCACCTTCGTTATCCTGGTGTCAACAGAAGCTTTCAGAAAACAGCCAGGCTTCTTATTCCTTCCTAAATCATCCTTAAACATTTTGCTGACAGAAATGAGTGGCTGCAGCGATGTGGGCTTGGCAGCTGGACTAACCACCCACTCTACGTGTCAAAACCATCACCTGGCCGAGGGTAGGTAAGGTGCCATCCAGTTGTGAGGCCCATTCTCTCCTGAGTCCAGAAGTGTTCAAAAGTGTGTCTTGGACTCCACAGAGTACAACACATAGAAAACCATTGCCATGTGTGATGTACTATGAGATACAACATTTAATACTGGTTACAACCCACACATTAAGTTCATGGCCCATGAGGGACATCCCTGGCGGTCCAGTGGTTGGGACTCCGAGCTTCCACTGCAGGTGACACGGGTTGGATCCCTGATCGGAGAACTAAAATCCCGCCTGCTGTGCAGCGTAGCCAAAAAGAAAAAAGTTCATGACCTACAAGCCAGGCCATCACAGGCAGATTGGGAGGGTGCTGCCCTGGACTCCCCAAAAGCTGGCAAGAGGAGTCCAGGGTAGGGAGGGGCGGGCAGGAGAGGAGAAGGTTGGAGGGCTGGGGTCGGGGCGCACAGGAGGGAGAAGGAAAGGAAGGGGAGAGGGAGGGGCATTGTAAATAAAAGAATGAGCTTCTGAACCCACATATGTTGGATCACTGGGATTATTTCTGCATTAGGTTTTGTTCACATCACTCAGCTTTGACGACAGATACACTGCCCGGAGCAAGCAGCTTAGCGTCTCTGAACTTGAGGTTGTTTTTCAAAACACAAAGGAAAAAAACAAACAAAAAAACCTAGAGAGTTGCCATAATGCTGGTGGTCTTGTCTGGGTACAGTCCCAGTGACGGTGGCGCCTTCAGCCTGGACTTGAGCCTCCCGTAGCCCCGTCACACTGCTTTCCTCTGGTTTCCAGGAGAAGTGGCAGGATGTACAGTCTACCCCCTGTGACAGTGCAGACCCAAATTCAGATGCTTTGAAATGCATGTACCTGTAAGAAGGAAATCTGGGCTTTAGGGGGGTTATAGGGAGAAGGGAATTTAATCAGTTTGCTTGGTTTGAGCTGGTGCAGGGGTGGGGCCTGGGGTCTCTTTGCAGAAGGAACGCTGAGGCCTGAGAAGATAAGTGTGCTGCTGAACCCCAGAGCCAGTGAGCTGTGCTATGGCCCTGGGGCTGTCACTTGGCTTCTGTGAGCCTGTTGACTCATCTCTGAATGCAGAAAAAAGGAATTGAAGTAGCAGTGAAGACACAAATTTTAACAGTCAAAGGATGCCATAATATGTACCCAGAAATATTGAGTGAAAAATCTAGCATATCTCTTACCAATGTATGGAGAAGCCAACAAGCGTGCCTAGAGAAATCAAAGTTCAACTCAGAAGGTAATGTGAGATGATGAAAATTGTGGTGTGCTGCTCTGAATATACTAAACACCATATCGGGTTGTACACTTTAAAGGGGTGAATGAAATCTCAATAAAACCGTTGCCCAAAAATTCAGAAGGAAGATCCTGCCTCCAAATGATTTAAGTGCCCTGTAACCCGTACACAAAGGTTTCCTGAAGCAGGAGAGGATGCCTCACGGCAAGGACAGCTGCACAGTCCGGGGAGACAGCAGGCAGGCCCTTGACTTGGAGAAGATTTCAGCTCCCCTTCCTGCAGAACACCAAGGGCTGACCTCTCCGCTGGAAAGATTAACTCAAGGCCTCGAGTTTTGTGTGGTGAATCATTCTAGTTTCTTCTGCTATATCTTTTTTCAGTCTTTCGGCAACACCACGGAGCATGTGGGATCTTAGTTCCCTGACTAGGGATCGAACCCGCGCCCCCTGCATTGGAAGCACAGAGTCTTAACCACTGGACCACCCGGGAAGTCCCTCTTCTGCTATTTTTTTAAAATGGGATTTATGCTTCCTAACAGTGTCTCTCAATTTTTTTAAAAATGCATTTCTTGTTCAAGCCAACATTCCTGGGTTTACCAATGTTTCTAAGTTTCCCTCTATTTATAGATAAAGTTCAAACTTGACTTAACCCACAAGTTGATCTGATGGCTCATTGAGTTTGTTGGTAAAATCCTTTGGCCTCTCAGAATGAAACCACAGGTATGTCCAACAAGGGACCAGAAGTGAAGAAGAATAAAAACACAGCAATCCGGGCGCCATCAAGCTATACGTCAAGGCCCAGGAAGGCACCACGGTGAGCCCTTGGATTAACCTCTTTCACAACTGTCATCTCTGTTAAGAGCTAGTTATAAAAAACTGAGAAGTCAAAATCCTACCTCTTAAAGGAGAGAAAATGAATGTCTCCTTAATTAGAAATACTTCTCTTTAACTTTAAACTTTTAAATCCTCAAATAAGAGTGAGATCCCAGGACTTCCCTGGTGGCGCAGTGGTTAAGAATCCACCTGCCGATGCAGGGGACAAGGGTTCGAGCGCTGGTCCGGGAACATCCCACACGCCGTGGAGCAACTAAGCCCGTGCACCACAACTACTGAGCCTGTGTGCCACAACTACTGAAGCCCCTGTGCCTAGAGCCTGTGCTCCACAGCAAGAGAAGCCACTGCAATGAGAAGCCCACGCACTGCAGCAAAGAGTAGCCCCCATTCACCACAACTAGAGAAAGCCTGTGCACAGCAACGAAGACCCAACGCAGCCATAAATAAATAAATTTATAGAATAAAGTTAAACAAATTTTTTTTAAAAAGAGTGAGATCCCTAGATTCCACTGCTATTGAGAATCTGTCACCCCCAAAGTTTAGCCCTCTCTTTGGAGAGCTCTCTTCATTTCTTATCTTCTGGTGCTTTTCTCAGCCAGTTCCTGCATTGTTTTCGAGCCTCCTGCCTTTTCTCTCCTTGCTAAGAGTTCAAACCCTGATGGAGCTTAGCACCTGTGACTGTGCGATGGGTGGGATCCGCTCGCCTGCACATAGAGCACTGGGGCCTGGGCTCCTGAGGCAGCTCTTCCACCGCGGGCCCCATGGGCCCCATGGGCCCCCACCGGAGAGGACAGCGCTGCCGCAGCTTCCCTCCAGCAGCTGGGGAGCTCGAAGCAGCCTTCTGTTGTGTCAGAGTCCATCCGAGTCGTGGTCCAAAGCAGCGCCTTTGGGAGGAGGCCTGAGATGCCTGGGCAGCCGCAGCGCGTCCCCGTTGGCCTTCCCCTGCCCTGCTGTGCTCCAAGCAGCTCTGGGATTAACTGGAAGCCGGCCAGGTGGCTTCGAACGCAAAGATACTGGGGAAGCTCTGCTGTTACACAACAACAACAAGGGCAGGGCTTCAGAAGAGCTCACGGCCTCGGGCGGGAGCCGGCTGAGACCAGGCCCTGCCTAGGCCCTGCCACGGAACCACCCCTGCAGGAGGCCCTGAGGAGAAGCCCTGTGGGCAAGAAGGCACACTTCCAGATTTCCTTTTCGGGGTGGACGGTCCGGTGTAGAGACTGCACTTGCCAAGTCTCTATGAGCCAAGGTCCTGAGCTGGGGAGGAAGTGGGGAAGATGTGGGCATGCAGATGCCCCCAGAACCGTCCTGGCTCCTTCCACAGTACAAGTATTTGTATTCTGAGAAGTGTCCTTCATCCAGAGAGACTTCTCTGGTCTTTCTGGGGTCTGTATGGCCTCAGCCGAAACCTGGCCCAGCTGCCAAAAGGAGCTGGGGAGAAGGACGTGGGAGGGCCTGACTCAGTGCTGCTCTGGGGCTAGATGTTTCCCACCTCTATAAGGGTGGACTGACCTCTAATCCAAATTGAGCGCAATTGAAAGGTTCTTCCAGGGTTTTGTTTTTTCCCCTTTTAACAACATCACTTAGTGTTACACTGGTTCAGCAATGTCTCTGAGGTGCAAAGAATGCCCTTTTCCTCTTGGGGCCGAGTTTGCCTTTTCTGCTAGGCAGTTAACCATACTTCCCTGCCCCAGCCTGTTTCTTTTGGCCTGGTTTGGACCATAGTCTTCTGCTACTCGAGATTTTAGAGCCCCCTGCTCTAGAAAACAGTTGTCAGTTTAAGAAATCATTGGCCCATTCCCAGCACATCAAGTGGGGAAGAAAGAGACTGTGATTTAGTCACCCAGCACTAACAACAACAACAAAAACAGTTCAAAAACAGCTTCTCTGTTTTTGGACTTATTCTCCCAGGGCCTTATGTTCTGATAACATAGTTCTTAGAGCCAGTGGTTAGCACGTTCCTTTTTGAAGGTCCTGGAGAGCTTCCCTCACTCCCCCCATCCTTTCACCTTCTTGGTGAGATAAGAGGGGTGAACCCCTTGAGGAAGTGGAAGGCGGTTCTTCTCTGCGGGGTCCCCCAGTGAAGCAGCAGGACTGGCACTTAGGTTGTAATCAATGTTAAGCCAAAACAAAGCTATGGTAAAAAGAGACTCTGGGGCAATGTCTTTTCGTAACTGGGATGGGACATTTGTGAGGGGAAGAGGGAGGGAAGTAGATTTTTTAAAAGGAGCAGGGGATCGTAATAAAAACTACCACTTAGAGGACTCCCCTGGTGGCGCAGTGGTTAAGAATCTGCCACCAATGCAGGGGACATGGGTTCGAGCCCTGGTCTGGGAGGATCCCACATGCCGCAGAGCAACTAAGCCCGTGAGCCACAGCTACTGAGCCCGCGCTCTAGAGCCTGTGAGCCACAACAACTGCAACTACTGAAGCCCATGTGGCTAGAGCCCGTGCTCCCCAACAAGAGAAGCCACCACATTGAGAAGCCTGCGCACCGCAACGAAGAGTAGCCCCCGCTCGCCGCAACTAGAGAAAGCCCGCGCGCGGCAAGGAAGACCCAACGCAGCCAGAAATAAATAAATGAATAAGTAAATAAATGTAAAAAAACAACTACCACTTATAGACTATACGCTGTGTGCCAGGCATCGTGCTAGATGCCAGAGACTCTGTGATAAATCAGATGGCACCTCCACCTTCCAGTTACCAGAGAGGCCTTGTCTCCGCAGCTACTCTGACATCGCTGAACTGAAATGTTTGAGGGTCAGCATCTTAAGATCTATCTGCTTCTTGTAAGTGTGCGCAACAGTTCAAGAAATTCCTGTGAGCAGTGATACCGTGGATCTGGCCTATTAATAAAAACAAACACCTAAAAACTTCCAGCTGGTCAGTGGGGGTAATGCAGCACAGGGCTCTGTCTACTGATGCGGTATCGTGAGAGTTCAAAGAGAATAATGCTAAGTGTGTCTGGGAATTTGAAGATTATGTAAGAAATTTACTACACTTGGAACTACGTCAACTAAGCCCTTTAAATATTCGCACCCACTTCTAGACAAAGTTATCAAGACTGTGTGATGTAGGGTGAATATTTCGCGCTTCCAGATTTGCTCAACTGGTATCTCCATTTTTCAGTTAACAGAGAGGTCAGCCTTGTGACTAGCAGACCTACTCAGACACCTGAAATGTTTGCATGTAGGTTGAACACTAACAACGTTTGCTAAGCCTGCCCAGTAAGTTGGGGTTTTTTTGTTGATAAGTGTACCCAACCGTTCAAGAAATTCCTATGAACATGAATGCCCTAGATCTAGCCTATTAAGGAAAAACAAATTTCTTCTTTCTTAAAGCCAATTGATTTAAAGCAGTGCTCAAAATCAGGTTTGATGGCAAATTGCAACACTGTAAAACTTAACTCATTTTTATCACGTTACATGTTATCTGACCTGATGATTTGGTCCCCCCAAAAGCAGAAAATTGGCAAACTATTTGCCTGAATCATTCTCTCTCTTTTTTTTTTTTTTCCTGGCCTTGTGGCATGCGGGATCTTAGTTCCCCAACCAGGGATTGAACCAGTTTCCCCGGCAAGTGGAAGCGCAGAATCCTAACCACTGGACCACCAGGGAATTCCTCCTTAATCATTCTTGTACTGCTTTAGGACCACACATTTTTATAATGGAGATGTGTGTCATGTTTTTTTACCAATTTATGTGCCTGACCCAACCCATGAGAAAGTAGCCGAACTTTCCAGGTACGTACAACATACAGTGCTGGCATCAAGCTGGTCCAGCTGGACAAGCAAGCACGCCAGAGGCTTGGTAAGACACAGAGATAATCCTCACAAAGATTCAAAGGCTGCCCCCCCACCCCAGCCTGGTGCCTCGGGGTATGACGGTCAGGGGTGTGCTACACACGTGCTAAGTGAAAGACCGACTGCAACTCCTGGCACCCCTCACCACAGAGAAAGAAGCCTCTCTGGATCCTGGTGATGCATCCCACCCTCAAGACAGCCCCTCCAGTCCATATACCCGGAGACCCAAAGGCACCCCTTCGCACGGGGCCTGGAGCAGGAAGGAAGTCTTCACTGGGCCCAGGCTACAGACAGAGCAGTTCTGCTCGGGCCACATGATCCAAAGGGCCTGAAGCTAGTGGAGGTGACGCTGTGAGGAGCCATCGGCCAGCTCGAGGGAGAGGCACGTGCAGGCCCAGCTCTGCTCCTTGGAAAATAGCTCCTGGTTATGCTACAGGGCTCTGGAAGGGATTGAATGTCTGACCATGGACACCAAGCGGCCACACAGCAGCACTGCCCGTCACGGCCTGGGTTCTGTCAGACTCATAGGGCCAGGGGAGCCCAGAGACAATCCATAACAAGGTGGTGCATCCAGGCTGAGCCCAAGCAGGACAAGGGGCACACGTGAGCCATGGGAACAGTGGCCAGACCCCTGCCCCCACCACGGCTACGCTTGTCACACCTCTCCCCACCTCAGCTGACATGCATAGCTACACGGTGGTGGGGGGGTCCCATAAAACCAGATGAAGCAGGAAGCAAGTGTCCACACTTGATTATGAGGGGTTGGCTCAGTGAGAGAATTCAAGCCAGAAAATGGATGGCAGCTTCACTGTAGCCACACTCAGGAGTTACCTTGAGAGACAGTGGCATGGGGACATCTTCCCGATGGGCAGGGTGCCTGGTCGTATGTGCTGAGTGAAAGGAAAAGCAGCCCAGGATAAAAATATATGTGAACACACGGGCAGGGGTGAAGGACCTGGCGGGCTGTTTTGGGCACCTGCAAGACCACGGAGGAGGAGGTCTGGGATGGAGGACCCCTGTGTGCACGCACATCAGGGTGTGGGCTCAGGGTGGGAAGACCTGGAGAGTGCACACCGCGCTCAGCAGAAAGCGTCCACCACAGAAGGGGCGCCCGCCCGCCAGCTACATCGACAGACGGACGCGGCCTGTGGACAGCAGCCAGCCTTTGTCAGCAGCCACCCCAGCACTGGAAAGAAGGCCACGGAAATGGAGTGGCCATAGTGCCAGAGATGGACAGCTGACATGAGCCCCATGGCATGGACTCCTACTTGCCAAGGCTGGTCTAGCTACCTCTGCCTCTGAACGTCCAACCTCCCAGCGACTGAAACCATCCCAGAGCCCCCGCAGTGGCACCATTTCCTGATAGAACCAACCAGCCACTTAGTGGCAAGACTACAGCATCCTGGGAAGGTGCACAACATGTCCTGCAGGAATAAGCCCTTCCGCCAGGCCAGACTGCCCTTCCTGTCCACAGAACCTCAGCCAGCACCACACGTGGGGGCTGTGAAGTGTGACCCACCTAGCGTTCACCCTAGAGACCCACTTCGGCATCCTGCACACCCCAGCCGCAGCGGGACCCAGCACTGGGACGCCCTGCCCCCAGCACAGTGGAGGGGCCCGTTTGGAAACAGCCCTCTGCTGCCAGGGTGAGATGCCACCTTCCAGGTCGTATGCCCCGAGTCTGAGGCCTCTGCAGCGGCGTCTCCAGTAGAGAGGATGTGAGGGTCCGAGAACCGAAGGGCAGAAGTGGGAGCATCTGCTTAGCATCCTTCTCCAGGGCCCAGTGGGGGCCTTCCTGCTGGCCGTCCCTCCCCCTCTGCACTCTGGAAAGCGAGGGGACACAACGAAGTTACCACCGAGCTACAGGATACGGCTGCTTTGTGCCCGTGTGTCCAGAGACCCAGAGGTAAGGGGACAAGCCCCACCTTGGCAGGGGTAATTGGCTCTGAGCACCACGAGGGGTAACCTGCCGCCCCACAGCAAGGGCAGCGGTCACTGCGGTGATCCACTTGGGACCCCTGTGACCATGAACGGTCAAGTGCAGCAACACCAACCCGAGAAGATCGGGTCCTCAGAAATGAGGGCTGGGGTCACACCACCAAGCCAGCCGCCAGGACCAGCAGGACAGGCAGAGGAGGGCAGGAGGAAGTGAAAAGGCGGTGGGGGAGGTGCAGCGCGCATCGTCACGGCCCTGAGCCCTCGAGCAGCAGACCGTAGCTCGTCCCACTATCCGGGGACCCTGGGCAGGCGGCGGAGCCCTGGGGCAGGCGGGGGACGGGGCTGCCAGGGTGGGTGCGCTTGAACCCCCTCCAAGACACAGCCCACTGCCAGTGACACTGTAGCCACAGCGTCTCAGGGCTCCATCCAGCCTACAATCCGCGGCCACGCCCTAGCAGGCATCCCCCAGCCAAGGACTGGCCAGGACCGTGTTTGCCCAAAGTGGGACTCCTTTAAGGGACAGCCTTGACGCTGGCCCTCCCGTTGAGCTGACCAGGGCTTCGCCAGATGGCCAGCCTAGGCGAGGGCCCTCCCTGCCCGGCCCTGCAGCTTTCCTCTGTCTCCTCCGCACGCGTGCATCAGGTCCACATGGTGACCTGCGAGCTTTTCCTGCTCCGTTTTGCTGCCTCTCCTTGGGTCTTTCGCAAGCTTTTCCCCGCCCCATGCATCTCCTATCACTGCCAGAACATGTTACCACAAACTGGGTGGCTGCACACAACAGCAGTTTGTGGTCTCACAGTTCTAGGGGTTAGAAGTCCGAAATCGAGGTGCCAGTAGAGCTGCGCTCCCCCTGAGGACCGAGGGAGGAATTGGTCCCAGCTTCCGGGGGCCTCTAGCCCTTGGAGTGCCCCTTGGCTCGTAGCCATGTCACCCGTCTCCACCTCCGTCCTGAATATGGCACTCTGTCCTGTGTGTCTGCTTCTCTTCTCCTGAGGACACCGGTCATGTCGGACTAAAGGCCCACCCTGCTTCAGGGTGGCCGCCTCCCAGCTTACATGTTAATCACATCTGCAAAGATCCTCTTTCTAAATAAAGTCACGTTCACGGCTACCAGGGGTTAGGCTTCCAACATATCTTTTTTTCTTGGGGGCAGGATCCGATTCAACCCACATGCCCCCACCAGCCCACTCGCATTCACTGTCTAATTCCGGAGGCCCCAACTGACACAAAAGGTAAAAAGGTGGTTGACATGTCAATTCAGTTTACATAGAGAATTAATTATTCAGTCATCTAGCAGAATGCACCAAGTTTGACTATACTTATCATTTCCTTGAAGCCCAGATACTGTGAAGCCTACTGTGATATGTAGATTTCTATCAGATACAAAAGGTCAGCCCAGAGGTTATTGCCCTGTAGGACATTAACCCATTTTGTCTCTATTAGCCAATTCATTTCAGTGTTCCCGGGACTGACTACAAATCTCTGTTCCTCAAATTCCCTTTTGAACCAGACTTGTCATCTTACTGGTTCCTCCATTAATTAGGAGTTGAATAAAATCTTTGACAGGTGTTCCTTTTGTGCATATTTGAGAGTCACATTGCAAACTTGCTGACATTGTAATTTAACAGCACTTTGGACCTCCCTGTGACCATGAACTCCCCCTGCATCCCTCCTCCTGGGAGCCCTGGGCAACCCACCCTGAGAGAAGAAATTTCTGTGGGCCAGCCTTGCAGAAAAACCACGAGCCCATAATCTTGACACCATAAATGCTTAATGCTCGAAGGTGACAAATTTTCATTGCGTTTTATCACCTGATAAATCTATGAAGTTGGTGACTAATAGGAAATTGAAGGCCATTTACAGAGTTGTTCAAATTCAGATTTTGCATGCTAGAATAACGCACTGCCGACAGCTTGATAGGGCTCTGCTACCTGATTCAGACCTCACTATGAGCGATATTACACACATTTTTACAGATGAGAAAATTGAGTCTCAAAGGAATGTAAGCAATCCGTCCGTCTCAGGCTACCAACTGGCACTGCAGGAAGTCCAGTCCACATTTCCAGCCTCTGCACCAGCCTTCCTCACGTCTAAACTGAAGAGGGTTCTCTTCCTAAAAGTTACATCACATGTGTTTTACCTAAATACGTGTGAATCTATTAATTATGCATACACAGAAAATAATGGGACATCTACCAGGAATTCCTAAAGTAAATATCACCATTTCTCTGTACCTTAGCACAATATAAATCATTACAAACTCAAAAGTGAGTCCAAACTCTAAAGTGAATCATGTTTCTTTTTTCTTTTTTTAATTGAAGTATACTTGATTTACAATGTCATGTTAGTTTCAGATATATAGCACAGTGTGTGTGTGTGTGTGTGTGTGTGTGTGTGTGTGTATACATATATGTATTCTTTTTCAGATTCTTTTCCCTTTTAGGTTATTACAAAATATCGAGTAGAGTTCCCTGTGCTGTACAGTAGATCCTTGCTGATTATCTATTTTATATACAGTAGTGTGTATATGTTAATCCCAACCTCCCCCACCCCCTTTCCCCTTCGGTAACCATAAATTACTTTTCTGTGAGTCTATTTGTTTTGTAAATAAGTTCATCATTTTTTTAAGATTCCATATGTAAGTGATATCATATACTTACTTTTCTCTGTGTTACTTACTTCACTTAATATGATCATCTCTAGGTCCATCCATGTTGCTGCAAATGGCATTATTTCATTCTTTTTTATGGCTGAGTAATATTAAATTGTATATATATATATATATATATACCACATCTTCCTTATCTATTCATCTCTCGATGTACATTTAGGTTGCTTCCATGTCTTGGCTATTGTAAATAGTGCTGCTATGAATGCTGGGGTGCGTGTATCTTTTAAAATTCATTTTCTCCAGATATATGCCCAGGAGTGGGAATGCAGGATTATATAGTAACTCCATTTTTAGTTTTTTTAAGGAGCCTCCATACTGTTCTCCATAGTGGCTGCACCAATTTACATTCCCACCAACAGTGTAGGAGGGTTCCCTTTTTCTCCATACCCTCTCCAGCATTAATTATTTGTAGACTGTTCCATGATGGCCACTCTGAAGAGAGTGAGGTGATACCTCACTGCAGTTTGGGTTTGCATTTCTCTAATCATTAGCGATGTGGAGCACCCTTTCATGTGCCTGTTGGCCGTCTGTATGTCTTTGGAGAAATGTCTCTTTAGATCTTCTGCCCATTTTTTGATTGGGTTGTTTGTTTTTTTATGTTATTGAGTTGTATGAGCTGTTCATATATTTTGGGAATTAATCCCTTGTCAGTCGCATCACATGCAAATATTTTCTCCCATTCTGTGGGCTGTCTTTTTTTTTAATGGTTTCCTTTGCTCTGTAAAACTTTTAAGTTTAATTAGGTCCCATTTGCTTATTTTTGTTTTTATTTTCATTTCTCTAGGAGATGGATCCAAAAAGATGTTGTGATTTATGTGGAAGAGTGTTGTGCCTATGTTTTCCTCTAGGAGTTTTATAGTATACAGTCTTACATTTGAATCATGTTTCTCTAACACAAGGGTAACATATTCCCCTGACACCTTCTCAGTCTGTGAGTGTGTAGTGTGGCAGTTATCAAGCCTGGAAAGCATACCCTGAAACTGGAGACACAGAAGACCAGTGCTTGATTCAACCTAAGGTGCGCAAGTGGGCTGTGTGCACAGGACGAGGCTGGCTGCACTGGGACCAGCCTCCACTCCCACCATTTGTCAGGATGGGTTACACGAACGCTTCCTGAAGACCAGATGTGGGTCATGCCAGAGAGCGCCATCGTGTGGCCGTCTTGTGCCCTACAGATACTCTGCAAAGCCAGAGGGGACCCAATAGCAAGATGCTGGAGGCCAAGGCTAAATTCTTAGGAGCTGAGGAAGGAGGACCAAATGAGCATCCCGAATAATGATGCATCAGCCTGGATCAGGGAACAAGGGTCCCCAACAGTAGGACTCTCCTGGGATCCTGTGGTACCACCTGCAGAAGGCAACTGACTCATTAGTCAGTTTTAAACATCTGCCCTGCCCGGAGAGCATCCTGGACCGTGCCAGTTCAAAGAGGGGCTTTCCTACTCTATATGCCTCTCTCCCCCGACCCTTTTCCAACACTGGAGTGCCTCCAAGAAACGGGATGGGATGCAGGAGCAGGAAGACTGGAAGAGAAGAAGAGGCTAAGGGCAAGACAGGGAAACAGCGAAGAAGCCAGCCACCTGCCCTGACCCACACTGGGGAAGAGAAGGAGATTTGGTGCAGAATTAGAACTCACTGTTACCTCAGAATAGCAGGAAATCCTTGTGCCTGCCTGAATTTGCTGCCAGGAACAAGGGAAGATGACCTCTGCTCAATAACCTCTGTATGAAACTGAGTTTCCAGTATGTTACAAATACTGCTTGTTTCACATACCAGCTATATGCATATTAACACCCAGTAGGAAGGAAACCTGTTTAGCTTTGGCTTTAATGTGTTTATTAAGAAAACTTATCCAAATTTTGGAAAGAGGAAAAAGGGATTATGAGTTGTTGTTTCAGTGTACAGCTCAAAGTTTGTAACAAGCTTGCTAGAAAAACCTTCCTCTGACTTGCTACTTAGTATTGGTTAGGATGTTTTAAAATTCTAAAGGAAATTAACTTGAAGAAAACTGATAGCACAGCAACTGATATTTGTCTTAGAATAGAGCTAACCCCCCAAAGTATCATTTATTGCTCTGTGGGAAATTAGCCATGTTTGTAGTAATGCAGTAATCTCATTCTACATTAAAAAAAAAAAGTCTTTCCTGATTAACAAATGGACTCTTGTTCCTCAAATGCTCCTTGAGCCTTTACCATCCTGCTGGTCCTCTCATTAATGACTTAATCAGTCCTTGACACATTTTGATTTTATATTTGTATGATATATTCATGCTTTGTAACTTTTTGAAAATTAATTACAACTGTTTCCCAAATTTACTTAGCTGCCAAAACACTACTAGCTTTTTTTCCTAATCTCATTAAGCCCATTGACATCCCTGGGGACCATATCTCAAGGAATCTGCTTTGGAAATTGCCACCAAGGCAGTCTGTTAGCCAGGAGAACAAAGGAAGTGCCTGGTTTGTAAATAGCCATGATGACCCTTACTGATTAAGCCAAAGAAGATTTCAGGCCGTCCAAAAAAGACAAAATCTAGACAGCATCCCAATTCACACACTCCTCTCATCCCCTAATCATCCCTGAGAGTAAAGTGAGGTACTGCTGTTTAGGAAAATGCAACTAACATAAACATCCTTATGTCAAATATTTAATTAGGTATTTGAACTTTGGTAAAGATACACAGATACATGTAGGAACATATGAGGTTGTTTTTTAATTAAAAGACAGTTCTTTATTGGAGGCTACTTGGAAAAGACCATTAATCACAAGAGTAAATATTAGAATTACAGGTAACTACAGCTTCAGAGAGAATTGAGCCATGTTCCGCTGTTTAATCAATTGTTTTCATTTGCAGAATCAGGATGAAACCTAAGATGCTATTAATGTCACCTCCTTTCTTCATTTAACAATGTCATAAATATTGTCATTAAATATTGTTCTGCATAATGTTTAATGGCCTCAAAGTCGTCCATTGTAGGGAGGTACCAAAATTTATTTTATGAATCTTGAACTGTGGACCATTCAGGTTGCTACAAATTCCTAATGATTTCTTTAGGTTAAGTTCCTAGAAGTGGAACATTAAAATGAAGTGTATTTGTCGAGTTTTTTTTTAAGATGTTGCCAAATAGTCCTCCCAAAAGATTGTACAATTAAGAATTCCACCAATAGGTGTATGAGTGTTCTGTTTCCTTACATTCTCCACAATACTGGGTATGGTACTTTTAAATATTTTGCTGAATTTTAAAAACTGAATTATAGTTGACTGACGATATTATGCTGGTTTTCAGTGTACAACAAAGTGATTCAGTTATATATATATATAACATTATATATATATATAAATGTTATTTTAAAGTTATAAAATTTTAAAAATCCTAAAATTATAATTAAAATTTTTTTAAATTATAATCTAAAATTTAAAAAAATATTCAAAATTTTTTAAATTAAAAAATTTTTTTCATTAAAAAAATTTTAAATCTTAAACATTTTAGGGGGAGGAGCTTCAAGATAGCGGAAGAGTAAGACGTGGAGATCACCTTCCTCCCCACAAATACATCAGAAATACATCTACATGTGGAGCAACTGCTACAGAACACCCACTGAACGCTGGCAGAAGACCTCAGACCTCCCAAAAGGCAAGAAACTCCCCACGTACCTGGGTAGGGCAAAAGAAAAAAGAATAAACAGAGACAAAGAATAGGGACAGGACCTGCACCAGTGGGAGGGAGCCGTGAAGGAGGAAAGGTTTCCACAACTCTAGAAGCCCCTTCGTGGGCAGAGACTGCGGGTGGCGGACGAGGGGAACTTCGGAGCCATGGAGAAGAGCGCAGTAACAGGGTGCGGAGGGCAAAGCGGAGAGATTCCTGCACAGAGGATCGGTGCCGCCCAGCACTCACCAGCCCGAGAGGCTTGTCTGCTCACCCGCTGGGGCGGGCAGGGCTCGGAGCTGAGGCTGGGCTTCGGTCGGAAGCGGGGAGAGGACTGGGGTTGGCGGCGTGAACACAGCCTGAAGGGGTTAGTGCACCACGGCTGGCTGGCCGGGAGGGAGTCCGGGAGAAGTCTGCAGCTGCTCAAGAGGCAAGAGACTTCTTCTTGCCTCTTTGTGTCCTGGTGCGCGAGGAGAGGGGATTAAAAGTGCTGCTTAAAGGATCTCCAGAGATGGGTATGAGACGCTAAGGCTGCTGCTGCTGCCGCCACCAAGAGGCCTGTGTGCGAGCACAGGTCACTCTCCACACGGCCCCTCCCGGGAGCCTGTGCAGCCCGCCACTGCCGGGGTCCCGGGATCCAGGGACAGCTTCCCCGGGAGAACGCACGGCGCGCCTTGGGCCGGTGCAGCCGGACTCGCCGCGCCTCCGTGCCCATCCCTCTCCCTGGCCCGAGTGAGCCAGAGCCCCCGAATAAGCGGCTCCTTTAACCCCGTCCTATCTGAGCGAAGGGGAGACGCCCTCAGGCTACCTACACACAGAGGAGGGGCCAAATCCAAAGCTGAACCCCGGGAGCTGTGCGAACAAACAAGAGAAAGGGAAATCTCTCCCAGCAGCCTCAGGAGCAGCGGATTAAAGCTCCACCATCAACTTGATGTACCTGCATCTGAGGAATACCTGAGTAGACAACGAATCCTCCCAAATTGAGGAGGTGGACGTTGGGAGCAACGATATATTTTTTTTTTCCCTTTTTCTCTTTTTGTGAGTGTGTATGTGTATGCTTCTGTGTGTGATTTTGTCTGTATAGCTTTGCTTTCACCATTTATCCTAGGGTTCTGTCCATCCTTTTTTTTTACTTAAAATTTTTTATTTTAATAACTTTATTTTATCTTCTTCTTTCCTTCTTTCTTTTTTTCCTCCCTTTTATTCTGAGCCGTGTGGAGGACAGGCTCTTGGTGCTCCAGCCAGGCGTCAGGGCTGTGCCACTGAGGTGGGAGAGCCAAGTTCAGGACACTGGTCCAAAGAGACCTCCTAGCTCCACGTAATATCAAACACCAAAAATCTCCCAGAGATCTCCATCTCAACGCCAAGACCCATCTCAACGCCAAGACCCAGCTCAACTCATTGACCAGCAAGCTACAGTGCTGGACACCCTATTCCAAACAACTAGCAACACAGGAACACAACCCCATCCATTAGCACAGAGGCTACCTAAAATCATAGTAAGGCCACAGACAGCCCAAAACACACCACCAGACGTGGACCTTCCCACCAGAAAGACAAGATCCAGCCTCATCCACCAGAACACAGGCACTAGTCCCCTCCACCAGAAGCCTATACAAACCACTGAACCAACCTCAGCCACTGGTGACAGAGTGGCGGACCCCAGAGACAGGCATGAAGTGCTAAGGTTGCTGCTGCCACCACCAAGATTACTCTACCCAGCAAGGATCTCATTCAGATTTGACAGAGAAATTAAAACCTTTACAGACGGGCTTCCCTGGTGGCACAGTGGTTGAGAGTCCGCCTGCCGATGCAGGGGACATGGGTTCGCGCCCCGGTCCGGGAGGATCCCACATGCTGTGGAGCGGCTGGGCCCGTGAGCCATGGCCACTGAGCCTGCACATCCTGAGCCTGTGCTCCACAACAGCAGAGGCCACAACAGTGAAAGGCCCGCGTACGGCAAAAAAAAAATAACCTTTACAGACAAGAAAAAGCTAAGAGAATTCGGCACAACCAAACCAACTTTACAACAAATGCTAAAGGAACTTCTCTAGGCATGAAACACAAGAGAAGGAAAAGATCTACAATAATAAACCCAAAACAATTAAGAAAATGGTAATAGGAACATACATATCAATAATTACCTTAAATGTATATGGATTAAATGCTCCAACCAAAAGACATAGACTGGCTGAATGGACACAAGAACAAGACCCATATATATGCTGTCTACGAGAGACCCACTTCATACTGAGGGACACATACAGACTGAAAGTGAGGGGATGAAAAAAGATATTCCATGCAAATGGAAATCAAAAGAAAGCTGGAGTAGCAATTCTCCTATCAGACAAAATAGACTTTAAAACAAAGACTATTACAAAAGACAAAGAAGAACACTACATAATGATCAAGGGATCAATCCAAGAAGAAGATGTAACAATTGTAAATATTTATGCACCCAACATAGGAGCACCTCAATACGTAAGGCAAACACTAACAGCCATAAAAGGGGAAATCGACAGTAATGCAATCATAGTAGGGGACTTTTAACACCCCACTTTCACCAACGGACAGATCAGCCAAAATGAAAATAAATAAGGAAACACAAGCTTTAAAGGATACATTAAACAAGATGGGCTTAACTGATATTTATAGGACATTCCATCCAAAAACAACAGAATACACATTCTTCTCAAGTGCACATGGAACATTCTCCAGGGTAGATCATATCTTGGGTCACAAGTCAAGCCTTGGTAAATTTAAGAAAACTGAAATCGTATCAAGTATCTTTTCTGACCACAACGCTATGAGACTAGATATCAATTACAGGAAAAAAATCTGTAAGAAATACAAACACATGGAGGCTAAGGAACACACTACTTAATAACCAAGAATCACTGAAGAAATCAAAGAGGAAATCAAAAACTACCTAGAAACAAATAACAAAACACGGCAACCCAAAACCTATGGGATGCAGCAAAAGCAGTTCTAAGAGGGAAGTTTATAGCAATACAATCCTACCTTAAAAAATAAGAAACATCTTAAATAAACAACCTAACCTAACACCTAAAGCAATTAGAGAAAGAAGAACCAAAAAACCCCCAAAGTTAGCAGAAGGAAAGAAATCATAAAGATCAGAACAGAAATAAATGAAAAAGAAATGAAGGAAACGATAGCAAAGATCAATAAAACTAAAAGCTGGTTCTGGGCTTCCCTGGTGGTGCAGTGGTTGGGAGTCCGCCTGCCAATGCAGGGGACACGTGCTCGTGCCCCGGTCCAGGAAGATCCCACATGCTGTGGAGTGGCTGGGCCCGTGAGCCATGGCCACTGAGCCTGCGCATCCAGAGCCTGTGCTCTGCAATGGGAGAGGCCACAGCAGCGAGAGGCCCACGTAACGCAAAAAAAAAAAAAAAAAAAAAAAAGCTGGTTCTTTGAGAAGATAAATAAAATTGATAAACCATTAGCCAGACTTATCAAGAAAAAAAGGGGGAAGACTCAAATCAGTAGAATTAGAAATGAAAAAGGAGAAGTAACAACTGACATTGCAGAAATACAAAGGATCATGAGAGACTACTACAAGCAACTATATGCTAATAAAATGGACAACCTGGAAGAAATGGACAAATTCTTACAAATGCACAACCTTCCGAGACTGAACCAGGAAGAAATAAAAATTATGAACAGACCAATAACAAGCATTGAAATTGAAACTGATTAAAAATCTTCCAACAAACAAAAGCCCAGGACCAGATGGCTTCACAGGTGAATTCTATCAAACATTTAGAGAAGAGCTAACACCTATCTTTCTCAAACCCTTCCAAAATATAGCAGAGGGAGGAACACACCCAAACTCATTCTACGAGGCCACCATCACTCTGATACCAAAACCAGACAAAGATGTCACAAAGAAAGAAAACTACAGGCTAATATCACTGATGAACATAGATGCAAAAATTATCAACAAAATACTAGCAAACAGAATCCAACAGCACATTAAAAGGATCATACACCATGATGAAGTGGGGTTTATTCCAGGAATGCAAGGCTTCTTCAATATACGCAAATCAATCAGCGTGATCCACCATATTAACAAATTGAAGGAAAAAAACCATACGATCATCTCAATAGATGCGGAGAAAGCTTTTGACAAAATTCAACACCCATTTATGATAAAAACCCTCCAGAAAGTAGGCATAGAGGGAACTTTCCTCAACATAATAAAGGCCATATATGACAAACCCACAGCCAACATCGTCCTCAATGGTGAAAAAGTGAAACCACTTCCACTAAGATCAGGAACAAGACAAGGTTGCCCACTCTCACCACTCTTATTCAACATAGTTTTGGAAGTTTTAGCCACAGCAATCAGAGAAGAAAAAGAAATAAAAGGAATCCAAATTGGAAAAGAAGAAGTAAAGCTGTCACTGTTTGCAGATGACATGATACTATACATAGAGAATCCTAAAGATGCTACCAGAAAACTACTAGAGCTAATCAATGAATTTGGTAAAGTAGCAGAATACAAAATTAATGCACAGAAATCTCTTGCATTCCTATAAACTAATGATGAAAAATCTGAAAGTGAAATTAGGAAAACACTCCCATTTACCATTGCAACAAAAAGAATAAAATATCTAGGAATAAACCTACCTAAGGAGACAAAAGACCAGTATGCAGAAAATTATAAGAAACTGAAGAAAGAAACTAAAGATGATACAAATAGATAGAGAGATATACCATGTTCTTGGATTGGAAGAATCAACATTGTGAAAATGACTCTACTACCCAAAGTAATCTACAGATTCAATGCAATCCCTATCATACTACCACTGGCATTTTTCACAGAACTAGAATAAAAAATTTCACCATGTGTATGGAAACAGAAAAGACCCCAAATAGCCAAAGCAACCTTGAGAAAGAAAAACGGAGCTGAAGAAATCAGACTCCCTGACTTCAGACTATACTACAAAGCTACAGTAATCAAGACAGTACAGAACTGGCACAGAAACAGAAATATATATCAATGGAACAGGATAGAAAGCTGAGAGATAAACCCACGCACATATGGTCACCTTATCTTTGATAAAGGAGGCAAGAATATACAGTGGAGAAAAGACAACCTCTTCAATAAGTGGTGCTGGGAAAACTGGACAGCTACATGTAAAAGAATGAAATTAGAACACTCCCTAACATCATTCACAAAAATAAACGCAAAATGGATTAAAGACCTAAATATAAGGCCAGCCACCATCAAACTCTTAGAGGAAAACAAAGGCAGAACACTCTAAGACATAAATCACAGCAAGATCCTTTTTGACCCACCTCCTAGAGAAATGGAAATAAAAACAAAAATAAACAAATGGGACCTAATGAAACTTAAAAGCTTTTGCACAGCAAAGGAAACCATAAACAAGATGAAAAGACAACCCTCAGAATGAGAGAAAATATTTTCAAATGAAGCAACTGAGAAAGGATTAATCTCCAATATTTACAAGCAGCTCATGCAGCTGAATATTAAAAAAACAAACAATCCAAAAATGGGCAGAAGACCTAAACAGACATTTCTCCAAAGAAGATATACAGATTGCCAACAGACCCATGAAAGAATGCTCAACGTCGTTAATCATTAGAGAAATGCAAATCAAAACTACAATGAGGGCTTCCCTGGTGGCACAGTGGTTGAGAGTCTGCCTGCTGATGCAGGGGACATGGGTTCGTGCCCTGGTCCAGGAGGATCCCACATGCCGCAGAGCGGCTGGGCCCGTGAGCCATGGCCGCTGAGCCTGTGTGTCCAGAGCCTGTGCTCTGCAATGAGAGAAGCCACAACAGTGAGAGGCCCATGTACCACAAACAAAACAAAACAAAACAAAACCTACAATGAGATATCATCTCACACTGGTCAGAATGGACATCATCAAAAAATCTACAAACAATAAATGCTGGAGAGGGTGTGGAGGAAAGGGAACCCTCTTGCACTGTTGGTGGGAATGCAAATTGATACAGCCACTATAGAGAACAGTATGGAGGTTCCTTTAAAAACTAAAAAGAGAACTACCATATGACCCAGCAATCCCACTACTGGGCATATACCCTGAGAAAACCGTAATTCAAAACGAGTCATCGGGGCTTCCCTGGTGGCGCAGTGGTTGAGAATCCGCCTGCCGATGCAGGAGACACAGGTTCGTGCCCCGGTCCGGGAAGATCCCACATGCCGCGGAGCGGCTGGGACCGTGAGCCGTGGCCACTGAGCCTGCACATCCAGAGCCTGTGCTCCGCAAGGAGAGAGACCACAACAGTGAGAGGCCCGCATACCACACACAAAAAAAAAAAAACAAAAGGAGTCATCTACCAAAATGTTCATTGCAGCTCTATTTACAATAGCCAGGACATGGAAGCAACTGAAGTGTCCATCAACAGATGAATGGATAAGGAAGATGTGGCACATATATATAATGGAATATTTCTCAGCCATGAAAAAGAACAAAACTGAGTTATTTATAGTGAAGTAGATGGACCTAGAGACTGTCATACAGAGTGAAGTAAGTCAGAAAGAGAACAACAAATACCTTATGCTAACAGATGTACACGGAATCTAAAAAACATGGTCACGAAGAACCTAGGGGCAAGATGGGAATAAAGATGCAGACCTACTAGAGAATGGACTTGAGGATACGGGGAGGGGGAAGGGTAAGCTAGGAGAAAGTGAGAGTGGCATGGACATATATACACTACCAAATGTAAAATAGCTAGCTAGTGGGAAGCAGCCACATAGCACAGGGAGATCAGCTCAGTGCTTTGTGACCACCTAGAGGTGTGGGACAGGGAGGGTGGGAGGGAGGGAGATGCAAGAGGGAAGAGATATGGGGACATGTGTATATGTATAACTGATTCACTTTGTTATAAAGCAGGAACTAACACACCATTGTAAAGCAATTATACTCCAATAAAGATGTTTAAAAAAAAGAAAAAAATTTTAATTAAAAAAATTTTTTTAATTCTAAAATTTAAAACATTAAAAATTTAAAACATTAGGGCTTCCCTGGTGGCGCACTGGTTGAGAATCCACCTGCCTATGCAGGGGACACAGGTTCGTGCCCCGGTCCAGGAAGATGCCACATGCTGCGCAGTAGCTGGGCCTGTGAGCCATGGCCACTGAGCCTGTGCGTCCGGAGCCTGTGCATCCGGAGCCTGGGCTCCGCAACAGGAGAGGCCACAACAGTGAGAGGCCCATGTGCCACAAAAAAAAAATAATAATAATAATTAAAACATTAAAACATTATATATATAAATTTTCTTTTTCAGATTCTTTTCCATTATAGGCTATTACAAGATACTGAATATAGCTCCCTGTGCTATACAGTAAATACTTGTTGTTTTAAATATCTTGGTTCATTTAATATATTGGTTAATGCAACTGGTTAATTTAGTAGGGAGAGACTGGTACCTCATGGCTTTAATTAGCACTAATTACTAGGTAAGGTCAATACTTTTTCATATATTTTGGCCATGTTTTCCTAGTTGTATGTTTATTTTTCTACATGAACTTCAGTATGAAATTGATTGGGTCCTAGAAAAGATTTATTGGTATTTTTATTGAGGTCATGTTAAATTCATAAATTAACTTATACAGAACTAATGTGTTTGTGATACTGAGATGTTCTATGTAAGAACACTGGATGTTTTTCCATTTGTTTAAAATTCACTGTTGTATCTTTTTTTTTTTTCACTGTTGTATCTTTTAGAAGTGTTTCAAAGTATCCTCATATAAATTTTGCACATTTGTTTTTATGTTTATTCCTAAATACATTTTCTATATTATACTGTCTAAATGGCAACTGTGTATCTGAAGCCTCTTTTTCTTTTAAGAAATTTATTTCTTTTATTTATTTATTTTTGGCTGCATTGGGTCTTCGTTGCTGTGTGCGGGCTTTCTCCAGTTGCGGCGAGCGGGGGCTACTCTTCGTTGCATGCATGTGCTTCTCATTGTGGTGGCTTCTCTTGTTGCAGAGCACGGGCTCTAGGCACGCAGGCTTCAGTAGTGACACAAGGGCTAAGTAGTTGTGGCTTGCAGGCTTTAGAGTGCAGGCTTAGTAGTTGTGGCACACGGGCTTAGTTGTTCCGCGGCACGTGGGATCTTCCCGGACCAGGGCTTGATCCCGTGTTCCCTGCATTGGCAGGCAGATTCTTAACCACTGTGCCACCAGGGAATTCCCTCTTATTTTTTGTATGCTGATATTGTACAATATTTTGCTATCTTAATTAAACTTTTTGTTGAGTCAGCTTTAATTTTGATTCTCTGAGGCTATTTAGGGTTACTATCATATCATCTGCATTTTTTTTTTTTACCAAGTCTCCTGTCTCCTTTTATAATTAGCATTGGTTAATACCTCTAGTATCAATACAATGTTAAGTAGTAATGTACATAATGGGCATCCTTTTCCTGTTACTGATCTTAATAGAAATGCCTCTAGTATTTCCCCTCTAAGTAGATGGTGGTTTAGAGCTAAGATATATGATATATATATGAATAGGAATAAGAGTTGAATTTTGTCAATGATTTTTCAAAATCTAGGGAGATGATATTATTTTTCTCCTTAAATCTGTTAATATGGTATATACAGTTGACCCTTGAACAACATGGGTTTGAACTGTGTGGGTTCACTTATACTCAAATTTTTTTCAATAGTAAATACTATAGTACTGCACAATCCACGACTGGTTGAATCCTCAAATGTGGAGCTGGGGATACAGAGGATCTTCAGGTAACGGAGAAACTGTGTATACCAAGGGCCAACTATAAATTATTCTTGGATTTTTTAACTGCACAGAGGGTCGGTGCCCCTAACCTGCATGTTATTCAAGGGTCAATTGTACTATATTAATGAATTTCCAAATATTGAACCAACCTTGTATTTTAGGATTAAATTGTATTTGGACATGATGCATTATTTCCTTAATGTGGTGGTATATTCTGTTTACTAATATTTTGTTTAGTATCTGTCTGCTGAATTGTGTCTACCTAAAATGTTGAAGTCCTAAGCTACAGTACCTCAGAATGTGACTGTGTTTGGAGATAAGGTCTTTAAAGAGGTGGGTCTTTAGGGTGGGTCTTAATCCAATGTGACTGGTTTTCTTATAAGAAGAAGACATTTGGACCAAGACAGGCATGCATACAAAAGAAAGGCCGTGTGCAGACTCAAGGAGAAGGTGGCCATCTGCAAGCCAAGGAGAGAGGCCTCAGAAGAAACAAAACCTGCTGTCACCTTATCTTGGACTTTCAGCCTCCAGGACTGTGAGAAAATAAATTTCTGCTGTTTAAGCCACCCAGTCTGTAATATTTTGTTCAGGCAGACCTAACAAATAATAAAGTATCTTAGCCTTGATAATCATAAGTAACATCAGTCTGTGATTGTTTCTGTATTATTTTAAACAGGAATCAGTATCAATATTATACTGGCTTTTATATAAAAGTTTTCCCCAACATCACTTAGTTGAAGTTCATCCTCTAATAGATTCTTCAAGTGGGGCTCATAAACTGTTTTTCCCAAGCTTTTGCATGTTCAAATCAATTTCTCTATAGTCTTGATACTTGAAGGAGCATATAGTGGGTTGCATAGTGTCCCACAAAGAGAGATGTTCAAGGGACTTCCCTGGTGGTCCAGTGACGAAGACTCCACCATCCCAATGCAGGGGGCCCAGGTTTGATCCCTGGCCAGGGAACGAGATCCCACATGCAGCAACTAAGAGTTCACATGCCACAACTAAAGATCCTGAGTGCTGCAACTAAGACCCGGTACAGCCAAATAAATAAATTAACATTTTAAAAAAGAGAGAGAGAGAGATTCAAGTCCTAACCCCTGGTACCTGTGCATCAACTTATTTGGAAATTGGGTTTTTGCAGATATAATTATCTGCAAATCTTGGGATGAGAGTATCCTTGATTTAGGATGGACTTGAAATGCAATGACTGGTGTCCTTCTAGAGAAAAAAGGGTGAGATTTTAAACAGAGACACAGAGGGGAAGACCATGTGAAGACAGAGACAGAGATTGCAGTTATGCAGCTACAAACCAAGAATGTTGAGAGTTGCTGGCACCCACTGGCAGCTAGGAGTGAGGCATGGAACAACAGATTGTCCCTCAGAGACACCAGAGGAAACCAATTCTGCCAACACCTTGATTTCAGACTTCTGGCCTCCAGAACTCTGAGAGAATAAATGTCCATTGTTTTAAGCCACCAAGTTTGGTAATTTGTTATGATAGCCCTAGGCAACAAACACAGACTAAAATCTTTAGTTCATAGTTTTCTTTTCAGTGCTGCTCCATGGTTGCCTTACTTTGTGTGTTACTTTGGAGAAGTCTGAAGTCTGAAGGCTGTCTAGTTCTCCTGCCCTTGCAAGTTATTTAACCCTTTTGCCTGGAGGCTTTGAGAATTTTTTCTGTATCTTTAAGGTCTAATCTATCACAGTGTCTCAGAATTGACCATTCTCTGTTAATTTTCTCAAGTGGCTGCGGGTTCTTTATCTATCTTTATAGACAATGATGGAGATTGGTTTTTTATTTTTATTTATTTAGTTATTTATGGCCACACCGCATGGCTTGCGGGATCTCAGTTCCTCAACCAGGGACTGAACCCTGGCCACGGCAATGAAAGCACCAAATCCTAACCGCTAGAGCACCAGGGAACTCCCCCATATTTGCTTTTAGGTAATCTTTTGCTATCTTAAAAAATTTCTTCTTCCTTTTTTTTCTTATCTTTGTTTTCTTAGTTGTTAGTCAATGGTTTTAACTGTTGAATAATGGTGAAAAATCCAAAAGTTACAGAAGAACACCTACCCTTATACCCCATTCACTTCTCCCCAGAGGCAACCACGGTTCCTTGTGTATCCTTCCAAATATATTCTATGAATATATGATTAGTGCCTGTCAGTGTATTTATATTTTTTATTTTTTACACAAATACATTATGTTATACATGCAGCCCTGCATCTTGCTGTTTTCATTGTACATCTAGGGTATGGTTCCAAATTGGTGCATGTAGAGCTGCCTCATTTTTTTGAAGATTGCATGGTCTTCCATTCCATGAATGTACCTCAATTTATTTAACTAATGCCCTAATGCTAGACTGTAATTTACAGTCTTGCTATTATAAACAATACTGTAATAAACATTTGGTACATATTTATCATTCCACACATGTGGGAGTATATATATAGCCTAAATTCCTAGAAGTGACACACCTATTAGAATGGCTAAAATCCAAAACACTGACAACACCAAATGCTGACAAGGATGTGGAGCAACAGGAACTCCCATTCATTGTTGGTGGGAATGCAAAATATACAGACACTTTGGAAGGAAGTTTGGCGGTTTCTTACAAAACTAAACATACTCTAATGGTATGATCCAACAGTGGTGCTCCTTTGTGTTTACCCAAAGGAGTTGAAAACTTACATCCACACAAAAAACTGCCCACAGATGTTTATAGCAGCTTTATTCATAACTGTCAAAATTGGGAAGCAACCAAGATGTCCTTCACTAGGTGAACAGATGAATAAACTGTGGTACATCCAGGCAATGGAATATTAGTCAATAATAAAAAGAAATGAACTATCAAGACATGAAAACTCATGGAGGAAACTTAAATGTATATTATAAGTGAAAGAAGATAATCTGAAATGCTACATGCTGTATGATTCCAACTATATTATATGGAATTCTGGAAAAGGCAAAACTATGGAGACAGTAAAAAGATCAGTGGTTGTAGGGGGTTGGAGGGAGGGAGGGATGAACAGGCAAAGCACAGGGGATTTTCAGAGCACTGAAAATACTCTCTATGATACTATTACGGTGGATACATGTCATTATACACTTGTTAAAATCCATAGCATGTACAGCAGCAAGAGCGAACCCTAATGTATGCTATGGACTCTGGGTGATGAGGATGCATCAATGGAGGTTCATCCACTGTAACAGATGTCCCATCTGGTGGGGGTGTGGTGGTTAGGGGGCTGTGCTGTGTGTGGGAAAACGGGGTCCATGGGAACTCTCTGTACTTTCCACTCAATTTTGCTGTGAACATATAACTGCTCTAGGAAAATAAAGTCTATTTTTTAAAATAGGATCAAAGGATATATGCATTTAAATTTTTAATAGATGTAAGAGCTTTCCAGAACTACTGCGGCAATTTACATCAGCCTTGCCTATTTTTATACCTCACTCTCATCAATACAATATAGTTGAACTTTTTGATCATCACTAAATTGTTAAAGGAATAGGGTATCTGCTTGTCATTTTAATTTTTGTGTCTCATTATCAATTAGATAGAACGTCTTTTTTTTTAATATGTCTGAGCCATTTGAATTTCCTTTTGGGTGAAGTGCCTGTTCATTTTCTTTGCCCATTTTTCTACTAGGTCTGCACCTAATTTTATAATTAGAAATCTACAAATTGGAATGGGAATGATGGTGTTAAGATCTTATATTTTGGATTGAAAAATATAGTTATCATATACCCTGCAGTCAACCTTGCTTCTTTAAGCATGAGGTGAAACTAGAACTGAATGAGAAAAGTAATAGGGTATGGGTACTTTTTCTATATATCTGGGTACAACCTCAGCCTCTTAACATAAGAAAAAATACCATACCTAAATGTTATAAAGAGCACAGAATCAGGTGCACTGTCTAGTTTCATTTATGCTGTCTTTTGTGGAACAGTCCTGAGCTACATTTCATTAGATCATGCAAGGTTCTTTGTGTAGCCTGAAATCCGGACAGCTGCTGAACATACTTTTTGGTAAAATAAAGTTAAGCATAGTACCAGACGTGATCTGCAAACTGCCTATTTAAAGTAGCCTGAATAGGGACTTCCCTGGTGGCGCAGTGGTTAGGACTCTGTTCTCCCAATGTGGGGGGGTCTGGGTTCCATCCATTGTCAGGGAACTAGTTCCCACATGCATGCCGCAACTAAGAGTTTGCATGCCACAACTAAGGAGCCCACGTGCCACAACTAAGACCCAGTGCAACCAAATAAATAAATAGATAAATATTTTTAAAAAATAAATAAAGTAGCCTGAATAACTCAGTTGCTTTTTTGGCCAAACATGAGTGAACGGACAAATAGTGAACATGTGCTGCAGTATCAGATGAGATACTGACCTTTGTACTACTTTCCTAGAGCTACCTTAATAAAACAAAAACAAACTGGATGGCTTAAAACAAATTTATTGTCTCATGGTTCTAGGGGGTAGAATTCTGAAATCAAGGTTTTGGAGGGCCATGCTCCCCTTGCAACTTGTAGGAGAATCCCTCCTTGCCTATTGGCAGTTTCTGGTGATTTGTTGGCCATCTTTGGTGTTCCTTGACTTGCAGCTGTATACCTGCCATCTCTGCCTTTGTCATCACGTGGCCTTTTCCCCGTGTCTCTGTCTTCCCATGGCCACCTTCTTATAAGGACACCCTACTCCATCTCCAAAATGACCTCATCTGAACTATATCTGCAATAACTCTATTTCCAAGTAAGATCCCATTCTGAAGTACTGGGGTTTAGGATTTCAACATACTTTTTTTTGGAGGGACACAATTTAACCCATAACAACCTTTCTCTCGAATCTTTTGGGAGAAGGTGAGAGAGACAAGGTAAAAGCCAAAGAGGCTAACACCTTCTACATACGTAGCATTCAGGCTGCCTGAGCCATATTGGCATTTGCTGTAAGTACACAGTGTGGATGACTTACCAAAAGCTTAATTTCAGAGGAACTTACAATGCACTTCTGCCCCACGTGGATCTTAGTCCTTTCGTTTGTGGTTCACTGAACTGCATGCTCCACCTTCAGCCATCACCCTGCCACCCTGTCCCTGACAGGAGGAGCTGCAAGCTGCAGAGAAAAAGAAATGAACTAAGAAGGGTCAAATGATCCCCCAAAAGATCACAGATCAGACTGCAGGCTGGGGAGACCTGTCTGCTTCCCGCGCTATTGTGCTCCGAGGGGGGGCCCCCCTCCTGCTGTCCACCTTGGCGCCCTTTGAGAGCGACAAGGACCCACACGTGGAGCTGTTCCTGAAGTAGTCTCAACTGATCTCAAGTTTCAGCCCAAAGACATCCTTTTTGAATTCGACACCTATTGGCCGCCTAACCTATTCAGCATCTATTCACCAAGGGCCAGATTTTACTACTTGGTTCAGTCACCCCTGCCGAGAGCCCTTTCTGTCTCACTGTGGTTATCATCTGAACTTCTGCTTGTTGTCTCAGAATTAATGTGCAGCCTTTCCTTGCTTTCCTGAGGAATTTTGTACTACTAATCCACTCACATCTAAGTAATTTTTTTCCTTCTTTCCCAAACTCACCTTAGAGCATTTCTTGCCCTTTTCAGTGGCCAAGGAATTTTATCCTAACTTCTAAAAAGGCAGTGAGAAGTTATTCTTATTTTAAAATGGGAATATATATACATATATATAATTGCCAATATGTACAGAATATATATATTTAGAGCAGGCCATGCTTTTTTCTTTTTTTGGTGTGATGACTATATAAGTTCAGATGAGCCTTCAGCCAATTCTCATTCCCTGCTCCATTCCCCCATTGTATTTTTTTTAAAAAGCCATGGATGTTTTCTTTAGATTCTTTGCTGGTAAATAAAAAAATTCTTGCCTTCAATATCATATGATAGCTGGGTGGGTTTTTTTTGTTTTTTTTTTTAAGCATGACAGTTTTGTCAGGGATAATTTTCAGATTATCAACTGACTGATTGTCAGAAATGCAAGCAACACAGAGAGTTTTGGTGTTTTCATCAGCTACACTTCAGGTATTTTTCTTTTGACTCCAGGCCCCAGAGACTGCTGGCTGAAAAGGCCTGGCGGACTTCATTCCAGGGAAGGCAGAAAGCAAAGGCCAGTCCTGCTTTCCCCAGCAAGCAGCAGCAGCAGTTTTCTGGAAAGCAGGAAACAGAAAAGAGGAAGATTAGATTTGAGTTAAAATTGTCACTTTCTCTCCAACTGGGAGGTCATTCTCTGACATGATGTGGGGTACGAGGCACTGTATCTCCCTTGTTTGCAGAAGTCACCTAACAAAATCTTTCCCAGCAGGACATACCTACTCATAAATCAGCAGCGTCAGCTTCAATCACAGCTTGCATTCTAGAATGTAGACACCAGGGAGAGGCTGACCTAAGGTAACCTGGGGGGACTGCATGACCCCCTGGCTCTCAGAGGTTGGAATTTAGAGGATGGCATGCTTCCTGCTGTCTTCTCAGGGGCATTTAGGGTGAGATTTAATCCCGCATTATCTTTCCATTATGGGTACTTCTTCTCAAAAAGTCCTACATTCCTCATCTATCAGGCCCCCAAGTACGGGGAGGTAAGTGAGGCACTCTCCTAGGGGCAAAATTTAGGGGAACCCTAAATAGCCCCAGTAATCAAGATAAACGGTATTTTAACGCAAAAAAATTAAACAAACAAATTGGCAAACAAAGCTGCTAACTGCTTGATTTTGGAAATTAAGCTTCCAGGGCTGGGATCAAGGTGAGGAGAGAGGGGTAGGCTCGTACAAGTGCGGGGGCAGATCCTGCATTTGAAATTTTGATATATTGTTCATTATGGAGTTTTTAGCATTAATTTGGACCTTTAAAAATTTTTAACTAAAATACTTCTCTTGATTATTGACTCTTTTTTTCGAATCCATAAACACTGCAACTGAGGCAATTGCCTCTCACTGGCCTCACCCGAGTCCCGGCCTTTAAAATACTGACGAGTCAACAAAAAGCTATCCACCTTCCCGAACCACGACTCTTAGATAAGCACCAGGCTCCGGGGTATAGGCGCCCTGCCGTGAAGTCTCCGTGTCCCGATGGGTTTAGTCCCCTCCCCTCCACCTTTCCGCGCTCGGGTATTAAAACACTGCGCGTTCTGCCTGGCCTTACTCGGAGCGGCCGGCGCGCCCGGGCCACGCCCGCTCCCGCTCGTCTGTCCCCGTCATGAGATGACCCCTTCCCTCTCAGAGACCCAAGTTTCACTCACCGCCAAGCCCGTCCCGCACAGCGTTCACCAGGCCCGCGAACCGCCGCAGCGCGCTGTCCGTCTGCCTCTTTCAGGCGCCAGGCCCGTGTAATCACGCCTGCGCGCTCCGCCGTGCGAGGGCGTGAAAAAGGGTCCGCGCCGCCCCCAGGTTCTTCCGGAGGGGCAGAGGAGGGCGAAACTCCTCCCCGAGTGGCAGTGCGCAGGCGCAGCGGCGCGCGGCGCTTTCTTCCGCCTCAGTCCCCGCGGCTCCGGTGGCGCGCCCGTCGCTGGGCCGCCCGGTTGGGGGCGCTGCGGCCCGGGGCGCCCGGGGGTGGTCGGGGCCGGGCTCGCCGCCCCGGGGCGGGGCCGCGCGGGCCGGGATGGGGCGGGCGCCGGGGCGGTGGTCCAAGCCGGCGAGCAGCGGCGGCGAGCATAGAAGAGGCTGCGGACCGAGGCGCAAGGTTCGAACGCGGCGCCATGCGCGGCCCCCTGACCTGGCCGCTGCGGCTGCTCCTGAGGCGGGGCCCAGCCGCCCGCGCCCCCGGGACCCGGCCGCCGCCGACGCGCCTGGCGCCGGCGCGGCTTGGGGACGCGGGGCCGCCGCTCCTCGAGGGTGGCGAAGCCGCACGAGGCCCGCGGTGTCGGGCGGGCCGCTGCCCGGGCGGGGGTCCCAGCAGCCCCGCGGGCGGCGCGGGCATGGCGCGGCTCCTGGCGCTGTGGGCGCGGCCCTCCGGGCCCTCCAGGTGCGGAGTGCTCGCCGGGCCCGGCGTCCCCCGGCTCCCGCGCGCCGCGCTCCCCGGCGGCCCAGCGGCGGTCGCGCGGGCCGGGGGCGAGGCTTGGCTGCGCGAGCCGGCCTTGCCTGCGGCCGCGGCGACCCCCGGACACGACCCGCTGCAGCGGCCCATGACTGCCGGGCGTTCGGAGGCCCAGAAGCTCCTAAGGCTGGCGCAGCCCGAGCGCCGGAGGCTGGCAGGTAGGGTCCCCGTCCCCTCCCCTCGGTCACCGCGACCTTACGCGAGGTCCGGGGCCGCCGAGAGGGGCACTGCGGGGGCGGCAGGGGGACCCGGGGCCACTGGAAACGGTGAAGAGGACGGGGTGCCTCGACCTGGGCGTCCCCACCTGGAGTTTGGACCGAGCGCGCCTGCTGTATCGCTGTGGAGCCGGCAGGCCCGCCGGGAGTCTACTCCCAGAGCTAATGTTTGTTTTCTTATCTTGATACGTATTATACAAGTGGGGCGGCATCTCAGTGTTGCAGTCTTCGGGTCTGTTCCGTTTTTACTTTGCTGGAGTTCTCAGAATGACCTGTTTTTTTTCTCCCTATCTTTGTAAAATTAATCCTAGCCCCAAATAAACCTATGTTGTCATATGTGCGTGCTTCAGACAAGTATATTAACCAGCCAACAATATTTTTACTCTGTGAAGCAAAACAGTGTAAACTTTTCAGGTTTGTCCCCTGCTTTTGTCTCCTGGGTGGTAGGCAGGAAGTTACTAAGTTCTTTTCAGGAGAGTCGACACTGGCCATGATCAGTGATCTGTAAACTCCAGAAGTGTTGAGAAACTGTAAATCATAACCCAACTAAATCATAATTAAGTAATTTTTAAGAAGAAATCAAAATGAATATTTTTAGAAACAAAATCCAGATAAACAGATTTTTGTATAGCTTGTCATTTTAGCCATAAATGGAGAAATGTTTAACTGCAAGGGCCTTGTAAGATCTCAAAGGTTTTGAGACTTCTCCAAGTCTTCGTTTCTTTAATAAATATTGAGTCTCATTGTGTGCTAGGCCCTTGGGTTCCACTGATGAGCGGTTAGAAGCATGCTTCCCGCTCCTGCTGGGGCTTGCAGCTTAGTGGGGGAGAAACATTGATGAAAAGGTATGTGACTGGAGATAAAACTGCACATGTGATGAGGCCTTGCGAAGAGGGCTTGTGAGGTTCTTAGGCTTGAAAGAGGTGAGAATCCCACCTTTTTTTGTTACAAATCCATTGCTTTAGGAAGGATAGTCCTACAGAGCTATTTGTGATGTAGGGCAGGTTGGTGCCATGGAGGAGGGCAGTAGAGTGGGAACATTTATACCTCTCACTGACTGTTACAGTTTAGGGGGGTTCTTGGTATTACTGAGGTATAAAGAGAACTATCTCATCGCTCTGGTTGTGTGTGCATTTTGAGGGAAATATTTTTTTTTCCTTTTTCCTCTTTTAAAAGAAAATTATGAGGCTAGGAGCTCTCTCTGGACTGAGAGCTGCTTGGGAACAGGGCTGTGTTTGCCTCATCTTTCTGTGTCTAGTCCTTAGCCTATGTGTGTGGTGCAGAGTAGAGCTCAGGGGGCCTTCAGAGAAGGAATAAGTGATTAGTCCGACCAGGCCCAGAGGGAGGCCTGAGTTTAGAAACCCTGAGCACTGAGGGGTGTGTCCATCATTCCCGTACGTAACTAAAGGTAAGCATAAGGAAATCCAGTTTTGTTTCTGAAATTTTAGATGTCAAGAAGGTTTTTAGGTGTTGGGCCCTGTGGCACCCACACATGCTGGCCACAGTGGGTGGCCCAGCCCTGCCTCTCCTGTGATCACCATCCCTGTACCCTCCTGCCAGGTCCCACATGTCCTGCCTGCTGGCATGCTGAGAAAACGGCCTTAAACGGGAGAAGAGCTGTATATACTTTTATTTTAAGAAGGGGAGCTATTTAGATCTGCTGCATTGAATCATTGTGAATGTATAATTTGAGGAAATAAGTCTGGGGTTGGTACGTTAATTTTTTCCCACCTTTTAAACAGGTAATAAATACCTATTGTATTTAATATGATGAAAGCTCCTTATTAGGACGTACGGTTTCCTCAGAAGTTATTATATATAATATATTGCAGCCCCTCGGGATGTTGGCATTTGAAAGATTGAGAGAACATTCAGGGAGTCACCATTAATTTGTAACTTGTCGTTGTAAGAGCAGCCTCAGAAGTCGGCACACCTCTTTGCAACTGGAAATAAAGAGCAACGGGGTGTGTGTGTGTGTGTGTGTGTGTGTGTGTGTGTGTGTGTGTGTGTACTTTTAAATCAAGAGGCCAAAACTGAGTTGAAGAGAAGGAATTGCAGTGTTAATTTTTAGGAGAAGGAATACAAAAATTCTTTTTCAAAAATTCAGCTGTACGTTTGAATAGCAGTGTTTTCATCTGTGTTCAGTAGTTTGGTGAGCATGCTGCCTGAACTGGGTGACCAGAAAACTTTGATCTTAAGTGATTTGTGTCAGAAACTTTAAAAACAGGGTCTGCCATTTGAAATGTTTATAGGTATCTGCTGAGAACAGTCATTTCCATTTCTCTTCTAAAGGAACCGCAGTCCTCCTGGACGCGGTGCTCTCTGCAGCCCCTCCTCCCTGGGTCTCACTTTGTGTAGGAATTTGCAGATATCTGCCAACAGCTGTGGCCTACAGGGTTGCTCTGCAGTCTTTTTTCACTGATAATTCTTCGTCTTATCACCTTGGTCACAGGAGTCTTAAAAGATGGAGGAGCCCCTGTGGGCTGATGGGATAAGAGGTAACTGGTCAGAGCCGTCCTGCTGGGCCTGGCAGATAGAAGCGGCTGCTGGGGCTCCCAGGGAGTTAGAGGCGGGTAGCGCCGTGCGTGGACTTGGGAGTTAGGAGGGGGCCGTGAGACGCCGATGGAGGGTCTCTGTGCGGTGGGCCCGGTGCAGAGGAGCTTGTCTTGCTCACGCTTTGCAGGCAGGTCCCTGGTCAGATGTGGCAGGTGCATGTCCAGCCCTCCACCCCCAGGGTGTTCACTTAAACACTGATAAGGGCTTGTGTGGTTTGAGAAGAGGACAATTCTCAGAACCTGATGCCTGCCAGGAGCTTTTGCTGCATCTGTAGTTACCTTTTATGGAGATAAACTGTGACGTGACCAAAATGAACACAGTGGTGAAACCAGTGGGTGCGGTAAGCAAGGAGAGGGCGAAGCATGTTTCCTGCAGCCCAAGTTGGGACAGAGGGTCTGACAAGGACAGCACTGGTGGGACAGTGCGGCTGAGCCTCCGCAATGGAGACCGCTCCAGAAAGCCCTACGGAAATACCACGTTGCAGAGAAAACCTGAACATTCTGTATCTGTGCTGCGAAACGTGCTAGTCGGAGTTGATTCAAGATGGAAATACACACCAGATTTTGAAAGGACTTAGTATGGAAAAAAAGATGTGAACTTTCTTTACTTTTTAATGTCGCATGTTGATTAATATTTGGGATATATTGGATCAAATAAAATATAGTATTAAAATTAATTTTACCTGTTTCTTTTAAATATGGCAGCTGGAAGATTTTAAGTTCTGTGGGCAGCACCCATCGCGTGTCTGCTAGACAGGAGCCCCGGGTCACAGGCAGCTCCGATGCTCTGGCCTTGCCCAGACCTTTGTTCTCCAGGTCACTCCACAAGCCTGCAAGGCTTCCTCAACCTCCGCTTCCTGCTGGCTGTCAGCCCCCTTCACCTCCTGCCCTGGCCAGCTTAGCTAGATGCCAGGCTCCTTCACCTCAGCCTCGAACCCGCACCGGGCCTCTACTCTCTTGTTCCCTGTAGACACAGAAAACTCCTTTCATCCTCTGTCCCTTGTCAGAGAGTGGAGCTGCTGGCAGGGACACAGGTCATTCCTGATGCCTTGCGGTGACGGCTGTAATATAGATAATAGCGGATACTTACTGTTTACTAGATACTGGGCACTGGGCCAGAGGCTTTACGTGTGTGTGTGTGTGTGTGTGTGTGTGTGTGTGTGTGTGTAATTTCTCCTCACAACATTTCTGTGAGGGAGGGGTTCTTTTTATTGCTATTTGACAGATGAAGAAACTGAGGCACAGAGAGTTTGAGTGACCCACTCAAGGTCAAACAGCTAGATGGCAGAGCTAGGGCACTGACCCTGTCAGTCCCAACTTCAGAACTGACCTTCCCAACATGCTTCCCAAATCTGAAATTCTCAGGTCCTGTAGAATCTAGTTCTTAAAAATACTTGCAGTCCTTGTCACTGTCCATATCCCCTCTGCCCCTCCCCGGTTCACCCCATTTCCCCTCTCGCCTGGATCAGGGGAGCCTCAGGTCCTTTCTTTTCACTCTGCTGCCAGAGTGGATCATGTAAAATGCAAATCTGACTGTCTCACTCCCCAGCCCCAGGCCCTTTTAGGCCTGCCTTGCTGCAGTCCCTGTTCTGCTTTAGAACCCGGAGCCTAGTATGCCTCCACTTTATTTCTCAGTACTTCTCTGCACCAGAGTCCCTGTTCCAGATTTATCCTGCAGCCTTTCTGCTCCCTGGCTGCCCTCACCCCCAGGCGAGGCCCCTGCTGTGTTCTTGGCTTGGAATGTGGGAAGACGAAGAAGACAAGCTTTGTCTCGGAATGTGGTTCTGCTGTGTATGAACTGGGGGACCTTGTGCAAGCTCCCCCACCTCTCTGTGCTTGAGTTTCCTCTCTGGAAAAAAAATGAGGGTGATAAAAGCGTTGTTGGAGAGAGTGCATATCAAATGCTTCAGAGAGTGGTGGGTGGGTGGTGCCTTAGTACTTGAGTGACATGGGGGTAGCTGCACCTGTCCAGCACAGTGAGCAGACAGTCATTAAAAGATCTGTCCGGTATCCAGTGGTGATAGACATGCTTTAGAGCCTCCTCCGCCCCCCAGACCTGTCTGTCCAGGAGCTGTCTACTGGCCACAGCCCTTCTCCCAACAGCCTCCATTTCAGGTTTTCCAACCCCTTTCTTTTGGAGGAGATTTCTCTCATTCTTTGAAAGCTGTGATGCAGTAGAATGAGGGTAACAGAAAGGTACTTGAAGATACCTGTCAAGAGACAGATAACAGTTGCTTGGGTCCCGTCAAGCAAGGATAGGAGCAAGCAAGTTGCTTAACCATGGATAAAAGGTGGAGAAGAGTTTCTAGAAGGATTATGGTATACTTGGCTTGTCAGGTTTGGGGAAGAATCAGAGGTGATAGTTGTGGCGCAAATCTACATGATTCGTGAATGTCCGAGATGGTGCTCTGTAGTAAAACCTTAATTAACAGGAATCCAGCTAACCCAACGCTGAAAAAAATTTTAACTTTTGTATACATTCAACTTGTAGAAGAAAGAGGCAAATGGCAATAAGACAAGCTGTCAATCGTTCTTTGTTTTTGTTGTTTTAATTAAAAGGAAAGAGAGGGGAGATCCTGGAATGAATTTTGATTCAGCCAGATTCCTTTCTCTTTGTAATCATTATCATTACTGTGTAAGAATTAGTGTGTGTTCATGATATACAGGTTCTTATTTTGGAGTTGTAACATTGAGTTTGAAAACTAGAGGCGGGAGGGAGAGGTGGACCTTGATGGCAGTCTGCATACATTACACTTACGGAAGTATTTGCCGAAGGGAAGAAACAGACCAGAGAAGCTGGCTGCTGGTGACAGATGAAACAGGCCTTTAGGATTAATCCCCAGCTCGCCAGACCACTGCTTTCTGGAGCAGCCCATTCGCCGTGACCGTGCCCTGCAGAACCCGAGCTACACTTGCCTCCTACACCCTGCGGGCTTCCAGTCCCTCTGAGCATGGTCGTCAGAAACATGGCCTTTTGAAACAAGACCCCAGGTCTTAAAACAGAAGGAAATGGCCCTTGGCCAGGTTCACATTATGCAGTTCGGTTGTGATAAAGGGGTTTTCATCCAGTCACATGGGCTTGCTGGATCCGGTAAAGGAGTCATTGCCACACGGACTTCCTGAGCCACCAGATCTTACGATTCTCTTTAGGCTATT
Source organism: Kogia breviceps (assembly GCF_026419965.1). Classification (NCBI taxonomy): domain Eukaryota; kingdom Metazoa; phylum Chordata; class Mammalia; order Artiodactyla; family Physeteridae; genus Kogia; species Kogia breviceps. The sequence continues at coordinate 84,543,061 of NC_081311.1, forward strand.
GTCGAACTCTGATACGCTTTCATGCCTCCTTTGCCAAAGTTCAGTTTATTTGTTCATCCATCCAACAGATATTTATTGAGCTTTTCCTATATACCTGTCCCTGTAGGCAGTGGGGATATAACAGTGAACAAAACAGACAGAAATCTTTTATCCTACTGGAGAGAGATGGTAGACAAGTGAAGCGTTGGGAAGTGCTGGGAGGAGAATGAAGGGCGAGGCTGCTGTGTTTGGGTCTGCATTAACAGATAGGATTGCAGAGCAGGCCTCCTTGAGGGGAGGCCATTAGAAGACCCTCAGGAGGGAAGAGGGTGTGTGCAATGTTCCCGACATAAGTCAGGCTCACATTCCTCCTAGAGCTCTGTTTGCCAACTGAACAACCGGTTCACACTGAGTTCGCTCTCTACTCTTTTTATTAAGGTTTCGTGAAAGTAAAGCCTTTCACTGAAGAGCATTAGGCGAGACACAGATAGAGAAGCTGTTTTCAGGGTGTTGGGAGCGCCCGTTCCCCAGGGCTCAACCCACCTTGTGTCCACTTGGGGTTCTCACCATTGATTCTCCAGCGATGGCGCTAGCTGGGCCCCAAGCGGGACCAAACTCGGAAGGTGCACAGTGGCACGCGCCCTGCCCCAGTCACTCGATGCCACTCTTGAGAAGGAATCTCTGTCACTTGTTTCTTGTTACTCTCCTGGAGATACTCTTTGCATTCATGAACTTGAAAACCAACAAGCAAAAAAGTCCCACAGATGTTAACATCTGTGTCCTGGGCTTTTTCACTAACAGTGTATCTTGGTGGATGGCTTAATGTCATTTCCTATAGACTCACCTCGTTCTTTTTAACAACTGCATAATATTTATAAAATAAATGCTCCATAATTGATTTAACTTTGCTCCATTAATGAACGTTTAGGATATTTTGAATCTTTTGCTGGTATAAGCAATGTCATAATGAACACCCTTTGAGTGTACATTTTTTGCATATACATATGGGAACGTATCTGTAAGTTAGAATCTTAGAGAATTGGTGGATGAAAGGGAATGCATTTATGTTTTGACGGATAAGATCACATTGCTCTGCCATTGCAGCTGTACCAGTTTGCACACCCACTAACAGTGTAAATGCTGCTTTTCCCGCAGCTTTACTGACACCGTGCTGTCAAACTCTTTGATCTTTGCCAATCATTAGATGAAAACTGATACATCTTTTTCGCGTAAATTTGCATTCCTCTTATTAGGAATGTTGTTATCTGATACATGTTGTTCCTAATTGGATTTTCTCGATATTTTCTTTTCTGAAAAGATACTGTGCCCTGTGTCTTTTTTTTTTTTTTTTAAAGGAGTGTGAACAGTTGTGTTCTTACGTAATTTATTATCATGCTCATATTCTGGTACTTTATATCCCAGAGCAATAATATTAAGAAGGAATGTATCACATGTGTAATGGCTGCCCATAACTGCTTTCCAAAGGTTCAAGTGTTTTGAAATACTAGACATAATCAAGAGCTTTATCTGCATAGTTTGATCTTCAAGCTAAGATACAGTTAGATGCCAGGGAATAACCATGTATAGCACAAATGTAGAAAAAATATCATCTCGGGAGGGAAGCCAGAACGGATTTTTGTGGTTAGCTGTCAGTTGCTCCTGGGGAAGAAGAGAACAGCAGACCAGGGTAAAGCAAGAGCCGTCTTGTCTGGATACTTGCGGATGATCAGGGCCCTTACAGCCATCCTGCCTGGTCTGGCCCCAGAACCTACTCCCTTTAGTCAGAGGTCCAGGAGTTAAAGGGAGGAGACTCCCAGCACCTGAGAGCATCGCATGCTCTGAAAAGTTTGTGCAGGAAAGAAGCGTGATGAGCTCAGCACCCTGCCCCTTGGCCAAAGCACCGATGAACCGGAGAGTTGCTTGTGTTTTCCAGCTGCAGTTGGGTTTCTGACGGTGTCCAGTGTCATCACCATGTCCGCCCCCTTCTTCCTGGGGAAGATAATCGACGTCATTTACACAAACCCTTCTGCGGACTACAGCTCCAGCCTGACCCGCCTCTGCCTGGCGCTCGGCGGCGTGTTCCTGTGCGGCGCCGCAGCCAACGCCATCCGCGTCTACCTCATGCAGACGGCAGGTGCCACGACCCGCCTCCTGGGCCACGTGGGGTGGGGGTGGGGGGCGGGTCTCGTGGGCTCCCTGTGCTCCGGTCCGCATGTTGTCCTCTCTTCCTCCACTGCGCGGGGGACAGGGCCAACACCGGGCTGGGGATTGTTGTAGATCACGTGCCCTGTGCTCAACCGGCCTCTCCCGTGAATTGGAGCGCAGTTGCCTGTGTGCCTTCGGGAGGTTTGAGTGAGGCGGCTGCTGAAGCCGGGACGTGCCCCGCGCTGTGCCGCCCCTGCAGGCGGAGCCGGGCGACAGTGGCCAGTGTCACTGTGAGGCCTGCTTGTTAATAGGCGGTGACACCACAGTGACGCCGGAGCCCGGGACACCCGACTCCGAGTCGGTTGCTGGCCATTTAGCTGATGAAATACTCTGTAGATAATTAACCAGTTCTTGCCATTTGAAGTTCAATCCAGGAAAGGATTGCGAAGGAGAAGCAAAATTAGCTTTTGAGAAGTTAACGTCGTAAAACTTCTCTGTAAGTTATACTTTACAAAAGTCTCTTGGTCACATTCCGTTTACTGCTGTATCCTGTGCTCGGCACCCTGGGGCTGTGGGCCCCGAGAGGAGCTCGGTGCTGGTCACCAGCACGTGCCGGTCAGTGCGCCCGGGCTCCCGCCACACCCGAGCCGGCGCAGACAGGCCTCCGGGGCTGCGGCCCAGAAGGGGCGCCGACCTCGGGCCGCGTGGCTGCGTGTTAGCAGCTGAGCCCAAGCCGACGCCAGTGCTCTTTGCCTTGCAGGTCAGCGCATCGTGAATAGGTTGAGAGCTTCGCTCTTTGCCTCGGTTCTCAGGCAGGAGGTCGCTTTCTTTGACAAGACGCGCACCGGAGAGCTGATCAACCGCCTGTCCTCGGACGCGGCCCTGCTGGGGCGGTCGGTGACCGAGAACCTCTCGGACGGGCTCAGGGCTGGAGCCCAGGCTTCCATTGGCGTTGGCATGATGGTATGTCGGCACGGCTGCCGCGGCGCCCCGCGGCCGGGGCTCGGCCCGCGCCCTCTCAGGCGTGGGGTGCGCTCCAGTGAGCTGTTCTCGTCGCTGTCACAGGCCGCGGGGACCCGGAGCAGCTGCTTCCTTGGTGGCACCTGCGCCTTCACTTCCCTGCAATGAATTCCTGTCTGGAGAACGGACCGTTGCATTTAGAAGAAATTACCTTGTTGTCTGGGTTTTCCGAGAACGTGTGAAGGTGGTGGGAGGGCCCTCGGGGCCTGAGCGTGGGTCAGAGGAGGGGTGTCAGTTCCGTCCCCACTGCCGTCTGGATGGGACCGAGGCCTCGTTTCCTCTCCTCCGCCTGTCAGGAGCAGGTCCCGTCCTACACGCAGGCAGCTCTGCCCTCCCTTAGGGGAGCGCGCTCCACCCAGGCCCGTGTCCCTTCCTTAGCTGGGGGCTTGAGCCAGCTCCCTTCTTCACACCAGGGGTCTCTTCGGACCTGCGCGGCTGGACAGCAGGAGCGTGGCGCCCGCCACGTGTGCCAATGTACATTTTCTAGTAGCCACGTTTTAAAAAGCAAAAAGAGGGAATTACCTGGCGTCCAGCGGTTAAGACTCGGCGCTTTCAGTGCTGTGGGCCCGGGTTCAATCCCTGGTCGGGGAACTGGAACTAAGATCTCACAAGCTGCATGGCGTGGCCAAACAAAATTTTAAGAAAACAAAAAAAGCGAAAGGAAAGGTGAGATGAGATTAATCTTAATAACTTTACTTAATATAAAAAAATATTATCAATTCAACATATGTTTACTATAAAAATTGTTAGATATTTCAAATTATTTTTCATATTATGATTTCAAAATATAGTGTGTTTTAAAAATAAATTTATTTATTTATTTATTTGGGGTCTTAGTTGCTTAGCACAGGTAGTTGCGGCGAGCCGGGGCTACTCTTCGTTGCGGTACACGGGCTTCTCATGGCGGTGGCTTCTCTTGCTGCTGAGCAGTGGCTCTAGGCACGCGGGCTTCAGTAGTTGTGGCTCGCGGGCTCAGCAGTTGTGGCTCGTGGGCTCTAGAGCGCAGGCTCAGTAGTTGTGGCACGTGGGCTTAGCTGCTCTGCGGCATGTGGGATCTTCCCGGACCAGGGCTCGGACCCTTGTCCCCTGCATTGGCAGGTGGATTCTTAACCACTGCGCCACCAGGGAAGCCCCCAAAATATGGTGTGTATTTTATACTTACGGAACATTTAAATCTGGATGCTAAATTTTCATTGGGAATACCTGATCTGTATTTAGATTTCATAAAATTAGCAGTTGAAATAGTATATTAACATACCCAAATTCCCAGACGGACTTAAAACTTTACCAATAATTGAAGAGAAATGGAGTATCAGTTTTTAAAGTTAAATTTTAATTAAAACTAAATAAAATGTGAGATTTAGTTCCCCAGCACACTGGCCACATTTCAGGTGCTCAGTAGCTGTGAGAGGCTGTCATCTTAGCGCAGTTCTAGACCCCTTGAATGAGGACGGTGACTGATCTTTTCTCACAGGCGGAAAAGCTTGGATTTCTGTCCTGTGTCCCACAGGGCGTTCAGTCCAGAGCAGAAGGATATGTTGAGCCTGTAAGATCTGACGTACAGAACGGAAGACAGCTTTGAAATCTTATGTATGCCCAGCCAAGAGAGAAGCAAAACTCTGGGAGAAGGGCCCTCCTGAGCTAAAGCACCATTTCCAGATAGTAATAGTCTCGGGCTCAGGAAGAGCTGGGAACCTCTTTTTGTAGCAGTTGAAGAGAGTCCCATTGTAGGGCAGGTGGCTCATCAGAGGGAGGGAGCCTTAGTACCTTGAGCTGCATAGCAAAGTACCACATCTGGGGGCTCGAACAACAGAAGTTTATTTCCCGTGGTTCTGGAGTCTGGGAGTCCCAGATCAAGGTGCTGACAACGTAGGTTCATTCTGAGGCCTCTTCCTTTGGCTTGTGGGCAGCCATGCTCTCGCTGTGTGCTCTGCTCACAAGGCCCTTCCTCCGTGCTTGTGGGGAGAGAGCTGACTCGCTGGTGTCTCCTCTCTTAAGGACCCAAATGCTATCAGATCAGGGCCCCCACCTTTATAACCTCATTTTACCTTAACTCCTTCCTTAGAGGCTCCATCTCCAAGTCCAGCCCCATGGGGGCTTAAGGCATATGAATTCTGGGGGGACACAAACATTCAGCTCATATCAAGGCCTCATAAGGGGGCATCCCCTGGGACCTGGCCTTTAGCTCTGGAGGAACAGAGGTGTACTTTGTTTCTCATGGGCTCCCTGGACCTGACTATGGTAAGCGTGCTCCCAAGAACCTAATGGTGTTTGTACCATACTGCCAGTTTGGTAATTTACGTTTGGGGGGTCTTCCTCCCACCATTAAGATGTGTGTTCCTGATACTCCAGCACTCCTTGCATGACAGCACCCTGCGATATTCTTCAGAAGGTTATTTCTAAGCATGGAACCAGAGCACAGAGAGGGAGGGTTCTGAGCCCATCCCCGGGGCCTGGGGGGCACTGAGGGATGCTCCTGCCCCCCGTGCAGAGGGCTGGTTTGGGCTGTGTTGTGTTGAGACCTGCCTGGGTGTCTTGCTGCCCCTGCATGTGTCCTGTGGCCACTGCCATCCCAGTGTCTGCTTGTCTGCTCAGAGTGGGTCGTCCCATAGATCAAGGTGCTGAGCTCATTGCTGCCTCAGGGCCTCTGTGTACTTGCTCTTCCAAGACCACATGACCCTGTGGTTTCTCTCTCTCTCTCTCACCTGTTTGCTCTCCGACTCTCACCTTTGCTGTCCCCTTGGATGAAGCTCCACGTGGGTCCGTTATCTCCAGGTGCCTAGAATAGTGTTTGCCGCATGAAGGCGTTAGGCAACCGATGAGTAAATAAGTGAATGATCGCGTGCTTCATCCTTGACTGTACATTTCAGTCTGCAGCTTTTCCTCAGCATTTTAGGAGAGCCTTGTACTGATGATACTATTTTATAATTAATAATTTGTTGAAGAGATGCTAGTACCATTTAAAATACAATCACCTAATTGCAGGGTTGGCTACAGGAAAACCCCACCGTGTTACTTCCCCTTCGAGCAACTCCAGTTGTTAGGAGACTCCTCCTTTTGTTGAGTCTAGATCCACCCGACTGAGATTCCAGTCCTCTGAGCCGCGGAAACAGCTCTAACTTGGTTGTTACAGCTCGTGCCAAGGCCTCTTTCTGCTTTGTCGTATGATGTGGGGATTTTTGGTCTTGCTGCCACCTGCGTCATTTCAGTGAGATACTGCTCGGGTCATTCAGAGCCCTTGATCTGGACCTGAGTGCAGAACTCCTGGGGCGGCCGGCCCGCGTGGAGCAGAGGGCAGCCTCCTTCCTCCGTGCGCATCCTGCCCCCCTTCTCCGTCGCTGAACAGTGTGGCCTGATTTACACAGCACTGGTCCTGCGTTGTGCCAGTAATGGTGCAGTGGTGGGGGGTAAAAGAGCCCCACCCTTGCTTCCGCGGCTCTCTGTCACGTCACTCCTGTGCGGCAGGCTGAGTATTCATGGGGCTTTGTGAAGACTGAAAATGCTTGAAAAGTTCTACCAAAACTGGGTGTACGGTCTTGAGACAGCACCTTTAAGCCTGCCTGTTAATTTCAACACACACACACTTAAGAGCGGCCAGTGAGAATGTCTTGCTACTCTGTGTAACACAATACCTTTTGGCTTTTGTTTTTGACAGTTTTTTGTCTCCCCTAATCTGGCCACTTTTGTTTTGAGTGTGGTGCCTCCAATATCCGTCCTTGCTGTGCTTTATGGCCGATACCTACGGAAGCTGACCAAAGTCACTCAGGACTCCCTGGCACAAGCCACTCAGGTAAAGGCCCCTCCCTGGTGTGGTCTCCACTTGAATGAACTCAGAGCCAGGGTATTGGTGGGCAGACCCTAAGGGACGTGCTTAAGCTTTTCAAAAAACACTTCCTTTTCCTTACATTAGCCCCCCGGATCTTAGCAACACAAAGTACTCTGCCTTCTAGACTAGATTACTACCCACACGTCAGCGTTGAGCCCACTTGACTATACATTGTATGAACTTCTTACTGTCACTATTTCTTATAGGACAAAAAAGCTAATTATATTCTGAAAATAGTTTCTGGATGATACTCTGTCCTTCATTACTTAACAAAGGTAGCTTTGTAATGCTATCCACTATTGTCTTTTTTAAAAATTAAAAATAACTTATATTTTCATGTTACAAAACCATGCCTATTTATGAAACTAAAATTTTGAGAATATAAAGAGAAAAAATAACATGCATAATTCTAGCTCTCAGAATGAATGTTATTAACATTTTGGAGTCTATCCTTTGCATCTATCTTTTTCACTACGTAAAGTATATTTCTTTATCTATCTACCTACCTTCCCATTTATCTCTTTACCTATATATATGATGTGTCTATGTATAGATATATATTTGTTTACAAAAACAGGATTGTTCATATACTCTGCTTTGTAATCTGTTTTTTACTTAGTTGCATATCATGAGCAGCTTTCTATTGATAGTATCTTATAAATGAGAACCACATTTTAATTTTGCCTCCCTCGAAATATATGTTTTATTTCTCCCAGCTAGCTGAGGAACGTATTGGAAATATAAGAACTGTTCGAGCTTTTGGGAAAGAAATGACTGAAATAGAGAAATACACCAGCAAAGTGGACCATGTGATGCAGTTAGCAAGGAAAGAGGCATTTGCTCGGGCTGGTTTCTTTGGAGCAGTAAGTAGATCATTTTGGAAAGAGTGAAAAGGGTAGACGTTATGATTGGGAGGGGTTTTTATTCTGTGAATCTTGCCATACATAGAAAATACTTCTCTTCTCCCTCAAGAGTAAGAATTATCGGGCTTCCCTGGTGGTGCAGTGGTTGAGAATCCGCCTGCCGATGCAGGGGACACGGGTTTGTGCCCCGGTCTGGGAAGTTCCCACATGCCGCGGAGTGGCGGGGCCTGTGAGCTATGGCCACTGAGCCTGTGCGTCCGGACCCTGTGCTCCGCGATGGGAGAGGCCACAACAGTGAGAGGCCCGCGTACCACCAAAAAAAAAAAAAAAAAGAAAAAAAATTTGAGTAAAAATTACCATCCTTAAAATATTTTTGTGAAGGAGGAGGAAAACAAGTAAATGTAATTAAAGGAAAGGTGGTGAGACCAAGACAGTGTGGGATTGGGCACTGATTCTCAGAGTGTGGTCCAGACCAGGCATGTCAGCTTCACCTGGGAACTGGTTAGGCACGCAGATTCTCAGCTCCACTCTGGATGTCCTGAATCGGAAACTCTTGGGATGGGGCTGGCAATCTATGTTTTAGTCCCAGGTCATTCTGATGCAGGCAGTTTGAGACCCGCTGAGGATTAACGAAAATAATCTCAGTGTATTTCAAGAAGGAAGTATAAGAAAATTGATCACATTGATCACAATGAACTCGGGTAGGACACCAAACTAGAAAATCACCATGATGGCAAATTCATAATATGTTCAAACTGGAAAGAACGTTAGAGGTGATTCAGTAACAGCCATGACTTAATGGATAGGAAGGCCCAAGGAGGCAGTGCTTAGAGAGACCATGCACCTAACGCAGGTCAGGGCAGGTGGGCGTGATGCAGTGCTCTAGCTTCTCGGTGCAGCCTGCCCGGCCCATCACGGTACAGTGTACTGATTTCCTCCAGTTAGGGAAGGCCTCCTTACTATCATTTTTCTCCTTTGCAAATTGATTAGATTGAGTAAAATAGGAATCTATTGAGTGACTTAGTGTTCAGGTTTCTGTGTTAATGAGATTATTTCCTTCAATATTGTGATATTTCAAAAGTATTTTGAAATTCAGATTAAAACTGATTTAGTATTTTGGAAAAATCTTGCTTGATGGTGAAATGCATAAAGGGAAGTGTAGGCCATGTGAATGCTTTTTGCATTTGGCGACTTTGGTTCCCACCTGACTTCTGTGTTTTCTTCCCTTGACAGACTGGGCTCTCTGGGAACCTGATCGTGCTTTCTGTCCTGTACAAAGGAGGACTGCTGATGGGCAGTGCCCACATGACAGTGGGTGAACTCTCTTCCTTCCTAATGTATGCTTTCTGGGTTGGATTAAGCATTGGAGGTATATAATTTAAATAGGCTTGGGGAATTACAAATCAAAAACAGGGTTATCGTTTCTGAAATGAAAACTTAACTCTCCCGTTACTCCACCTCTCATCAAATAACTAACTGCAAAAACCTCTCCTAGAATGTTACTCCAACTTGACTTTGAAAGAAAGAGCAAAGATACAAGTGGGATCCTCCCTGGGGTTGGGAATTTCCAGGGTGTTGCAGGCCCCCCGTAGTTGGTGGAGCTCCGGGTCTCACTGGAGCTCTCTCCAGCTGCATGCAGGGCAGCCTGCTCCCTTTCCCCGTAGGGTAGACGCTGGGGAGGAAGAGTGGTGTGAACAGGCATGTACAGGGCCCCCATCCTCTGATGGTGCTGCTTCCGTGACGGGCAGGTCTCTGGTGGGGAGGAAAGTTCCTTCTGTACAGAGTCAGCCGTGTTCAAAACTAGTGAACAATCACAGATATAAATGGTAAAGTACATGAAGCACAGTTGCTTGCTTTTGCCAAGGATCAGAGATGAGATTTCATTGTCTACTTCTGAGTGAAGGGAAGCAAGATCCATGGAGACTGCGAGGTTTTCTTTTCCATAGCTTTCCTGAGGCCCCAGCCAACTGGGAGCAGATGATTTCCTGCTTTTTGTTTTCCTTCTTCTCTTTGAAAAGAGATGGAAAGGTTAGATAAACATTGAAGTCTGGTTCAAGGAGCTCAGGTATCCCATGAGGGTCACCTCAACCTGACACTCCTGTTGTTTTCAGGGTTTCAGGGTTTTCTACTGGTTAGAGGTATAGGCTTTTCCTTAGACATCTGCAGGCAAGTGAGGATATTTTCTGGACTGAGATTTCCAGAGACCACTTTAAAAATAGCATTTTAGTTCCTCTGGCTGGTCTTGAAGACAAACCTGATCAAGACACTTCCAGGTGCTGAGTGACTTGGGAAGCGAGAGGGCGGGTTCAGGAGGACAGAGCAATGACGGTGTTGCTGTTTTCTCTCCGTCTCTTGGGTTGGGCCTGTCGGGCTGTAGGCTCGCACAGCCATGTGGGTGGTTTCCTTTCAGCCTTCTGTCCCACCTCAGAGCGAACTTGTCTGCCGCCACCTTCCCTCTCTGTGGCCTTCCTGTGCACAGTCCACGCTTGACCGCTGTCAGCTTTCCTCCTGCCTCCCCCCAATCTTGCGTTTTCTGCCACATTTGTCTTGATCTTTCTTAGTCCCTCTGCTGACACCTCCTTTTTTCCATAGTACTTGACCTGATAGACGCTACCTCTGTTTTGGGGTGTTCTGCTGCCCTACCTTTAGTCCCAAGTTCATAGCTGTGTCTTGCACAGAAATTGGTTGGAAACACAGTTCCCGTCCCCTGGGAGTCAGTTACCTCCCCTGGTCACAGGTGTGCTGCTGAGGCTTTGTCTGTGCTTGAGATTTTGGGGGGCTCGGCCTCCTGAGCCACAGGCCACCCCCTGGCTCTGGTCGATGGTTCCTGCCATCTGGCGGTGGAGAGAAGAGTGAAGTGTGGGCAGGACTGTAGGGGCCTGTTACAGGTTGAGTTGTGTTTTTTTGTTTTTTTGTTTGTTTGTTTTTAATTTTTATTTTTATTTATTTTTTTAACATCTTTATTTGAGTATAATAACTGTTTTACAATAGTGTGTTAGTTTCTCCTTTACAACAAAGTGAATCAGTTATACATATACATATGTTCCCATAACTCTTCCCTCTATGTCACCCTCCCTCCCACCCTCCCTATCCCACCCCTCTAGGTGGTCGCAAAGCACCAAGCTGATCTCCCTGTGCTATGCGGCTGCTTCCCACTAGCGCTCTGTTTTACGTTTGGTAGTGTGTATATGTCCATGCCTCTCTCTCACTTTGTCCCAGCTTACCCTTCCCCCTCCCCGTGTCCTCAAGTCCATGCTCTAGTAGGTCTGTGTCTTTATTCCCGTCTTACTCCTAGGTTCTTCATGACCTTTTTTTTTTTTCCTTAGATTCCATATATATGTGTTAGCATATGGTATTTGTTTTTCTCTTTCTGACTTAGTTCACTCTGTATGACAGACTCTAGGTCCATCCACCTCACTACAAATAACTCAGTTTCGTTTCTTTTTATGGCTGAGTAATATTCCATTGTATATATGTGGCACATCTTCTTTATCCATTTATCTGTTGATGGACACTTAGGTTGCTTCCATGTCCTGGCTATCGTAAATAGAGCTGCAATGAACATTTTGGTACATGACTCTTTTTGAATTATGGTTTTCTCAGGGTATATGCCCAGTAGTGGGATTGCTGGGTCATATGGTAGTTCTATTTGTACTTTTTTAAGGAACCTCCATACTGTTCTCCATAGTGGCTGTATCATTTTACATTCCCACCAACAGTGCAAGAGTGTTCCCTTTTCTCCACACCCTCTCCAGCATTTATTGTTTCTAGAGTTTTTGATGATGGCCAATCTGACCGGTGTGAGATGATATCTCATTGTAGTTTTGATTTGCATTTCTCTAATGATTAATGATGTTGAGCATTCTTTCATGTGTTTGTTGGCAATCTGTATATCTTCTTTGGAGAAATGTCTATTTAGTTCTTCTGCCCATTTTTGGATTGGGTTGTTTGTTTTTTTGTTATTGAGCTGCTTGAGTTGCTTATAAATTTTGGATATTAATCCTTTGTCAGTTGCTTCATTTGCAACTATTTTCTCCCATTCTGAGGGTTGTCTTTTGGTCTTGTTTATGGTATCCTTTGCTGTGCAAAAGCTTTTAAGTTTCATTAGGTCCCATTTGTTTCTTTTTGTTTTTATTTCCATTTCTCTAGGAGATGGGTCAAAAAGGATCTTGCTGTGATGTATGTCATAGAGTGTTCTGCCTATGTTTTCCTCTAAGAGTTTGATAGTGTCTGGCCTTACATTTAGGTCTTTAACCCATTTTGAGTTTATTTTTGTGTATGGTGTTAGGGAGTGTTCTAATTTCATACTTCTACAGGTAGCTGTCCAGTTTTCCCAGCACCACTTATTGAAGAGGCTGTCTTTTCTCCACTGTGTTTCCTTTCCTCCTTTATCAAAGATAAGGTGACCATATGTGTGTGGGTTTATCTCTGGGCTTTCTATCCTGTTCCATTGATCTATATTTCTGTTTTTGTGCCAGTACCATACTGTCTTGATTACTGTGGCCTTGTAGTATAGTCTGAAGTCAGGGAGCCTGATTCCTCCAGCTCCATTTTTCGTTCTCAAGATTGCTTTGGCTATTCGGGGTCTTTTGTGTTTCCATACAAATTGTGAAATTCTTTGTTCTAGTTCTGTAAAAAATGCCAGTGGTAATTTGATAGGGATTGCATTGAATCTGTAGATTGCTTTGGGTAATAGAGTCATTTTCACAATGTTGATTCTTCCAATCCAAGAACATGGTATATTTCTCCACCTATTTGTATCATCTTTAATTTCTTTCATCAGTGTCTTATAGTGAGTTGGGTTTTAAATGTTTTTGTGAAGCTCACTGTTTAGAGTGATTCTGTAATGAATCTGCGATCAAGAAATCCTGTGTTATTTATTAAATAAATCAGAATTTTTATATGTTGGTTCCTGCTTAGAATAGATGTTACTGGAAAAAAAAAAACCCACAATAAATTCTACATTTATTTTCTGTTGTGAGAGGGTCAGAGGTGCTACTTGAAGGAAAACAAGCTTGTTTATTTTATACCAGAGAAGGCTCTTACATCTTCCTATCGAACCCAATATCTTTTTTTCTTTATCTTTTTTTCTTACATTTTTATTGAGGGGAAATTCACGTAACACAAACTTAATCATTTTTAAATATACAGCTCAGTGGCATTTAGTACATTCACAGTGTTGTGCAACCACTACCTCTGTTTAGTTCCAAAATATTTTCCTCACCTCGAAGAAAAGCCCATACTCATCAAGCAGTCTATACCCCCCTCCCCAGCCCCTAGCAACCAGTTTGCTTTCTATCTGTATGTATTTACTTATTCCGGATATTTCACATGAATGGAATTATATAGTTTATGGCCTTGTGTGTTTCACTTCTTTCCCTTTGCATTTTTTTTTTTTTTTTTTGCGGTACGTGGGCCTCTCACTGTTGTGGCCTCTCCAGTTGCAGAGCACAGGCTCCGGACACGCAGGCTCAGCGGCCATGCCTTACGGGCCCAGCCACTCCACGACATGTGGGATCTTCCTGGACCGGGGCACGAACCCTTGTCCCCTGCATCGGCAGGCAGACTCTCAACCACTGCGCCACCAGGGAAGCCCCCTTTGCATGTTTTCAAAGTTCACCCACATTGTAGCATGTACTTCATTCCTTTTTGTGGTTGAATAATATTCGATTGTATGGATAGACCACATTTTGTTTATCCGGGGCCATTTTGTCTTTGTTTTTGTTTTCCAGAGTCTAAACTCTTTACTATGTTGTGAACTACTTCTGACTTTTTCCCTTGACTTTTCCTTCCTTCCTTCCTTCCTTCCAATTAATAGACTTCTTAAAAGAGCAGTTTTAGGGGCTTCCCTGATGGCACAGTGGTTAAGAATCCGCCTGCCAATGCAGGAGACACTGGTTCAAGCCCTGGTCCGTGAAGATCCCACATGTCGCGGAGCAGCTATGCCTGTATGCCACAACTCCTGAGCCTGCGCTCTAGAGCCCGTGAGCCACAACTACTGAGCCCGTGAGCCACAACTACTGAGCCTGAGCTCTAGAGCCCATTTTCCGCCATGAGAGAAGCCACCGCAATGAGAAGCCCGCGCACCACAACTAGAGAAACCCCGCATGCAGCAACAAAGACCCAACGCAGCCAAAAAAAGGAGCAGTTTTAGGTTCATAGCAAAGTTAAGCAGAAAGTACAGAGAGTCCCATAGACTCCCCGCCCCCCCATGCATAGACTCCCCCATTTATCAGCATCCCCCACCAGATGGTACATTTGTTATAATCGATGAACATACACCGACACGTTATCACCTAAGTCCAAAGTCTACCTTAGGGGGTCACTCGTAGAGTTGTACATTCTGTGGGCCTGGACAAATGTATAATGGCATGTATCCAGGGTAGTGTCACTACCCTAAAAATCCTCTGTGCTCTGTCTATATTCATCCTTCCTTCCCGCCAACCCCTGGCAACCACTGATTTTTTTCACTGTCTCCACAGTTTTGCCTTTTCCAGATGTCGTATTGTTGAAATCATGCAGTGTGGAGCATTTTCACCTTAGCTTCCTTCACTTAGTAGTAGGCATTGAAGGGCCCTCCATGTCTTCTCATGGCTCAGTAGCCCTTTTCTTTTTAATGTTGTCTGGATAGACCACAGTTTATCCATTAAAAGGACGTCTTGGTGGCTTCCAAGTTTGGGCAGTTATGAATAAAGCTGCTGTAAACATTTGTGTGCAGGTTTTTGTGTGGATATAAGTTTTCATCTCCTTTGGGTAAACACAAAGGAGCGCAATTGCTAGATTGCATATGTAATGGTATGTTTAGTGTTGTCAGAAATCGCCAGACATTCTTCCAAAGCTGCGGCACCGTGTTGTGTTCCCACCAGCAGTGAGTGAGCGTTCCTGTTGCTCTACGTCCTTGCCAGCATTTGGTGGTGGTAGAATTTTGGGTTTTTGCTGTTCTGATAGGTTCATTGTTGTCATAATTTGCTTTTTTCCCTGGTGACGTGATGCAGAGTATCCTTTTATATATTTATTTGCCATGGGTGTATCTTCTTTGTATCTTCTTTGGTGAGATGTCTGTTTGTCCATTTTATAATTGGCTGTTTGTTTTCTTATTGTTGAGTTTTAAGAATTCTTTGTATACAATAATCTCCCCTTATCCTCGGTTTCACTTTCTGTAGTTTCTTTTTTTTTTTTTTGCGGTACGCGAGCCTCTCACTGCTGTGGCCCCCTTTGCATGTGGATTTTCACATGCAAAGGGGTTAGGGTTGGTGCCTCTAACCCCTGTGTTGCTCAAGGGTCAGCTGTAGTATATATATATGGGGCACCACGGTTTCAGGCATCCACGGGGGTTTTGGAACGTATCCCCCGCAGATAAGGGGGGACTACTGTATTTTGGATACCAGTCCTTTGTCAGTTGTGTCTTTTGCAAATAATTTCTCCGAGACTGTGGCCCATCTTCTCATTCTCTTGATGGTGTCTTTCACAGAGCAGAAGTTTTTAATTTTAATGAACTCTATCTTCCTTAATTTTTTCTTTTGTGGATTGTGCTTTTGATATGACACTTAAAAAGTCATTGCTGAACACAAGGTCATATATGTTTTTCTCTTATGTTATCTTCTCAGAGTTTTATAGTTTGGCATTTTACGTTTAGACCACTTTAAGTTAATTTTTGTGAAAAGTGTAAGGTCTGTGTCCTGAATCATTTTTTGCACGTGGATGTCTGGTTGTTCCAGCACCATTTGTTGAAAAGTCTACCCTTTTGTCATTGAATTGCATTTGCTCATTTGTCAAAGATCAACTGACGATATGTATGTGGCTCTGTTTCTGACCAATGCATTCTTAATTTAACATGAAGGGTTTAATCCACCATATCTTCTATAAATAACTGTATACCTTAGACAGAATTTTTCTTTTTTTCGCGGTACGCAGGCCTCTCACTGCTGTGGCCCCTCCCGTCGCGGAGCACAGGCTCCGGACGTGCAGGCTCAGCGGCCATGGCTCACGGGCCCAGCCGCCCCGCGGCACGTGGGATCTTCCTGGACCAGGGCACGAACCCGCGTCCCCTGCATCGGCAGGCGGACTCTCTACCATGGCGCCACCAGGGAAGCCCTAGACAGAATATTTGAATTGCATTTTTTCAGCATCCTTACTGAGGGAAAGTGTTACAAGTATATGTTCTGGCAGTTGACATGGAGTGTACTTGGAGTTTAAGTTATTAAACCATAGTTCAAATGTGGCTTTAAGAAGAGGTGGAGTATTTAACATTGCCAAATTTCTTTTCCGTTTTTAGCCTGGTAAAAGTTGTATTTGTTGAGTGTCTGAAAGGAGGGTTTGATTATGTGGATATGTCTTTAAAATGAATATTGGGGTACCTTAAATTCCTTATAAATATGGGATAAGCATTATATTTTATTTATATTGCTATGTTTTTGACTAGGTAGACTTTTATGTAACATTGTGACTTTAATTCAGTGGTTGATTAGTATGACTATATGTATTTATAAATTCCCTGATCTGACCAAACATTAAATCCTTATTAGAAATAATGAAATTGGAGGAGGAGAAACTGAAGGAACACAAGGGTGTGAGACGGAGGGAATTCTGACGGATACCTAGTTAGCTGCTTCAAGTCAGATTTTATATTAAAAGCAAGCTGTGGTTACTGCTCCCAGACAGGCGGGAGTAGCGAGGGCCGTTTCCTGGCACCAGCGATAGATGTGTGCCTTTGTTTCTCGCCCTCAGGTCTGAGCTCCTTCTACTCAGAGTTGATGAAGAGCCTGGGTGCCGGGGGCCGCCTCTGGGAGCTCCTCGAGAGAGAGCCGGGGCTTCCTTTCAATGGTGGGTCTGAAATGGGTTTGCTCCTCTTTGCTGGGATTAAACAAAGGTGGTTTCGGACCGTGACACCAGCTTCCTGCCCCACTTGGGATGGACAAACTTGAGCGGGACGCTGTCCCTTGCATGTGGCAGGGACGGGGCCATCGGTGGGGTGGGCGGTGAGGAAGGACAGCTGCTGGGCGCTGTCATGGGGCCCCAGGGCGTCCCTGGAGGCATGGGGACTGACCAACAAAGTGTGCAGCCACTGTTTACCTCCCTGCAGGCGATTCGCTACCACAGACAGTAGGGTAGAAGTGAGTGAAGCCCCCGGGTGCAGATAGGAAGGGCCCGGCCAGTGCCCCAGACTTGTCTTCCTTGGTGCTTTTGACGTGTGGGGGGGCAGGGGGAGGGGGGACAGGAGCAGGGTTCACACGTAGAAAAGCCTCTGAGTTGCCTGGCTTCGGGGGTGGGGTGGAGGGTGCTGGTGCTAATTGGCTGGAGCTGTCTCCTTCCTCAGCTGCTTCCCGGGAAGGGAAGTCGGAGCTCTGCTCACTGGGGCAGCTGTGTGGCCTGAGCCAGCCAGCCCAGGGCTGGGGGGTGGGGCTGTGAGCAGCAGCCACTGCCAGCTGCTCGCTGATCCCTAGGGACTGGTGGCTGGCCCCAGGTCAGTAGTGAACCACTGTGACAGGCTGGGAGAGATTGAGCCCCTTATCCCAAGTCGGGAGCAAGGTTACACAGGACAGAGCAGACCTCCGACCCACCTCGAGCTCTGGGGCTGTTGTGCAGCGCCCACCTGTTCATCATCCTCTCAAAACACTGATTTAGAGAAGGTGAGGGAAACCCTAGACAGGGGAACCACAGAGGCAGCATACAGGGAGAAGGCCACTGGGCTCGCCCGGCTGGCGCCCGGGCTGGAAGCTCCATCCACCGCTCGGTTGGCACAGGCAGGCTGGCTCCTCTTCACCTCGGCGTCCCGTCAGTAAGACTGGGAGGGGGACTTCTACCTCTCAGGGCTGCGAGGCTCCAGCAACGTGGTGGGCGTATGGTCATACTGCCGGTGCAGAGCGGGTTCAGGGAAGCTCTGGTCGGAGGCCTCCTGACTTGCCTGGGAAGAGCCCAGACTCCAGAATTCGCCATGCTAGGCCGCGTCTGCAGTCCGACAGGCGGGCACTGGGCTCCGCTGTGAGCCTGAGCTTTGCCCTGAGTGATTGGAGCTCCATCTTCCCTTGCAGAGGGGGCCATTTTAAACGAGAAGAGCTTCCAGGGCGCTTTGGAGTTCAAGAACGTGCATTTCGCCTATCCAGCTCGCCCAGAGGTGCCCATATTCCAGGATTTCAGCCTTTCTATCCCAGCAGGATCCATCACAGCGCTGGTTGGCCCAAGTGGTTCTGGCAAATCAACAGTGATTTCTCTCCTGCTGAGGTTGTACGACCCCAGCGCTGGTGAGTGGCTGAGCACATTGTAGGACGGGAGGCCTCTCCTGAGCCCCCAGAGAGGGTCAGAGTACGCAGGGGCCGTGCAGTGCGCGAGTTCTGAACGCAGAGGGTTTGTTCCCAGGAAGGAAATCCCAAACAGAGGATTTACTTTTCGGGCTATGGCAGCTCGTACAGAGGGCCCGTCGGGCACATTGTATATCTTATGTTCGCCACTCAGGTCCAGAGTGACGTCCTGAACCCCACCTCCTCGTCTCCCGTGTGGTGCTTCCTCCACCGGGAGAGGGGCTCCAAGAAGGTGCCTCAGGGCTGCTGAGCACCGCCGGCCACGGCAGCGCCATGAGTAAGTGCCAGTCTGCGCCGGCCCTGAGCTTGTGCAGGAGCCCGGGCTCTCCCTGAAGCCCTCCGGTCCTCCTGCCTGGGGCTGGTGTGCAGACAGGGCACGCACCGTCACTGATTCACTTCTGGGCCGCTGCTCCGTTGAAGCTTTCTTGCCGTAGTAGAGATTTTCTTATGGATTTTTCTCATTCAGGTTATTTTTTAAATTTTTAACTGGATTATAGCAGCTTTCAGAACAAAGAACACATTATTTCACTTCTTTATATCTTTTTAAAATGTACAGTTGACATACAACGTATTAGTTTCAGGTGTACAGCATAACGCCTCAGTATACGTATATGCTGTGAAATGATCACCACAGCATGTCAAGTCAGCACCCATCGCCACACACAGCTACAGGGTTGATACCCTTCTTTGTATCAGAGCTCAGAGGAGGCAGTCTGGTTTTGGATTAAGAAAACAATGACGGGGCCTTCCCAGGTGGTCTGGCGGCTAAGACTCTGCGCTCCCGATGCATGGGGCCCAGGTTCGATCCCTGGTCGGGGAACTAGATTCCACATGCACGCCGCAGCTGAGAGTCCGCGTGCCGCAACTGAGACCCAATGCAGCCAAAATAAAATTAAATGAATAAATATATATATTTTTTTAAAAAGTGTTATCTCTCAGCAAGAAACTAATTGTCAGTATAAAATAAAACCATGAATTTAAAGAGTATGTCTTATGGTCTTTTTGGTTACAACAGTGTGAGAGCTGGTTATGTGCCAGGTAATTATCTGACTTACAGATCCTGACCCACAGAACCACCAAGTGCATTAAAATGGGTAATTCTACACTGTTTGCCTCTGGAATCACTGCCTTGGTTTACCCTCTACTTGCTGTAAAATTCTGAGTTTAGAAAAATCCTAGTGAGGGGAATGCAAATCAAGTCAAAATACGAAGTCTCTAGTTTCTTCATCACAGTGAGTAAATCAAGGAGCAAAGCAACTACACTTACATTCCTGCCTTGTAGAGCCTATAGAACACTTAACACTTTTTAAGTCAAGACCTCAGGTTTTTGTAGGTTCGTGAAAGTTTACAGCTGGCTTGTATAACATGCCACACGCCTAACTGAGAAGGAGCGGGGTTTCTTGCGTTGGTCACTGTCATTGGAGTCGGGAAGCGTGATTGCGTTCCTTCAAGGTGTAGAGGTAATTCTGTCAGCTGAGGTCACAGAGCTACATCTGACTGTTGAAACACTCTGCCACCTTGTCAAACAAGAGTGTTAGTTGCAGACTCTCCAGCTGTGCTTGCTCGGGAAGGTGGGCTGGATGGACGAGCTAGGTGGGCTTAGTCATCTAACCACTGCAGGGAGATAGTAGGCGTGGACGATCCAGAAAAGTCCATTTTAATTATTATTATTATTTTTTTTTTGCGGTACGCAGGCCTCTCACTGCTGTGGCCTCTCCCGCTGCGGAGCACAGGCTCCGGACGCGCAGGCTCAGCAGCCATGGCTCACAGGCCCAGCCGCTCCGCGGCACGTGGGATCTTCCCAGACCGGGGCACGAACCCGTGTCCCCTGCATCGGCAGGCAGACTCTCAACCACTGCGCCACCAGGGAAGCCCAGAAAAGTCCCTTCTAGCTCTGAAACTCCCTAAAATACGTTGGTTTTAGATGCTGTTTGGAGATTTTGAGTATCTAATCTTTAAAATACTGAGTCTGGAATTTTCACACCAGAGCCTTTCTGTGTTTACATAAGTCATTGGCCCCATGACACCCAGTAACTCTTTCCTTCTTCTCTGCAAGGAACAATCAGTCTTGATGGCCGTGATATCCGTCAGCTAAATCCAGTCTGGCTAAGATCCAGGATTGGGACAGTGAGTCAGGTAGGAGGAGAGAGCTCCATTTTTATTACATTTCCTGTTAAAGTTGCTTTTGTCATTGGCTTTTTTCTTGGTCTTGAACCTTTCAAAAGAAAAGGAATGGAAGTTTTCTAGATGTATTAAACCAGTCTCCAGGGCAGGTGGTTTAGGTTTGTAAATAGTGCAGTTTCCTGAAAACCTTAAACATTTTAACCATTCGAAGCATTGACTTTATCAGAAGCTGGGGACTGGCATTACTTGGTAATGCAGATAGTCTAGAAGATTGGGGAGGAAAAGATACAACGTTTTAGCTGCTTCTGGCTCTTCCTCAATTCTCATTTTCATTACTAGCCAGTCTACTGTTTTGCATAATGGGTTTCAGAGACAAGCAAGCAAAGGTTGTGACCAGAGCCAGGGTCTCCTTGCAAAGAGGCTGCAGATTTCAAGAACCTTGATGTAATGCGGCCTCTTTGATGAGGCTGTTTTCACAAGACCTCTCGGTGCAGGGGAACTTTGACACAGCTATTGGTATTTTTATCACCAAGCTTCGTGCACAGCAGGCAAACCCAAGCACCCCAGACTCCTGAGCCTCTTCCTCTAATGAGCCTTCCCTCGGCACCACTCCACTGGTGGTGGGGCGGTGACGGGGGTGGGGTGGGGGTGGGCTTGGCTCGCAGTGCCCCAGCCTTATTAGGGAGCGAGAAAGAAGCTGGGAGTTCATTTGCTTTTTAGGACTATTCCACAGAGTAGCTCTGTCCAAATGTCACGTGCCCGTCTGCTCTATGTATTTCAAAAAGTGATAGATAGAAATGGATTCTCCCATTGCCCTTGGAAGGCAGGCAGCTGGAGAATGCAGACAGGCTCGGGGCCCTCCTCGGGGAGGGGACTTGCATTTACAGAGCGCCTGCTGTGTGCCGGACGCTCGCAGGTGGCTACTGTGGGACCCCGTGTCCTGCAGTGGGGGACCTACAGGTGATAAAGGCAGTCCTGCTCGTGCTAATGCATGAATTTTTTAATCGCCCACGGGGTATATTTATGGAGAATGAACCAGAAAAACAGTATATATTCTCTGGGAACCGTTTAGTGTCTTAGCTGTAAGTATTGTACTAAGCTCCACTGTATTTACTAGACTGTTGCGATTTGCAGTAAATACGTTTTATTTCCAATGTGTAGGAACCAATTTTGTTTTCTTGCTCAATTGCGGAGAACATTGCCTATGGTGCAGATGACCCTTCCTCGGTGACGGCCGAGCAGGTAGAGAAAGTGGCTGGTGTAGCCAATGCAGCTGCTTTCATCCGACATTTCCCTCAAGGGTTCAACACTGTGGTCGGAGAAAAGGGCGTTCTCCTCTCAGGTACCTTTTTGTTACCCCTTTGCAACAAACGCTCTCTAACACTTCCTGTCTCAGTGTTATTTTCTAATTAGGCTCTTGTCCTTAGAGTTTATGAAATTAACCTTTTTCATTTTCTCACATCTCTTTTGTATGTGGACAACTCCCCAGTTCCTTTCATTTTCTACCCCAGAGGTGTTTCCAGATTCCCACTGGTGTCCCACTGGGTAGTAGTACTCAGCCACAGCAGCTTTCTCTCATCCCAGAAAAGATACATTTTGCAACTCGAGATCCTTGAAAGTTGTATAACATAAGACAGATAGTGCGGATGGCAGGATGATTTGTCCAGGGAGGCAGAGACGGAATCAGGGCAGACGTGCAGCTGAAGGAGCTCCTTCTTCCCCACTTCGTAGGTTACGTGTAGACCCAGGACTTACAAACTTTTCTGTAAAGGACCAGAGAGTAGATGATTTAGGTTTGTGTGTCACTCGTGGTCTCTGTCACAGTCTTATTATTATTTTTTAACAACTCTTTTAACACATAAAAACCATTCTCAGCTTGAGGCTGTGCACAGACAGGCCCTGGTCCAGATGTGGCCCAGGTGGCGTCCGCTCTGCCCCGTCCTGGACGAATGGGGGCTCGCAGGGCTGTGGCACCCTCTGGCCCATGGTATCGGCTCGCCCTGCAGGTCAGATCGCCTTCGGGGGCGGTGTTTCCAGGAGGGAAAGAGAAAACAGTTCTGTTGCTTTCGAGTGCAAAAGTGGGACCAATGAATAGACGAGTAAATCTTCTGTTAAACACAGATTTTTTTTTTTTTATTACAAATACTCAACTGTACTTCTCTTCACGACGAGCTCTGTCACTGGATGCATCTGAGCAGGGGATGGAGGCGTCCATGTCAGAGTGAAGGCTGCCAGGTTGGACTGGAGCAGGAGTCCTTTCCAGTGCTAAACTTTTTGCTTGAACTTAGACTACAGATAATTTAACACAAAAACGTTTTAAGTTTGTTGTGTATGATTTGTTTAAACGATAGGCAGTAGATGAAAAAATGATTTTTGATAGATTGGGGAAGTTCCGGGGTTTCTGATAGATTGGGGAAGTTCCGGGAGTAGAACCGCTACTGCGTCCCTGGAACAGACGTGTCCTTGGGCAGGATGCCAGTGTAAGCTGCTGGTGGTGAAATTACCGAGATGGAGGAGTCAGGTTGGGAGCTCCCTGTGCTCTGTCCCATGAACACAGCACCTGCTCCCTTGGAACAGGTGCTGCATGTCCTTCCCTTTGACCAGGATTCTCAAGCTCCATCTCCCAGTGAAATAACCAAAGGTTTCAGTCTACCCTGGAGGAAGGGTGGTCATCTAGCAGTAGGCCCCCCATGTGCTCATTGGCACTGGGGTTTTCAGAGCTGACCAAAGTCCTTGCTGGCTGCTCTGCTGACCCACACCGAGCACTCAGACCCCCACCAACCAGAGAATTGGGAAAGGAAGGGTTTTTCCTCCTTCACTCATCGGGAGGGTGGGGTTGCCTGGTTGAGGACAGCTTTTAGCACCACCACCCATTTCAATTTAAATGATTAACTTGTCTTAGATGAAATAATAAGTAGGTTCAGCCAGTAACATCAAACCAAAAAGGAATGTTTTTGTCACCAAAAGTGGAATTGAGTTTCCTGACATGAACTAAGTTGGGAGGAGTGAGTTGAGTCCTGCTCTGAGACTTCACCAGTTATAACTTAGGAGAGCGTCCCTGGGGGGAAGGAGAGGGTAGGGTGGAACAGGGGTGAGGAGGGGAAGTATCATTTGTCTGTCCCTTCCCCCCACACCGCCCCCTTGTGTTTAGTAGAATTTGAGTTTTACACAGGGGGCTGGCTAGAATGGCATAGTCTATCTGTTGCCCCCAGTTTCATACACGCACAAAGTACCGCGTGTGTCGGTTGTTCCCTGGGGCAGGAAAAAGAAAACAGCGTGAGAGTGGAAGTATGGAGTAGTGTTTTGGGCAGACAGCGGAGTTACCAGCCCCTGCTCCTTTTGCTCCTGTCCATCTCATGCACTGCTCTGAAACCTCTAACTTTCTCGAGTTTCCCGTTTGTTTCCTGCTACAAGATGTGCTCTCTTGGGGGGCGCGGCACGTGTGTGGTTCAAAGCGCACCCCACTGTTCAGACCTCGGCTCTGCCACTGTCCAGCTGTGAGGCCTTGCACAGGATATTTGTGCCTCAGCTTTTCACCTGTAAAAAGACAATCATTATAGGATCTACTTCAAAGGCTTGTTTTTGAGATGAAATGAAATAATACATGTAATGCATTTAGGAAATGCCTGGGATGTAGGAATTCCTCAATGTTAGCTATGATAATTGTTGTTACTATTAATCTTGAGATAGATGAGGAAACATTATAATATTTAAAACATAGGTTTCTGTTCTCACATCTATCTCAGCTATGACTGGGAGAAACTACCTTCAAATTGCCACTGGCTCATCAGAAAAGCCTATTACCAAGAATTTTTGTTAAGGCCTTCAATTTAAAAATGTATATATTGTCATTGTCAGGTGGGCAGAAACAGCGAATTGCGATTGCCCGTGCTCTGCTTAAGGTAAGCCCGAAGCCTCTCGGCGGGGGTTGACATTGTTCTTAATCAGGGACCTTGTAATTTGTAGTGTGCAACTTTTCTTCGTCTTCCTTTTTCTTGGGAAGGGGCAGGTGGGTATATGGTTGACAGTTCTGGTGAAAGATGAGTTGGGAATTCCACTGAGTACCTGTGGTCCAAATTTAGCAAGTGTTTCCTGAGTATTAGGAGCCAGAGGGAGAACAGTTTAACACACAGATCTTCCATCAAGAAGCATACAGAATATTTTTTAAAAAGAACGTCTCTATGTTTGTAACTGAGTCACTTTGCTGTGCAGCAGAGATTGGCACAGCATGGTATATCAACTACACTTCAGTACAAAAAAATAATAAAATTAAAGAAGCATACAGTCTAACTGGTGGAGTAGTGATTATATCAAAATACCAAAATGATACAAGTATGCTTACTTGTATAATCTGTAATCACCTGCTAAACTGAATAGTAAAGACCTGAAATACTTATACAAGACTCTTGAGAGGAGAGGGAAAAGCTGAAAGTCATAGACATTGTATTTTTTAGGAAATGATGGCCTTCTCCTTTGTTATATAACTATTCTCAGATTTATAGTGATTTTTTTAAAAAAACAGCTCTATTGAAGCATGATTTACATATCATAAGGTTGGCCAGTTTTAAATGTACTTTTCAGTGACTTTTAGTAAATTTACAGAGTTGTGCACCCATCACACAATCCAATTTTAGAACATTTCTATCACCCTGATACCCTTTTGCAACCTTTCTGCCAGCCCCAGCCTGCCACTAATCTACTTTCTGTTTGTCTAGATTTGCCTTTCTGGACGTTTCAGATAAACGGAATCAGACAAGATACGGCCTTCTGCTTCTAGTCTCTTTCACTAGTATAGTTTTTGAGTTTCCTTCATGTTGTAGCCTGTATCAGTACTTTATTCCTTTCCATTCCTTTGTATGGACAGACCACAATTTGTTTATCACACACATGTTAATGAACTTTTAGGTTGTTTCCGGTTTAGGGCTGTTGTGAATAGCACTGCTCCGAATAGATAGCGTACAAGCTTTTGTGTGGGCATGTTTTCATTTCTTACGGATAGATTCCTAGACAAAGCTAGAATTTATGTGTTTCTGAGTTCTGTGTGTACTACGCCTAGCTAAACTACAAGCAGGACCTTGAGAGTCTAGACTCCATCCGACTCACTTTAGAGCCCCACTTCATACTGTTAGTTGATTCACCAGCAGGTTAAAAGTGCACTATGAAGAATATCTGGTGCATTGATCACTGTGACCATGGTTTAAAATCATCTCTAAATCTTCCATTTATGAGCTTATCTCAGATACTTATGAGCTTGTTTTTCTTCTTTTGTAGCAGCTTTATTGATAGAATTCACACACTCTACAGTTCACCCATGGAAAGCGTACAGTTCAGTGTTAGCATATTCAGAATTGTGCATCCATCACCATAATCAATTTTAGAACATTTTCATCACCCCCACAGTAGCATCCACACACCACCCTGCCTATTTCCCCATTGACCCCAGTCCCGGATAACAGCTCTGCCCCTGCAGAGCTGCCTGCTGTGGACACTCCCTCTAAGTGGAATCGCACACGAGGTGGACTTCTGTGTCTGGCTTCTCTCGTCCAGCAGAGTGTTTTCAAGGGTCATCCATGCTGTATCATGTATCAGTGCTTTATTTCGTTTTATTACTGAGAGTCGGTAATTTTCTAATAAAATTATGTTTTCTTTTCCTTTTAATGTTTTTCCTTCTTCAGAATCCCAGAATTCTTCTCCTAGATGAAGCAACCAGGTGAGGCTATCTGAATGTGTAATTGGATTAAACCAAATTCTTCCTCTATCACAAACTTTTATTCTGTACTTCAAGTGATACGGCTGAGAATGCCTTACACTTTAAAGTCACGGGGTCTGAATTAATCACGACAGTTGGGAGGCAGTAAGCAGGCCAAGTCATGAGTTGAGGGTTCTAGTTCCAAGTCAGACATTTGTGATGAATCCCTGATCACCAGTCAGCAACTGTGCAAAATGCTTTTAACTTACATGGTGGTAGTTCTCTGGAGATCAAGGGTCCAAAGCTTCTCTTTTTTATAGTAACTTTATAATATAAAATATAGATAGTTGATCCAAGAAGTTGCAATTTTGATCATAGTGAAAATTGGCTGCTAATAAGGGGCCAGTGTACATGTACCAGGAAATACACGCGTGAACAGTGTGCGTGGCCCTTGATGTCTTTGCTTTCCTGTGGGCTCTCCTATTTAGCGCACTGGATGCTGAAAATGAGTACCTCGTTCAGCAAGCTCTGGATCGACTGATGGAAGGAAGGACAGTGTTCATCATCGCCCATCGTCTGTCCACCATTAAGAATGCCAATATGGTAGCTGTCCTTGACCGGGGGAAGGTCACCGAGTGTGGGAAACACGAAGAACTGCTTTCGAAACCAGATGGGATATACAGGAAATTAATGAATAAACAGAGTTTTATTTCAGCGTAAAGAAGCAATTATTGGTAAACTTAATATGAGACACTTTAAAGCAAAGCAGCACTGCAGGAAAGAAAATTTTTAAAATCCCAGGCTGTATGAAATCTGTAAATCATACTTCAAGTTATTTGAAATCTGCCTATTTTTTCCAAAGATTGTAAAATATTGTTTTGAGACCGACCTGTTCTCAAGACCTTTTTATTCAGAGTTTTAATAATTGTAACTTTCTAAATGTCTAGCTCACTGAAGTTATTTTCAGGTTTTGTACTTTTATCTTGGAATATTTTGATTAATATAGCCTGGCACCTCACTTTCTTTTATCTGCTGTTATAAATTGAAGCTATTGTCAAATGACAACTTTTAAAAGGGAATTATAAATAAAGAGCCTAATTATTTTAGGCCACTTTACCAATCACTGTGTAATCTCTTGGGAGTACTCTACCTACTTTGGGTATCATTTTACCAGGTAGCATAATAGAAGGTGAAAATCTAACCCTTTATTTTATCCTGATAATCTCATAAAGCAAACCTGACATATATATATATGTGTGTGTGTGTGCGTCTATATATATATATGTATCTATATATGTATCTGTATATACACACACACAGAAATAGTTAACGTCACATGGCGAGGAGGGATCATGTATATTTCCCATCTCCTCTGTCTCCAGAGGTGTGAAAGTTCAGGGACATGTTTTCCTCTGGGCTGAGACTGTGTTTGGATGTGTGCATTTTCAACATTTTGGGCACATGAGAACCTGATGAGTTGTGAGAAGGGAAAAGGCCCCATCCTTTGACTGTGAGAACTTCTGATTTCATTATTTACATATTTGTTTCTGTGAATTTGGGAAGCCAGGTATTATCAAGAAGGATGTAAAAATGAATTTTACACTTATGTTGTCTGAGGCATGTATCTTGAAAATTATCTTTTAAGAGTTTATAATTCCTAGCCAAATTTTACAGCTTTTCATCAGTTACTTAGTTTTGAAATTTCATTCAATGAGGCTAAATTCCAAAATTATTAATATAACTGTAATGTTCAACCTTAAAACATTTTGCACAGGGGCCCACGGGCCCAGCCGCTCCGCGGCATGCGGGATCCCCCCAGACCAGGACACGAACCCGCGTCCCCCGCATCAGCAGGCGGACTCCCAACCACTGCGCCACCAGGGAAGCCCAACCTTAAAACATTTGAAGGAAGCTTATATGTTCTTGCTATTCTGCAGGAGATCGAGAAACCTTAAGAGCTTGTCACTCTTCTGAAAAGAGGACATAACTAACCATCTTTCTTTTATTTGTGGTTATAATTTTATTCACCTAAATTTCTGAAAATTCCTCAAGCAATGCTGACGCCATTAGATTTGTCGTATTTCATATCAGCACCATTAATTTGGTGTTGCCTCAAGAAAAAGTACTTTTCTACATTGATAATGCCAGAACTTAAGAAGTAACAATGTTGATGTGATTAAAATGGAAGTTTCCTCGTGTCCTAAGTATTGATTAGTTTCCTGATTATACTGGAAGAAACCACTATTTCATAAGCATGGAGTATTACATTTCATTCTACGTAAGGGAATTTATTAATGAATAAAATGAATTCAGTGAATGAATGAACTCAGTGTTCTTTGAATTAGTAAACAGTACATCTGTGACAGTCATCCTAACAAGCTTTACATGTTTTCTTCAGGGTTTACTACGATGGTACAGTTCTCAGAAAGCAAACAAATACAATCACAAGGTTGGATCTGAGGGAATTCTCTTTGTGCCATAGAAATATTTACAAAATTGAATTTGATCATTCTATTTTATTTTCTTATACAAGGTGTTTAATTGTGTCTTGGGTAACATTTGGTATCATGGATTAAAATTCAGGCACATTACATTTATTGTGCACTTTATTTCTATTATTATTACAGATGCAGCTTAATTGTCATTTGCCACTCACTGATAGGTTTTTGTTTTTTTGTTTGTTTTTTTTGTTTTTATGGTATGCGGGCCTCTCACTGCAGTGGCCTGTCCCGTTGTGGAGCACAGGCTCTGGCCGCGCAGGCTCAGCGGCCGTGGCTCACAGGCCCAGTCGCTCCGCGGCATGTGGGATCTTCCCGGACCGGGGCACGAACCCGTGTCCCCTGCATCGGCAGGCGGACTCTCAACCACTGCGCCACCAGGGAAGCCCACGGATAGGGTTTTGATATGAGTCTGCAAGCAGTTGATTTTTTATGCAGTCAAACCTCTCTGCTAACGATAATCTGTATCTGCAGCTGCTCCCCAGCGCTGGCATGCCCGCCTCAGCTCCACCTCAGATCATCAGGCATTAGATTCTCATAAGGAGTGCGCCACCTAGATCCCGCACATGCGCAGTTCACAGTCGGGTTCGCACTCCTGTGAGAATCTAATGCTGCCGCTGATCTGACAGGAGGTGGAGCTCAGGCGGTAATGCGAGCGATGGGGAGCGGCTGTGAATACAGATGAAGCTTTGCTCGCTCACCCACCACTCACCTCCTGCTGTGCGACCTGGTTCCTAACAGGCCACAGACTGGTAGTGGTCCATGGCCCGGGGTTGGGGACCCCTGATCTAGAAGATAAGCGAAAAGAAATTTAAATCACGTGAAAGCCTCCACGTGAAGATAAAATGTCACATCAGTGAGCTTAGTGTTTTGTTGTTTGCTCTCCCAGGAAATAATCACAAATTAAACCATTATAGGCCGTACCCTGTATGTGTACTTTTATAAAGTAGGGTTCCACTTAGGGAAATCCATTTTATTCCATAAAAGTGCCAAAGCTGTTAGAAAATAAATGAAAACAAATGTAAATGTTGTGAAACATTAAATATATTAATTAAAGAAGTATATGGAAACTGCATTGTAAATGTTCGTTTGAGGGTGTTGGTTTTTCTACATTTTTACATCTGAGGCATCATGGAGCTTAGCTGGTAATCTCCATTCAACTCATTCAATAAACATTTATGGAGCATCTTCTCTTTTGTTAGGTCCTGTGCTGGCTGCGTCTCCCTCATGAAGCTGGCACAGGGGTCCACAAGCTGTGACCTGCTACCTGTTTTGTATGGCCTGCCAAGCTAAGGATGGTTTTTACAGTTTTAAATGGTTTTAAAAAAATTCATAATACATGAAGGGTATATGAAATTCAAATTTCAGTGTCCATAAGTAGAATTTTATTGGAACACAGCCATACTCAGGGCAACAGACAGCAAGCTGGAGATTCTTCCTCTCTGGCCCTTGACAGAAAAAGTTTGCAGCCTCCAGCACTGGGGAAAACAACACACATTCTTCACTGCTTGAAGGACATTTAAACTATGCTGAAATTTAGAGTTATCTCAAGAAGTTCCATTGCCAGTAGATGGGGGCCTTGGAAATGACTGGGCCTGGATAATTTCCATGATGAGTTCTTCATTGTACCCCTGCCTTGCCATTTGAAGAGGATCATAATTACTGTGTTGCTGAGAATGGAATTCTGATAGTTCTACCACATCTGTAGGAAATAATCCTGGCTGCTTTCCTGTTGTTGACTGCATGCATGAGTCCCACATCAGTCGGTTTGGTCTTAAGAGAATGGGCTGAGTTTTAGGAAGGCTGGCCAGAGGGAGGCACACCTAGGCTGAGAATCTTACACACACACACACACACACACACACACACACATGCTGCACTTGTGGGATATTTTTCTTTTTATCTTAATGAAACAAAAATGGGCTTATATTGGACACACTAATTTTTAACCAACCTGCTTTTTTTATTTGATAATATCTTCCTACATCTGCAAGTATTCATTACACACATCCACATGTATTCTTTTTTAACCATATAGCATTCTATAATGTGAATATACTAGAAATCTATTGTTGGACATTTATCTTACTTGCTGTATTCTTTGCTGTCATAAACAACATGACCTATGTATCTTTGTTTTGATTTCTTTGATATTTTTCAGACAAATTTCTAAAAGTGAAATGGCCAAGTTTAAAGAGCATATACAAATTATAAGGCTTTTTGATAGATTGTCCTCATAAAAGACTACTAATTCACAATCCCACCAGGAGGCTATACAGTAGGGCCTCTTTCTCCACAGCCTTTTCAACATGAGCTATTTTCATTTTTTAAAACATTCCTGCTAGTTCCACAGGCAAACAATGCTGATGGGTGGTTTAACTTTCATTTCTTCAATTACTAGTGAAGTTTAAGACCTTTTCATGTGTTTTTTGTCATTTTTAGTCTTTGATTTAGTGCTACTTCATGCCCTTCATACATTTCCATTGTTTTCTATTGGGGTAGCATACTTACTGATTTTCTTTAACGTTTACTATTTTATTATAAATATTTTTTCTTCAGATTTTTTGTGGTTTTTGACATCCACAAATGTAATGGTGTCTCTATTCTCTAATTCTCACAAGTGGGCACTATTAGCAGTTTATCAGAGGCTCAAAAAGGTGACACAGATAGTAGATAGCAGAGGTGGGATTTGAAACAAGTCCCATTTAATTCCAGAGTCTATACACTCTTGGCAGTTACTACACAGTAGTTACCCAAGTGTCCCAAGACAGCTGTCTCAGTAACAGTTGGGAATGCAAATGTTAGAAATGCAGATTCTCAAGCCTCAGCCCGACAAGTCAGACACCTCAGATACCGAGGGAGGGCTCAGCCCTGTCGCTTAGCCAGCCCCCCAGGCGGTGCTGGTGCCCACTTAAGCTGGAGAGCCACTGCACTACACTACCTTTCCTTCTGGATTTCTAGAGTAAGTGGCTGCACTAGATTAAATGAGGTAGAAAGATAAACAGGAAATGGCAGCACTGGGGAGGGATAAAGAAGCCCTCGGCTGCCCCAAGGCGTACATGCTATCTTCCATTTCACATGCCTTCTCCACTCTATCCTCCAGGAGGCCGGCCTCCACAGACTGTTCTAATGTCCTCCTCCCCCACACCCTGGCCTCCCTGCACTGAGGTCACAATACGAACACTCCCAGTCCCCTTCCTTCTGGGTTGCCATGAGTTGGCTGCATCTCCTGACCCAAGGCCACGGCTCTGGCAGGTGGCCATATTTCTCAGGTTCTGGTGACCACTTCCTTTCTTGGCCCATCTGCTGTTAGGAGCCTCAGGGCTTTACACAATCCCTAACAGTCCTTTTAAAAAAATTTATTAATTTATTTTATTTTTGGCTGCGTTGGGTCTTTGTTGCTGTGCACGGGCTTTCTCTAGTTGTGGCAAGTGGGGGCTACTTCTCATTGCAGTGCATGGGCTTCTCACTGTGGTGGCTTCTCTTTTTGTGGAGTATGGGCTCTAGGCACTCAGGCTTCAGTAGTTGTGGCATGAGGGCTCGGTAGCTGTGGCGCACGGGCTTAGCTTCTCCGCAGCATGTGGGATCTTCCCAGACCAGGGCTCAAACCCACATCGCATGAATTGGCAGGCGTATTCTTAACCACTGCGCCACCAGGGAAGTCCCCCTAATAGTCCTTTATTAAACTCTCTACCCAGCTTGAGGGTGCTATCTGTTTCCTCTGGGATCTTGTTTGATAGAGTTTACAAGGCCCTTCCTGGGCCCTCATTTCTCCAGTCTCCTCTACTTTTACTCACTCGTCAGTTGGTTTGTCTAAAGTCCCTGGAATGCACCAAGCTCTTTGCTGCTTCAGGACCTTTGCCCGAGGATCCACTGCTTCAAACACTCTTCCTCTTCTTCTTTGCCTGGCTGATTGCATGTCTCAGCATAGACGGCCATTTCTCTCAGAGGCCTTGTAGATCTTCTTCCAAAATCAGGTACCCAAGTCATTCTCTGTCAGACACCCTGCTCTTTTCTTTCATAGTACACATATCAACTTGTAGTTGCATAAATAAATTTGTGTCCATTTGTTCAGTATCCGTCCTTCTCACTGGCCTGTGACTCCATGAGGGCAGGGCCCACGGCTGCTTTGTTTACAGTTATAAACCTCCGCACTTAGCACATAGTCCGGCACGCGGTGGGTACTCAATAAATCCAGAATGAATGAGTGACTGTCTATTCGCCATCCTTCCTTAGTCATACATCTGGACTCCAGGGAAGTTCCTTTGAGCACAAAGGTGCTGGTGAGTCGTTCTAGCCCCAACAAATAGCAACTTTTATAACTGGCTGGTGGACAGACCACTAACCAGACCCACAAAGCCCAAGAACAGATTTATCCCACAAATACCCACTCAGCCACGACTTCTCTTATCCCCCTGGTAAGAATGAAACAATGAGGGAATGCACGGGGCTATAAAAGCTATAAGACTCAAAGATGAGGTGCAAAGTTGGGTTATAAACCTAAGGGGAAGAAAGAGCAAAGCAGTTTGCCTATATAACCTTTGAGATGACTGTCCTGATGCTATAACGTGCACAAAAGAATGGCTTCCCAGGAAAAATGCCAACACCTGACATCCACATTCTGGTCTCCCACATGTGCATATGCCAGTGTTTACTTAACCATTCCCTTATTTCAACAAATATTTAATGAAAGTCTATGTACCTGTTATGGTGTGCACAAAGGGAACAGCTGTTAAGGCATTCAAAAGGAGCTAAGTGAGAGACGGTTATGTAAACAACTATCATGCAGGGTAAAAATATTATAAATAGCCTCTATGTAGGAGCACAGGGGGCAAAGGATAAAGGGATGCCTAATCCTGTGGAAGGCTGCACCGAGAAGGCAGCACTGAAGTAAGACTTGATGTAAGAGGCAGACGCTTGTGGGCAAAGGAGGAGAGAAGGCATTCCAGGCAAAAGAAACATGTGCAATTGCAATGGAGGGGGGTGTGGGTTAGGGAGAGAAAAGCCAGCCAGAGTTAAATCACAAAGGACCTTGCAAGGGAGCTTAGCAAATTACCTTTGGGCAACTATCAACCAGAGCATTTAGAAGCCCAAGAGCAGCTTCTGGTTTTCCTTAGTTTGTTAAGCGGTGTCGATTAAAAAAATATATTCACAACCTAAAAGTTGAGAGTTGTGTTTTATTTGGCGGGAATTTTTAGGACTTCAAGCCCAGGAGGCAGCATCTCAACTAACCCTGAGAGAACTGCTCCAAGGAGGTGAGGGAGGGAGCCAGGATATATAGAGGTTTTGCAACAAAGAGCAGGTAGTCTGAATGTCAAAATATTACTGTTAAAGAAAACCAGGTATGTCAAGTTATGGAATTTAGTACTTTTCTATGTATGGGAAGATGCAAGAGTCTGGGCTCACCAAAATCATTCCTTTGATATGCACCTAAGCTATGTGGGGCCAGCGTCCTGTGTTTTAATATCCTGAGTTTTCTCAAGGCTCACCAGCTCACTATCAGCTGCGGCTGCAATCGCTGATGACTGACATCATCTGTTTACTGATACGGCAAGCAGTATTCCATTTATCAGCGGGCAGCGTGGGAGGACAGTGTCGTAAGACTACACAGAGGCACGGAGACTCAAAAAAGAGGCGAGAGTCTACAAGAGGGAAAAGGTGAACACGTGAACCAGGGCAGAGGCAGTGAAGATGTAGTTTCTACTAGAGATGCTCACAGTACAATGTCCCAGGTGTCACAGTGGAGGAGAGTGGGAAGAATGACCCTAGGACAGAGCTCTTCCTTTTGCCTTGGCCAACTGCCCAGTTTTACCAAATGGGGCAGAGGTGGTAGTAAGATAGGGGTCCTAATGAAAGCGTGAAACCAGCTTTTAATGATTGGATTGTGAAGGGTCTGTAGGACTTCCAGGTGAAAGCGTCCACTAGGCGCCTGTCAGAAGCCTGTGGTTTTTAAGCAGGATCTGGTTAGCGATACGGATTTGTGACGTCACCAACGTGAATGGGAAATGACAAACCTAAAGAATAACATCTAAAACACTGAGTGTGAAACCAGCGTCAGATTTAAGACTTTTCCTCCCTTCTCAGCTTGGACCAGGGAAGAACTCATTTCCCAAGAGGCTCAGGAAGGACCAGCGTGCAGAAGCTTTGCGTTCCAGTTGCTGGAGGGCTACCCCCACCCGCTGGACTGGAGAAGGGCACCGGCTTTTCCTGCTTCACTTCCCTGGAAACTCCGGATTCTCGCCGCTCCAGGACGGGTCCACGCGCACACACAGCCGCTCTCCCCATCTAACGGCCGCCGCCTTGACCACGCCCCGTGGCTCGACGCTACCCTGTACGTCATCACCTTGCCCCCTCCTTCCCGGTTTCTCCTTCCTTCCCGACCACGCCCCGCGCCTCTGCGCGGCGCTTTGACGTCATCACACCGCGCCCGCGGTCTGTCGCTGCTCTTTGACGTCTTCACCGCGCTCCCTCCCTCCTCTCAGGTGTTCAAGCTTCGCGCGCTGGCCGAGCTTCAGCCGCACGGTTGGAACGTGCGCTTTCTGTAGCCTCTCCCTTGCGTCATGTTCCCGGCCGTCTCCTCTCCGCGGACCCCGGGGCCCGGGGCCCGAAGGGGCCCGTTGGGCGGAGTCGGGCCGGGCTCCACGCCCCGGGCGACCAGCAGGAAGAGTCAGGCCCTGGGGTCTTCGGTCAGCTCCCCAGGGCTCTTCTCGCCGGCCGGCCGTCGTAGCTCGCTAAGCTCGCGGTGAGTGATCGTCCCGGGTTGGGTTTGGCGACTCACAGGCTCACGGGCCTCTAGAAGCCACCGGAACCGGGGACGGCGCGGGACGCCAGAGTATTGGGAGAATAGGCATCCTTGTGTGTTGTTATTTTCATCCTCGCTTTGATTAATTCATCAGTTGAGTCTTCGCATCATGCACTTTGCATGGAATTACCTTTGTGTAGAGGTGAAGAACACATTGGATTAGAATCAGTGGTTACCCGCCTCACTCTTAGTACCCCTGTGATCTGGTGTAGGTCATTCATGATCTCTTCATCTGCGAAATGGCGATGATACCTGACCTGAGCCTGCGAGGAATCAATATGAAATGCCACGATGCAGATGTAAAGTGATGGTGAGAGTGAGGACCTCAAACCCTGGAAAATCATTATATGTGCTTAACGTACTAACTGCCCTTAATATCCGCTGGTGGATAATTAAAGGGATGTTAGCTACAGAAGTTAGCTTTGTAGCTAAATTAATAGGGAAAAGGCTTTCCATAAGCAATGAGATAAGACGAGTAGTTTTGTTACCAAATAAAAGCGTGGCACACCAGTTCACGTCACTCGTGAAACCGTGGTCTGCATCTCCCCTTTCATAATTAAACTAGAATTTTAGAAGAAGCTAACATGTGTCTTGAGTGGTTTCTTTTGAATTCGTCTATCAAAAATGAATTTTCCCCTGCAAGAAGACGGTAATGCTGGATCTTGAACTTACAGTTAAAATTTATCTATAGAAGTTTGCAGTACTTTAAAGGAGAAATGATTTTAAAAGAATACCTTGTATCCTTTTGCGTTTTGTCAAGTGCTCTTCAAATGGTGATCTTGTGATTGTTTTCTACTCCTTTTGAGAAAAGTCAGTGAATAAAAGTCATACGTTGTTTTTTTTAAAAATTTCTTCTTACCTTTCGGTAATCATTGAAAGAAAAAACCTTTGTTATAATACTTTGTCAGAAACAATGCTCTCAATCACTCTGTGCATCTCCTCATTTAATCCTGTGATAAGAGGTAGAATAACTTTTATACTAATAAATTTACGCTGGTTTTCTGAATGTTAAGAAGAAGAGGAGAAGGAAATATAATTTTACTGCCGTATCTGTTATCGAAGACCAGGTAGCAGCAGATATTCACGACCCTATTTAATTTCTTGATTTTGATTGTATAAATCTGGTAGATTCTTATAATTCTGTATCTGATGAGAGCTTAAAGATAATCTAACCCAACGTTTGTAAAACTTTTTTGACCACAGAGTATGATAAACTCTACTCTGTATTCTATTTCACTTTTTAAAAATGTTGATTGAGACCCTCAAAATGACCCATAATTTGAAAAACACTGATCTAGTCCAGCCTTCTTATTTCACAGCTAAGGAAGCAGAGTTATAAAGAGTTTAAGTGAATAGATCATCTAATTACTAGAGCATGAAAGTCTGAAGCCAAGTTTTCCTAAATCCTGTCAGTCTTGTTTTTTTAATGAAAAATAAATTTAATAACACAGTATATATGAGCCAGAGTTTTTTCACTGTTATACTTCATCTTTCTTCTTGCTTATGAGAGATTTTCTCTTTATTGTGAAAATATATACATAAAAATTATATTGAATAATGGAAAATTTTAAGTTGTGAGTGAAATAATATGGTCTCGTTTCTTTAGAGGAACACCTACACGAATATTCCCGCACCACTCCATAACTGAGTCTGTGAACTATGATGTGAAAACATTTGGATCTTCTCTCCCTGTTAAAGTGATGGAAGCCTTAACATTGGCTGAGGGTGGGTATCATTTTCCATTTGTCTCTGTTAGCAAAATGAAGCCTAGGTCTGGCATGGAGATTGAAATTTGTGCTTTCTCTGGTATACCTTCACTTCAGTGGAGAGAAATAGGTGGCTTATTTGGTTTTTCACTGTAATTGAGAAATATGATAAATTTGGGAAGCAGAATGAGTTCATTTTAGCACAATCAAAATAAGTGTTTATGGCTGTACGTACTGTATATGCAAAACTTAGTCCAATTTCAAAAGTTGATTGAGTATATGAAGTTTAGCTTTTTAAAGAAAATCCAAAAAACTATTGCCTCACATTATTGGGTTTAATAATGCAGTAGAATCAAGTCTTACCTCCATTTCTGGATCCTATGTAGTACTCTGGAGGCTGTATGCACAAATTTATGTTATCAATTTGGTGCACCATTAGAAGATTCTCCTGGCAGACAATTAGAGTGGAAGTGTGGACGGTGCAGTCAACACAAGCTTTAGAAAGACACCGTTAAGGATGAGGAGTTGGGGTGACTAGAAGAACAAAGTTCAGAGCATCCTGTGATTTCCTGGAACAGTGTTTTTGAAACTGCACGTAGTGACTGAAATCAGTTTAGTGGTTCATGACCAGCATTTTTTTAAAAAGTGAAGTAAAATAGATTGCAAAGTATCAGAGTGCTTCTCATTTTGTTTTATTAAAATTGTGTATGAATGCATCATGATGTAAAATGTATTTCATACTGTGAATGACAGTCACAAAAGTTTAAAGTACTCTGTTCCACAAGAAGGAATATTTCTCATCAACTTGAACCAGCACATCTTGCCAGTAAGTCCATGGGAGCTTCAGGTACAATTATTTTCAGGCAGCTAAACTTCCATGAACCTCTGTCATGCATTGTTCCTGTTTTAAATATGTATTTTCTTTTCCCGTCTAAAAATTTCAGCCATTTAAACCTTTTGACACACTCCTGGTTCCTGCCACCAGATCATGTTAATAACAAATAGTACACAGCCTCAGAGGAGAGAGTCTCTAGAAATCAGGATGTGTAAATTGAAGAGTGTGTAAACTTGAGAGAAACTCGTCCTCACGTGGAAACTTCCAAGTGCTAGTCAGTTGGTGTGCTGTGTTAGCGTCCTCAAGGGTTCAGCAGTGGAGGATTTGGAGCTGCTCTAGTGCTTTCAGGAAAAGAAAATACGGAGCAGATACTCCAGTTCAGCAAAAAGCCCACCCTTAACCTAGGTATGATATGATATTTTAGCTTGTACGTTATTGATGCCTTTTATTTTGCCCTCTACCCTGACTTTAAACGAAGAGCAAAGCTCACATTAATTAAATTTCTAGGGCCGCTAATACACTTACTTAGGTTTACCACCGACATGTACAACAGCAACAGAGCAGTCCCCCTTATCCACAGGCGCATGTTCCAAGACCCCCAGGGGATGCACCAGACCCTGTGTGTACTGTGTTTTTTCCTGGAAGTACATACGTGTGATAAAGCGTAATTTATAAACTAGGCACAGTAAGAGAATGTCCAAGTTGCCAGCGTCACTTCTCTGTGCTTTTGGTCATGTTTAAGTAAAATAGGGTTACTTCAACACAGGGACCATCGATACCGCAACAGTGAATCTCATAACCTGCACTACTACTAAGTGGCTACTGGGCGGGTGGCAAAGGAATGATTCACCTCCCCATCAGGACATCGGGACAGTGTAAGATTTCATCACACACTTAAGAAGTGTTGTTTCTGGAATTTTCCATTTAATATTTTGGACTGCAGTTGACCACGGGTAACTGATATCACGGAAACCGAGGATAAGGAGTGACTACTGTATACTAATTTAGTTTTGTCACTTAATACGGAATGTAACCCTTTAGATCACCATATAATGAACTAGTTTATCATACTTTCAAAGAGCTCTTATTTGAAAATCTTGTTCTTTTGAAGGAACGTGATTTTTCCTTGAAATATTTTATATATTTAATGAGAAGGTTTATTATTTGTGTTTACTTTATCAAAATTATGTTACTAAATATAATATTATAAAAAGTAAGATATCTATCTATGACAAAAATTAAGAAATATTAAACCTAGGCCCAAAATATACTTTTTGCCTTTAGTTATATTTCTAAAAGTAGTTGTCAAAGTTAAATGGATCTCTTGTTTTGGATATTAATAACTCTTGAATTATTCGAGAGTATTTTTTGTTGTGAGTTAACCTCGTGTGTGTGTGGTGATTACTTTTTTAGGTGAAGATGGTGGCAATGAAGAAGATTTTGGTGTGAGGAAATTTTAAGTTTTTCTTATTCATACTTTAAGATTAATTACATACCTCATTTTTTTTCTTCAGTTGACGATCAGCTGACTGTTCACATAGATGAAGGTGGATGGGCTTGTCTGGTCTGCAAAGAGAAACTCATTATTTGGAAGATTGCTCTGTCACCTATCACCAAGGTAATGGTTCTTTAGAGAGCTGGAAGGAGAGAGAGGAGAGGATTCCTAACTGGCTCTGAATTTTTACCCTAAATTTTTAGAGTTGCTGGAGGACCATCATTTGAATCTACTCAAGCATTATAGATTTGCATTTTCATAGCAATATGAAATACTGAGCATATCATTTCAAAAATGTGTCTCCCCTTATCATGATTTTAAGCAAGATCCATCTTATTTACATTTAATAAAATTAGACACATGGAAATTTTTAATGAATGTCGTGCTAGTCACTCTGTCTAATGAAGTCTAAGACTGAAAGCCATCCACATAAGCTGATGAACTGAGTTTCTTAGAAGATAGGAATGTATTTCACTGAACCTAATGAATGATGCATAATAAAATAGGAAAAAATGATACCAGTTTTTATAACGTAATTTAACTTTCAGTTGTCAACTTCTCACAAGGGGGTTTTCATTTTGTACATCCACTATCATACCCTCAGCAGCCTCTTTTTCTTTCTGCTCCAGATCAGGCATACTCTCCTGTACCACTTGTGTTCACTGGGCCATTGTTCCACTG
Organism: Kogia breviceps; assembly: GCF_026419965.1. Lineage (NCBI taxonomy): Eukaryota > Metazoa > Chordata > Mammalia > Artiodactyla > Physeteridae > Kogia > Kogia breviceps. The sequence continues at coordinate 84,583,022 of NC_081311.1, forward strand.
GGACTTGGGCTCCCACTTACCTAAACTGGTCATATCTGCTGGCCTCTGTACTGCTGCTGCCTAGAAAACCGTGTTTGTAGTTTTAGGAGCATAGGTGAGGGAGAGGGCCTGGGGTGGGCATCCTGAGTTAGCAGAGGAACCCTGATACTTGGCTGAGTCTAAGAAATGTTTTCTAGGTGACTTGGAATACTAATTCTGTGGTCATGCTGATTTTAAATGTCAACTAAACAAATCAAGATTAGACTGGGAAAATTCCATGGGAAGCCTACACATTTCTTTCAATCAATAGACTTTTTGGTCTGGGAAGAGATTGGAGTAGTTTATATTAGGGGTCTGGTCTAGCTGCTAAGTTTTTCTGATTCTATATCTCTTAAAATATTTTGTTTTAAAATTACTGAAAATGATGATGAAAGCCTGATCAAAAAGATTTGAGAAGAAAGAGTATTTGTAGAATGGTATTTGCAGCAATGAATTAGAATCTAAAATATGCAGAGAAAGGAAATAGTGAAGCCAGATGTATATTCAAAAAATTGGATTTGACATGAAAGATTTTTTTGTTTGGATTTGTTCTGTAGTTATCTGTTTGCAAAGAACTTCAGCTACCACCTACTGATTTCCACTGGAGTGCCAACTTGGTGGCTCTCTCTTACTCTGCTACCTCAGGTGAAGCATATTCTACTCAGGTAGGTGACTTAAATGCTTATTGAAGTACATTTTTTAAAATAAGGGAATTCTAGGGCTTCCCTGGTGGCGCAGTGGTTGAGAGTCCGCCTGCCGATGCAGGGGACACGGGTTCGTGCCCCGGTCCGGGAAGCTCCCACATGCTGCAGAGCGGCTGAGCCCATGAGCCATGGCCGCTGAGCCTGCGCGTCCAGAGCCTGTGCTCCGCAACGGGAGAGGCCACAACAGTGAGAGGCCCGCGTAGCGCAAAAAAAATAAATAAATAAGGGAGTTCTAAAGTTGGAGGAATCATCCAGCCCAGTTCTGAAACGTAGCTATAAAGCTACAGGAATCAAGACAGAGAGGTAACGGCAAAGAGATGGACACACAGGGCAGTGGAACAGAATAGAGAGTAGAGATATAGACTCACTTGAGGATGGCCCTTTGATCTTTGACAGAGGCACAAAAGAAGTTCAGTGGATCAAGGATGGTCTTTTCAGTAACTGGTGTTGGAATCATTGGCTGTCTTTATGGAAAAAAGAAGCATTCCTCCTAAACCTCATTCTTTATGTAAGGATGAACCCAAAATGGATCATAGATCTAAATGTAAAATGTAAAACTAAAAACTTTTGGGAGAAAACAGGAAAAAAAATTATCATGACCTGGGATTAGGTGAAGAGTTCTTAGAAATTACCAAAAACATGATTCATAAAAAAAAAAAAAAAAGATAGATTGGACTTAATCAAAATTTAAAACTTGGCTCTGCCAGAGGCACTGAAAAGAAAATGAAGAGAGAACTACAGACTGGTAGGAAATATTATAAATCATATATCCAACAAAGGACTTGTATGTAGAACATAAAATGAACCCTCAAAGCTTAGTAAGAAAACACAACCCAATTTAAAAATAGGACTTGAACACTTTACCAAAGAGGATATAAGGATGTCAGATAAGCACATGAAGAGGTGTTCACATCATTAGCCATTAGGAAAATGCAAATAAAACAAGTGAGATACCACTACGCCCCTATTACAGTGGCTGAAATGAAAAGCACTGACACTACCAAGTGCTGACGAGGACGTGGAGCAACCGGAACCTCATACGTTGCTGGTGGAACAGCCACTTGATTTTCACTTCTTACAAAGTTCAAGTACCCTTTCCATATGACCCAACCATTTCATTCCGGGCTGTTTACTTTAGAGAAAGAAACGCTTATGTTCACACAAAAAACAGTACGCTAATGTCATAGCAGCTTTATTTGTGATAGCCAACGGCAGAAACGATCCGAATGTTCTTTAACAAGTGGATGGATAAAGAAACGGAGTCATCCATAGGATGGAATACTGCTCAGCGGTAGAAAGGTATGGGCTACTGATACATGCGGCAGCAACCTGGATGAATCTCGAAGACATTATTCTAAGTGAGATAAAGGTTATACTCAGTGTCAAATATGCCAGTCTCAAAAGGTTATATTCTATATGATTTCATTCGTTTGGCATTCTCGGAAAGACAGAACTATAATGATGGAAATGGTGATTGCCAGGGGTTAGGATAAGGAAGGGTGTGACAGTAAAGGGAGAGTGTTAGGGAGTTTTGGGTGCAGATGGAACTGTCCTGTATCCTTATCGTGGTGGTAGTTACATGAGTCCACCGTGTTTTAAAATTCACAGAACTGTAAAAAGCAAAAGATTTTATGTGGTCTGAAGAGAAACCAGAGTATAAAAATTCATAGAACTGTAAAACATAAGGAGGAAAATGTCAATTTTACTGTATGATAATTTTTTAAATATGAAAAATGGAATTTTTATTTCTGATTTATGTTAATAGTACATTGCCCCCCCCCAAAAAAAAAAAAAAAAAGTACATTGCCCCAGTTTCTTTATATCAGTGTCAGCAAACTCCCAATTTGGGCTCCTTCTTTTATTGTGGTTGCTGAGTGTTGTGGTCTTGTTTTGAGGCTGTTGCTGTCATGGTTGCCACCAGAGAAGGATCCATCCGCTATTGGCCAAGCCTTGCAAGTGAAGACACCTACACAGAGACGTCCGTAGATGTGGGCGGTGATAAGACTTACAGTTTCCTAACAACAGTGCAGGTATATGATAGATATTCTTTTATGTACATTGGAAAGCTGTGATGTGGCTTGGAAGTGGGATTTAAATGACTAAAAATTCGGGGTTTTGAGCAGATCGTACAGGCAGGGGGTGGGAGGAATCAAAAAGAGGCAAGAAAAGAATGTCAAGATCTAGGATTTGAACACTTAGACAGAGGGAAGCCCTTCTCATAGAACTCTGAAATATCAGTAGTGCATAGTAGCTGACGTTATTCATCTCTGTCAGAAAGATCTTCATAAAATGACTTAGAAACTCTTAGACAGGAGGAGGAATGGTTTGCTAATATATACTCTGCAGGTTTACTGAAGAAATAAAATCTGATACTTGATTTGTTGAACCTGCATGATGGTAAACCTATAACTTAAAAATCAGAATTTAAAAGTACATGCAGTTAAAAAATTTGCGACAAAGTTATTCTGTGTAGAATTAATATTAAGTGAATGGATTCATAAGTGATTTTAATAAAATAGCACTGTTCTTTTTTATTCTTTTAGATTTGTTTTAAGGTACAGATTATTTCCTTCTGTATCAAAGTGATTTGTGTTAATTTTCTTTTCTTAGTCTTAAAAATGCTTAACTAATTTTGCTATGTTTGTTCACAGGGAGGAAGTTTTATTTTATCCTCATCGGGAGGCCAGCTGATTCGCCTGATACCCGAAAGTGTAGGAAAAATTCATCAGCATATCCTGCCTCAAGGGCAAGGTGTGCTTTCAGGAATTGGTCGGAAGGTTTCTTCTCTTTTGGGAATTTTATCTCCTAGTAGTGATCTCATAGTAAGTTGATAAAATAACTTTGTTTTACAAGCTTCTTTCTTAGTGAAATCAATAAGTTGTCAGTTTCCTATGAAGTTGGTATTGCCTCTCTGTGAACGGTGGTGTACATGAGATGAAAGCTTTGATCTTTCATTGAAGCATTTTTATTATGATGGTCAAATGAGTTCATACCCTGTAACGTTAATATTCTTAAGTCACACAGATTATCTTATAAGTACATTCTTTGAACTAAAACTATGATATAAAATTATAAATATGTTTAAGGATTAATTTTGCTTTCTAGACATAACCGAAAGTGTGTTCTCCACCACCATGACTCCAGCTGTCTGTGCAGATGACTGAAGTCTATGTCTGCTGGGCTTCTGCCTCAGTCTGGAATAGTGAAGGGAGGCTGCTGGGAACTAACGTGTGGGGGGCATCTGCTCTCTGCTAGGTGCTCCATGTTTGTTACCTCCTGTAATTATTAGATGACGTATAACGTACAGAGCTTCATCTCCAATGTGTAGATGAGGAACGGGCCTCAGTGAGGCTAAATTGCCCAAGGTTACAGAACCACTCAGCAGCAGATTCATGCCCACGTCTGTTTGAATTGAGAGCACACCTTTTTTTAAAACTATGATGTTCCCTCCAATTTCAGGTTGCTATTATTATCTGCTTCCTTAACTGGTCTTTGAACCTAAAACTTTACATGTCTGGAAACAAATTGCTCATATTCTCTTCTCTCCTGTTGACTTACAAAACTCATTTCTCTTTTGACCTATTTCTAATGTCACTGTCACTTTTTTCAGAGACCCAGGTATAAAACCCTGATGTGTGTGTGTGTGTGTGTGTGTGTGTGTGTGTGTGTGTGTGTGTGTCTACTTACCAGGTTCTGTAGGTTTGGCTTCTTTCATGTCTCGCTGCCATCCCCATCTTCCTGCTTCCATTGTAAGGCCCTAATATGCACTCTTAGTAAATTTCCCCTAATTCTTGGTGCCAGTCCGCTTTACTCACTGTTGGCCCCTCCGGTCCCATTAGTGGCTAGAGTCATGGTGACAGGAGGAGTGGAGACAATTAGGGTTTTCACTCGACAGTCCTGTATACTCGACTTAAAAAACACATCTGTTCTTCAGAAGCAAGAAAGACGAGGTAACATACCCACGTGGAACTACACACAGCCCTACCAGATTCCTTCTCCTGTAACACAGCTCTTGTGTTCACAAGCCATTGAGACTATCTCCGTTGCTTATTAGGTTTACACACTCACATTTAAGACTGTGCTGTGTGTGAACCTTAGTTTTACTTCTTTCCTGGTTATAATCCACATTCCAATTTAGCAGGACTGTGTCTTGTTCTCTGAAGATCTTGTGACTTTCCCACCTCCCAACTCTGCTCTTCTGGAGCCTTCTGCCTTTATATTTCTGCCTGTGGAAATCCTCCTTACTCAAGGTCTGTTTCAGGATCACTCCTTCCTTTGAATCCTAAATGAAGAATTCTGCTAGGATTACTAATCAAATAGTTATAAAATGTACTAATTTTGAATTTCAGAAAAATAGTTCATTAACATTAGAACTTAATAATCTATAAACTTTTATCTCCTCTCCATATAGCTTTCCAGTGTCCTTTGGGATAGAGAGCGATCAAGTTTTTATAGCTTGACAAGTTCAAACATCAGTAAATGGGAATTAGATGATTCTTCAGAAAAACAAGCACATAGTTGGGATATAAATAGAGTCCTGAAGGAAAACATTATTGATGCTATCTGGGTAAGGAACAGTAACATTCATCTCTATAATTTTCATTTTTGTGAGATTGCGAGTTCCTTTAGTTGTTGTATTTATTAGAACACATTCAGTGTAATACACAAAGTTTTAGCCATCATATAAGCTGAAATGGAGTAGTCAATCTTTAGAAGTATTGGAACTCACTGATTTACTTAACTTTTTAAATGCATACATTCATTCAGTAACTGTTTGACTTACCGTGGCTGAGGCACTTTAGTAGGTGCTGGGGATGTAAAGGTGAAAAGAAATGATTCCTAAATTCAAGGAGCTTACATTATTGATATTTTCATGTAGGGATCTGAAAGTAACTATGAAGCTATTAAAGAAGGGGTCAACATTCGGTATTTGGATTTGAAGCAAAACTGGTAAGCAGTTAATTTGTCATGAAGAACATAGGAGTTGTTTGGGAACTCAAACTGATGTTTGTTATAAAATGGTGAGCTGTCTTGCTATCTGTTTTTTGAATGCCTCTAATGCTAATCTTATACTATTATGTCTTAACTAAATCGTTTTGTGTTGTCTAGCGATGCTAATTCATTTGAGAAATATAGGCAGTTGTCAGCCTTCCACTGTGTGTTCCATTAGCGGTCTGCCCTCGGTAGCAATCTGTCTGTTCTGCTGTCACAGCCGGAACCTCTAAGAGCTGCCTGCCCCGCTGCTGGGGGTGCTCCATGCTGTTATTTCTCCCGACTCTGGAGATGCCAGGCGCTCTTCTCCAGCCCTTTTTCTGTTGCTGAAGGAGCTTTAGCCTGTGTTTGTGGCGGTATTGATTAAAGGAAGGATGGGGTGAGGTTTTGTCGTGGCGATACAAGTTAGAACTCAGTCATGGTTTATACTCAGAGTGAATTTCCTCTTAGAAATGGTGCTCTAAATGGTGCTTAAGATCCCAGGTTAGTCTGATAAAGCTACTTAATCCCATGTTATTGTTTAGCTTTAATACCAGAGGCCATATGGAACTTAAAAACCATTTGTAATATGGCTTCTGTGGCAGAGCTCATAATGAGTGCAAATACATGACTTGTAATTTTTCAAAACACAACTTACTAGAAGTTAAGGACTATTTTTATGCGTTCTAGAGTAATTTAGTTTAGTAGAACAAATTCTTCTTGTTTCTTGGCTTGAAGTTGTTCTGTTTAATTTTTCTCTCTTGGGCTATTGAGACTATCAGGACCCTTCTTTATAGTTTCTGAAAACCTCATATGTAAACTATCAAAGAAGTAAAAATAATAGTATATATTTAATTTCCCAAAACAGTTTCATTAAATACAGTGTATCTTGTTTTCATTTAGCTTTACCAGACCTTCATAAATTTAGAACTGCTGCCAGGACACAGCCCACTGTGGGTGTAGGATGCGGGGATGCGGACATTTTTTCATGTGTAGTTTTCAGAATGGAGACATGGGTTGAGAGCAGAGAAACATGCTTAGGACTGGCTGTGCCGAGGCAGACCCTGGGCGCCTACCCCCGGTGCTGTCATGCTAACACAACTCGATTCTTGTGGGGCCTGTAAGATGCAGCTCTCACCCTCCTTCTGGGCCCCCCTCCCCACCATAGCTCCAAATGATGCGGTTATCGCTCTTTTGAATACTCTTGTTCCAGTGATCCGTGCAGACTGTTCCACGTCTGGGTGGGTCTCTTCTGTTTAAGAAGCGTGTGTGTCTCCCTGATGCTTATTGCTCCTCCTTGATCGATTGCTCCTTTGGGCCAGAGCTGCAACCTTGGCTCCTATTTGCAGTGAACAGCCTTATGAGTTCTTTTACCAGATTATTACTGACGCAAAGCTCAGGTAGCTTCATTCTGGATTTTTTGAAATCACAAATGTATTGCCCTGTGTATACTTGCATAAAAATTTGTCAATTAAAAAAAATTGTTTATTTTGGCTGCACCGGGTCTTGGTTGTGGCACGTGGGCTCTTCATTGAGGCATGCGGATCTTCTGTTGCGGCACATGTGCTTCTCTCTAGTTGTAGCACGGGGGTTTTCTCTTCTCTAGTTGTGGCGTGCAGGCTCCAGGGTGTGTGGGCTCTGTAGTTTGTGGCATGCAGGCTCTCTAGCTGAGTTGCGTGAGCTCAGTAGTTGTGGCGCGTGGGATCTTAGTTCCCCGACCAGGGATCGAACCATGTCCCCTGCATTGGAAGGTGATTCTTTTACCACTGGGCCACCAGTGAAGTCCCTGTCAAATTTTTACTGATTTGCAGAACTGGTTATCTTCCTATCATCTTTATTACCTAAAACAGCTTCATGTTTTTTTAATCAGGAAGTTTGTTTTATAAAGATGTCAAATGAAACTGGTGCAAGCACCACTCCCTGAGGAATCCTCTGTTAGCTGTGTCTCTGGGCCTCAGGGGGCACCCCTTACCCCATGGCGGTCCAGTCTTTGGAGTGACTTCAGTGTCGAGCCTCATCTGGGCGTGGCTGTCTCTCCCTCCCTACCTGGTGCGGAGGGCGGCTTTCAGGACTGCATTCTCTGCAGCCTCACTCGCTTCCTTCTTACATGTCATCAGGAGCTCTTTAGGTCTCTGCCAGTATGTTCGGATGTGAGCCAGTGTCCTTGAATTCTTCCCAGGAATTCAGGTAGAAGTGATAAGGGCTGGGCAGCTGGAGGAAGTGAACAGTGGAGAAGGGAAATGAGAGCCGCGTTAGGACTGCTTGGTTTGAAGTGCATGTTGTCCAGCCACTAGCTCGGTTTATTATTTTTAGTTGTCAGTAGAGGGTGCTTGCCACCCTGTTAATATTTCTGAGACTTGAAGGAGAGTTGCTAAAAATGCTACTAAATGTTTTAGAAGGGTTGAGATTAGAGGCCAGTTAATTGGTTGGGGGCAACAGCTTTGATAGACTTGAGAGGACCATAATCACTTTAAGATGGAAAAAGGTTTGTTTTTCACATATACAGCAGCAGTTCTGTGATTGGTTATTAGAATTAAAAACAAAATGTTTTTCCTCTGTACAAATGTAAGCTTTAAAGAACAGATTAGATCAGGGCTTGGCAACCTTTCCTGTGAAGGGTCCAAAACTTATATTTTCGGGCTTTGGGGACCATGTGGTCTTCACTGCAGCTCTTTTACTCTATCAGTGGTAGCATTAAAGCATCCATAGACAGCACATAACAAGTGGCGTAGCTGCATGGCAAGAAAGCTTCATTTACAAAACCTCCGCCTGGGCTTAGTTTAGTCTGAGAGCTGCACTTTGCCAATCCCTGTAATTGATGATTTGTTGGTCTTTTTAAGTCAGATTTATTGAGTTATATTTTACATATAGAAAATACCTTGCACCCTTTTTAACGTATCATTTGGTGAGTTTTGACAGACACGTAGTCATTTAACTAGAACCACAATCAAGATACAGAACAGTTCTATCACTCCAAAAATTCCTTGGTACTCTTTTGTCAACCCCTCTCTCCCCTTGCAGCTCCTGGCAACCATTGATGTATTTTCTGTCCCTCTAGTATAAATGGAATCATAGGATATAAAGCCTTTTGAGTCTGGCTTCTTTCACTTAGCATAATGCATTTGATAGTCATGCAGTGGTTTCTTCCTTTTTACTGCTGAGTAGTAGTTCATTGTATAGATTTACCGGGATTTGTTTATCTATCCAGCAGTTGAAGGATGGTGGGTTGTTTCCAGCTTTAGGCAATCATGAGTAAAGCCACTATAAACACTTAGACACAGGTTTTTGTGTGAAGATAGGTTTTTATTTCTCTTGGGTAAATATCTAGGACTGGGCTTGCTAGGTCATACGGGAAATGTGTGTTTAACTCTTCAAGACATTGCTGGACTGTTTTCCCAAGAGGCAATAGATCTTTCTTTCTCACTGATTAGCGATGGGCTCCTGATTTTGTCAGCGGCGTGGCACCTGGCGGACAAGCCCTGTCTCGTCTATTACTCGCTGGTAACAGTAGAAGATAACGCCTACCAAATGTCAGATGCAGTGACTGTGGAAGTCACTCAGTATAACCCACCTTTTCAGGTAAGGTTTCCATCTGTAAGTTAAAGTACAAAGTGACAGTAACATGCTGAGTTTTTTTCCTAACCATTGCAGGTTCAGATTCTTTGAGAAATTCATCTGCATAGCTTGGAAGTACATTTTATTTTATTTTTTTAAAATCTCTTTATTGATTTATTGTTATCATTAGTTTTGGCAGCTTGTGGGATTTTAGTTCCCTGCCAGAGATTGAACTTGGGCCCTCAGCAGAGAAAGTGCAGAGTCCTAACCACTGGACTGCCAGGGAGTTCCTGGAAATACATTTCAAATAGCTAGTGTTCAGGCATTGCATTCTGTTTGCCATCTCGTACTCAGTCCTTTGTTCAGCCTTAGCTAAAGAGAAGCGAGAGTGGGAGCCCCTGACGGTGAGCAGCATGTCTCTCCTACTGTAGCTCTGTGAAGGGGTCTTCATCTCGGCATCACTGAGAAGAAAGAAAACACTGATGATGAGCTGCAGAGTGAAAAATAAGGAAGAAACCTTATGTGAATTTGGGCTCCGTTTTTGTTGTTGTTGGTTTTGTTTGTTTGTTTTTTTAACATCTTTATTGGAGTGTAACTGTTTTACAACGGTGTGTTAGTTCCTGCTTTACAACAAAGTGAATCGGTTATACGTATACATATGTTCCCATATCTCTTCCCTCTTGCATCTCCCTCCCTCCCACCCTCCCTATCCCACCCCTCTAGGTGGTCGCAAAGCACCAAGCTGATCTCCCTGTGCTATGCGGCTGCTTCCCACTAGCTCTCTGTTTTACGTTTGGTAGTGCGTATATGTCCATGCCTCTCTCTCACTTTGTCCCAGCTTACCCTTCCCCCTCCCCGTGTCCTCAAGTCCATGCTCTAGTAGGTCTGTGTCTTTATTCCCGTCTTACTCCTAGGTTCTTCATGACCTTTTTTTTTTTCCTTAGATTCCATATATATGTGTTAGCATATGGTATTTGTTTTTCTCTTTCTGACTTAGTTCACTCTGTATGACAGACTCTAGGTCCATCCACCTCACTACAAATAACTCAGTTTCATTTCTTTTAATGGCTGAGTAATATTCCATTGTATATATGTGGCACATCTTCTTTATCCATTTATCTGTTGATGGACACTTAGGTTGCTTCCATGTCCTGGCTATCGTAAATAGAGCTGCAATGAACATTTTGGTACATGACTCTTTTTGAATTATGGTTTTCTCAGGGTATATGCCCAGTAGTGGGATTGCTGGGTCATATGGTAGTTCTATTTGTACTTTTTTAAGGAACCTCCATACTGTTATCCATAGTAGCTGTATCAATTTACATTCCCACCAGCAGTGCAAGAGTGTTCCCTTTTCTCCACACCCTCTCCAGCATTTATTGTTTGTAGAGTTTTTGATGATGGCCAATCTGACCGGTGTGAGATGATATCTCATTGTAGTTTTGATTTGCATTTCTCTAATGATTAATGATGTTGAGCATTCTTTCATGTGTTTGTTGGCAATCTGTATATCTTCTTTGGAGAAATGTCTGTTTAGTTCTTCTGCCCATTTTTGGATTGAGTTGTTTGTTTTTTTGTTATTGAGCTGCATGAGCTGCTTATAAATTTTGGAGATTAATCCTTTGTCAGTTGCTTCATTTGCAACTATTTTCTCCCATTCTGAGGGTTGTCTTTTGGTCTTGTTTATGGTTTCCTTTGCTGTGCAAAAGCTTTTAAGTTTCATTAGGTCCCATTTGTTTCTTTTTGTTTTTATTTCCATTTCTCTAGGAGGTGGGTCAAAAAGGATCTTGCTGTGATGTATGTCATAGAGTGTTCTGCCTATGTTTTCCTCTAAGAGTTTGATAGTTTCTAGCCTTACATTTAGATCTTTAATCCATTTTGAGCTTATTTTTGTGTATGGTGTTAGGGAGTGTTCTAATCTCATTCTTTTACATACAGCTGTCCAGTTTTCCCAGCACCACTTATTGAAGAGGCTGTCTTTTCTCCACTGTATATTCTTGCCTCCTTTATCAAAGATAAGGTGACCATATGTGCGTGGGTTTATCTCTGGGCTTTCTATCCTGTTCCATTGATCTATATTTCTGTTTTTGTGCCAGTACCATACTGTCTTGATTACTGTAGCTTTGTAGTATATAGTCTGAAGTCAGGGAGCCTGATTCCTCCAGCTCCATTTTTCGTTCTCAAGATTTCTTTGGCTATTCGGAGTCTTTTGTGTTTCCACACAAATTGTGAAATTTTTTGTTCTAGTTCTGTGAAAAATGCCAGTGGTAGTTTGATAGGGATTGCATTGAATCTGTAGATTGCTTTGGGTAGTAGAGTCATTTTCACAATGTTGATTCTTCCAATCCAAGAACATGGTATATCTCTCCATCTATTTGTATCATCTTTCATTTCTTTCATCAGTTTCTTATAATTTTCTGCATACAGGTCTTTTGTTCCTTAGGTAGGTTTATTCCTAGATATTTAATTCTTTTGTTGCAGTGGTAAATGGGAGTGTTTTCTTAATTTCATTTTCAGATTTTTCATCATTAGTGTATAGGAATGCCAGAGATTTCTGTGCATTAATTTTGTATCCTGTTACTTTACCAAATTCATTGATTAGCTCTAGTAGTTTTCTGGTAGCATTTTTTGGATTCTCTATGTATAGTATCATGTCATCTGCAAACAGTGACAGCTTTACTTCTTTTCTGATTTGGATTCCTTTTTTCTTTTTCTTCTCTGATTGCTGTGGCTAAAACTTCCAAAACTATGTTGAATAAGAGTGGTGAGAGTGGGCAGCCTTGTCTTGTTCCTGATGTTAGTGGAAATGGTTTCAGTTTTTCACCATTGAATGAGGAACACTCCCAAACTCATTCTACGAGGCCACCATCACTCTGATACCAAAACCAGACAAAAATGTCACAAAGAAAGAACTACAGGCCAATATCACTGATGAACATAGATGCAAAAATCATCAACAAAATACTAGCAAACAGAATCCAACAGCACATTAAAAGGATCATACACCATGATTAAGTGGGGTTTATTCCAGGAATGCAAGGATTCTTCAATATATGCAAATCAATCAACGTGATACACCATATTAACAAACTGAAGGAGAAAAACCATATGATCATCTCAATAGATGCAGAGAAAGCTTTTGACAAAATTCAACACCCATTTATGATAAAAACCCTCCAGAAAGTAGGCATACAGGGAACTTTCCTCAACATAATAAAGGCCATAGATGGGCTTCATTTTGAGCCCTATTTACTACAGAAAAATCCCGTTTTTGCTCAAAGTAGGATTATATTTGTAGGTAGCCACATTATAAACTTGTCAAGGTTCATGTGAATGATTAAAAGGCAAGCTCTCTAATTTTAAGCTTCTTAATAGCAATTGAACATTGTTGAATAAGTATGATGTTTTTGAGGAAATGCCTTAACTGCTGTAAATTCATTTCATTTAATCTTGTATAGTATCTAATTCTGTTGAACTCTTACTCTTACTATGATTTGTGTAGCTGAGTGCTGTAAGGAAATCTTTTAATTTGGTCTTTTATTTCAAACAGAAATAAACCTTATGTGTTCTGATTATACTAGGAAAATATGCTCAGTGTTGAAATTTTTCAGACAGTGGGAAAGGGTATAAAGAAGACAATTTGAGAATTTAAAAATTCCATTTTTGTGTTATGTTTGTAAAATTCTTTTAATAAACGGAATATACTTTTTAGCTTTTGCTAATTTTATGACTTAATTAGGTCTTATTTCTATTTTTAATTTCATATATGAACAGATTAACTTAGTTTTCTTGTGCTTGATATCTGGACAGTGAAGAAAAAGACAATATTTATCAGGGGTCGTTTATAAAATAAATTTGTCAGTTCTAAAATAAATAATGAACTAATCCTTTTATTTTCTTCCTCACATTTGTTTCAGGCATTTAGTTAAAATCTTATCACCATGGAAACGTTTTCAAACTCTGCTAATTATTTGCAACTCAGCAAATGGTCTCTCTAATTGATGTTTATAAACTTATTCTGTCATGTTTTGTAAATCATCTGATGGGGGTAGTGTTTAGGTTTTCACATGGATAATCAGCAGATTATTTTATCATTTTTATGAATGTACAAAAGTGTGAATTATAAAATCATACAAGCAAGTATTTTTGTTTCAATTCTGATTAAATGTAATCTTAAATTTAATTTTCAGTCTGAAGACTTGATTATATGTCAGTTGATGGTCCCAAACTTTTCAAACCAGACTGCCTATCTGTATACTGAAAGTGCTGTCTACGTGTGCTCCACAGGAACTGGGAAGTTTTCTCTTCCTCGGGAGAAAATCGTCTTCAATACACAAGGTATGGTAGTGGTTTTAGAAACCAGGATTAGGGAATTCATTAGTCATTCTGCGCAGTTTTTGTTCTCTTTCCATAAACTTTGCTTCAAGCATGATGCCCGTGACATTCGATACCACACCTACAGTAGCTGAAAAACTGGAAGGGTGGTATAGTTCCCAAACTGATATATTTTTTTTTTTTTTTTTTTTTTTTTTTTTTTCGGTACGCGGGCCTCTCACTGTTGTGGCCTCTCCCGTTGCGGAGCACAGGCTCCGGACGCGCAGGCTCAGCGGCCATGGCTCACGGGCCCAGCCGCTCCGCGGCACATGGGATCTTCCCGGACCGGGGCACGAACCCGTGTCTCCTGCCTCGGCAAGCAGACTCTCAACCACTGCGCCACCAGGGAAGCCCAAACTGATATATTTTATGGGCAAAAAATAGTAACGTTTTTCCCAGAAGAGGCCAAGAAGAAAAGAACTGATGCTAACAGAAGTAATTGCTTGTTCCTGGTCAGTAAGAGTGACTTATTCTGAGTTGATGTTCTTTAAATGTTTGTCCAGACCCCTGGGTAAGAAGAATCCCAGGTGCTAGACTCATGCAAGGGGGCTGGAATTGGGGGGGAGGTGTGGGTGATGGGGGGGAGCCAGCCAGGAGTGAAAAACACCCAGCAGACAGTCTCATCAGGGTGTTTATCTTAAGGGGCAAAGGGCAAAATCCATGTGAGGCAGCAGGATGGAACCTCAGTTCTCTAGTCGCAGCACAAGAGCCTTGACTGGGTGAGTGGGATGCTGTTAAGACTCCAAGAGAGCTTAAACCTTTTCCTTCCGCAGTGGCTTACTCAGTAAGTCAAGGTGAGGTTGGCAAGCTGTACTCTGAGTCTCGCAGAAGGGATGATTTTCTTGTTTGGTGCTCTGTACCCACTACTCTTGCAAGGCACAGTGAAGGACACAGCCTACCACTCCAGGTAGCGGGGAGCCTTGACTTTTGACGCAAGATTACAGAGTAGGAGTAACACGGCAAAGTATATCACCAAGATTTTCTGCTGGGAGGTGGATTTAGGAAAGTACTTTTTGGTTATGTCTATCTGATCGTGTATTTTTCTTTCTCTTAGGAGATAGTATTTTAGGAGCTGGTTCCTGTGGGGATGTTCCTATCCTTTTTTCTAGAAACAGTGGATTGGTGTCGATTACTTCAAGGGAAAATGTATCTGTATTGGCAGAAGACCTTGAAGATTCCCTGGCATCTTCAGCTGCTGGACCAGGCAATGAGGTAACGTGGTTCCATAAGATTTTTTTTTTTTTTAAGTATAGTTGATTTAAAGTGTAGCTGATTTGCAAAGGATTTAACGATTTTTATCAGGGTGTTTCCCACAAATGTTTAAAAGTCAGACACTTTTAAAAGAGTTGTGATGAAGACATTAGTTCTTTTATCTCTCTCACCTCTTCTTTTGTCCTCTTATTCAGAAGCGACTACTTGTAAGTCCTTTAGCTGTTTCTTTTGGTGTTTTCCTCCACATTTCTAAGTAATATGCGTGTCTTGCTGTCTCTCATTCACTAATTCTCGTCGTCTGTAGATCTCCTGTTATGCAAGATGAGGACTCGGGGTAACCTGCATTTCTCTCTCTGCGTTTAGCAACCCAGTATTCAATGGCAATGTGAATGTTGTTTACAGTCCAGAGTGAAGCAGTGTGCTGATTACATTTCCTTTAGTGTACAACTTTGTGGGATTCTTGGAGTGGACTAATTTCATATTTGCTTATTTTTCTTTGATATCTGGCTTAATCTTCCCACACCCTCCAGCAGCTCCACAGGCACCTTTCCATAAAGCTATGTCCAGGGTCCTGTCTCTAGAGGAGCCCGTTGCCTGCTGTCTGCCTGGAACTGCCCTATTTCTTGTCCTCAGGACCTGTCCCTGCGCTGCACAGCTTTGCCTGGCCTCCTCCCTGCTCTGTCACTTGCAGCCCCTCCTTCTGGTTTCCATCTTTGTGTGGTGCAGACGTGTGGTGGTTGTGTTTCTTTTTCTTCTTTTTATTCTGGGATGATTTTTGAGGGGAGAGTGGGGAAAAAAACCATCATTTTTTTTTTCCCCTGTCATCTTGAATTCTGAAATACCCTGATCTGTAAAAAAGATTTTTATCATTCTTTTACAGGAGGCTAAAAAGTAACACTGTTTGGGGTAATTTCCATTTGAATAGTATGAAAATATATAGACTGTGTAATTCAAAATGAAAATGATTTGATACAGGTTCAACAGAAAGTAACTTTTTTTTTTTACTTTTATTCTTTTGTAATCATGTGGTTTTCATAATACTGCTGTATGTTAAGATTGAAATCAACCATTATGCTTAGAAATATACTTTGTGATGAGTTGTATAAGGGTAAGCCTATAAGAAGGTTGTGTTGTGATGAAATCTGCAAATGATTTTACTCACAATATAATTCCTGAATTATATATACATTTTCTATAGGACTTCAGTTGATCATTTGGTGTGTTTTATCTTGTTTCAATAAATGTCTTTAAGTATCAATATATAAACCATTGGTATAGAGAGTATGGCAAACAGCTGTGTGTCTGTACTGTTGCTCACATAAGTGGGTCCAATGTTTAGTCCAATAACTAAGAATATTCTTATACCTTCACCTCTAAACTATAGTTTATTATTTTACAGAGTGTGGTTTTTGACACCTCTACCAAGAATGAAACTATTGCCCGGGAAGATAAAACCAAATCACTAAAAGCTGCTTTTCTGCAATACTGCAGGTATAACAAGTTTTTTAAATTACTGCTCTTTTGATGTCCAAGGATACATGTTACTGACATATGCTGCTTATTTGTGGGCTAGCGAGAGTGAGTTGGAGGAGAAACACCATCCAGGAGAAGATGCTTTTCTGAGCTTTAGCACTTTAACAAACTCTTGTTCTGAACTTCGTAGCCACGGGAGGGTTCCAGCTAGGCTGGGAAAAACCTGGTGGAACACAGCCTCTCCTCTTGATGGAAGCAGTGTCCCACTAGAAATGGTGGTCATGAAGACAGCTTTCAAGCATGCTTTATGTAAAATGTCAAGGCAGTGAAGTTGCATGCAAAGGGTTATTTATCATCGCTGTTGTAAAGGAATTAGTCTTGGCCTGTTGGTTGAGTTCTGCTGTGTAGAAATCACCATAGAACTCAGTGGCTTATTTAATACAGCTTCTGGCCCTCGGTCCGGCTGTTTGGGTCTGTACTGGGGTGGCAGTTTTCCTGGTCCTGCCTGGGCTCACGCATTGTCTGTGGTCAGCAGCCAGCTATCTGGTTACACTTGCTCCCATCTGGGGACCCTGGCTGGTCAGCTCTGTCTGCCTCATGTGGCATCTCTTCCTCTAGCAGGCTACCCTGGCCTGCTCTCAAACCTCAGGGTTCTGGAAGTAGAAGAGAGGAAGCCTCGCTGCACAAGTGCTCTTCGAGTTTCTGCTTGGTCCCATTTGCTAATATCCCGTTGGCCCCAGTGAGTCCTGGGGTGAGGCCCCGTGGAAGGATGCTCGCAGGAGGGTGTGCACGGGGTGGAGGAAACAACTGCACTTGCTCTGTGACCTTATACAGTCATTTCAGTTTGTCCTACCCACACATTCTGCATGTTCTGTATCTGGCACCTTCCATTTATATTGGAATGAATACTCAGGAAAATTGTGATCCAGCCCTTGCTCTGTCCCTGATTAGCTGTGTGAGACTTTGGACAGATTGCTTAATGTTTCTGGAATTGGAGTTTAGCAGATCTTTGTTTTGAAGAAATATTCAGACTTTACTGCCTCCATTTTCCCCGCTCTCAGCTCATGGTCCCGTAATTCCACTCCTAGTGGTGTCTGGTGCGTGGAGGCTCCCTCTCACAGAAGGGACACAGTTGAGACTTTGCAGTGCATTTACGGTTTGAAAATTCTGTGCCGTCAGTGATGGTCTACTGAGTTTAATTTCCTGTCCAGAAGAGGGCACCAGTTTTTTGTTTCTGTTTTTAAATAGTATTCTTTTTTTTTTAATGTCTTTTTTTTTTTAAAGCTGTTTCTTTTTTTTGTTTTTAACCCCACATTTGTTTAGTTATTTATTTTTGGCTGTGTTGGGTCTTCGTTTCTGGGCGAGGGCTTTCTCTAGTTGGCAGGCGGGGGCCACTCTTCATCGCTGTGCGCGGGCCTCTCACTATCGCGGCCTCTCCCGTTGCGGAGCACAGGCTCCGGACGCGCAGGCTCAGCGGCCATGGCTCACGGGCCCAGCCGCTCCGCGGCATGTGGGATCTTCCCAGACCAGGGCTCGAACCCGTGTCCCCTGCATCAGCAGGCAGATTCTCAACCACTGTGCCACCAGGGAAGCCCTAAATAGTATTCTTTTAATCTTGTTCTGTTGCATGGTGTTCAGTCTGACTGCCAAGATTTGGATTAATACTCTGATTTTATCTTGTATAAATTTATCCTTTAATGAACAGTTCTGTCAGACTTGTGGCATCTCAACTTTTAAATGGTAATGGAGTCACTGAACTAGTTTCCTGTGCCTGCTGTAGTGAATTGCCACAAACTGGGTGGCTTAAAACAATAGAAAGTTATTCTGTCACAGTTCTGGAGGCCAGACATCCAAAAGAACGGTGGTGGCAGGGCTGTGTACTCTTTGAGGGCTCTGGGGAAGGGTCTTCACTAGCCTCTCCCTTAGCTCCTGGTGACTGCGGGCAGTTGTTGGCTTTCCTCGGCCACGTACGCATCCCTCCAGCTGTCTCTACTGGCATGTGGCCTTCTTCCCTGTGCGTCTGTCTCCACGTGTCCTGATGATGACATCAGTCATTGGGTTTAGGGCCCCGTAATCCAGTATGACCTCATCATAAACTTAGCTGATCGTATCTTCAAAAACCTTATGTCCAAATAAGGTCACGTGCTGAGGTTCTGGGTGGACTTGGATTTGGGGGAATACTGTTCAACCCAGTATAGTCATTTCTAAATGTTTTACTGGGGAAGATGATTAAGTACGAAAAGGGGTCCCTGACCTCAAGTGCTCAGAGCATAGTAACCTTAGGACCGGTGTTACTGGGCTTCTAACACAACTGTGCCTTCCACTTATCCTGTTTAGCATAAAGTACCATGAGGTTAACAAGCAGTCATTTCTGGGGGGGTGTCAGCCAATAGTCTAAAAAAATTAGCCTCTTCACAAATGGGATCATGGAACCTTTAAAGCAGCATTTCTCAGCCTTGTCACTACTGACATTTGAGGCCAGATGGTCTTTGTTGTGGGGCTGTCCTGTGCACTGTAGGGTGTTTAGCCGCATCTCTGGCCTCTTCCCATTTGATGCCAGTGGCATCCTTCCCCCCAACCCATAACAAGCAGAATTATTTTCAGGGGGTCAAAGCTGGTGGATAGAACTCTAAACTGTTATCCATTCAGTTTTTTGCTAAGGTAATATTACTATTTTTATAGCATGGTTTCTTTGAAATTAATTATTATGTTATTTTGATTTTCATTTTACTTAATATAAATATAAAATCTTTTGTTCATGAGAGTTTTAAGAAACTTAGTCTTTTGATTAAAATAGTTCATTATTGAGTGATCGTGCTATAGTCCACTTTGTATTCCCATGACCTCCAGCATAACTAGGTTTCCGGCTTCAACCTTGCCTTTAACACTTTGTGGCAGCTTTTCTGTGTTTCTCTGGTCAGCTCTGTCTCCTGTTCTGCAGAGACCATTTCAACCCTTTCCTCGCCTCGCTACCTTCCCATTTCTCTGCCCCTTTCCCCCCCAAGCAGCTGACCCGGGCTCCCGTTGCACAGAGATAGTAGAAGCCATCAGAGGACAACTCCCTGTGCTTAGCGCCCACAGACTTAACGGCATTCCGACTCCTCTTCCGTTTTCCCTCCCTGGGGAGTAGGAAGAGGTGTTCTTCTTCCTAAGGCCAGTCTCTCTGTTCTGAGTGCCACCGTGTCCTGTTTCCCTTGAGACTATACTCTCTCTGTGACTCCCCTTCTACATCTTCGGCCTTGAGCTGGCTTCTTCTCATCAGCTGTTAATCATATTTAATCTGCCATTTTTAAAAAAGACCAGTCTTTGATTTGTTGTCCCCCTTTGAGCTAGCACCTCTCTGTTTGTTCCTGTTTATAGCTAAACTGCCGGAAACGTTGTCTCCAGTTGTTATTGTCTTCCATATTTTTCTCTTTCTGCTCCCTGCGCCATCTTTCCTCCTTCCTTGGCTTCAATTGCTGAAGAAGCACAGCCCCACCTTGCTCTGGGCCATTACATACAAATGAAGAATGTTCAGGAGCAGTTGTGTGTTCCACAGGAACCTAGATGTAACACACGTGAAACTGTGCTGTCTTCTCCAGAGCTTAGCCTTTCTCTCCTAGCCCTGTTCCAGTGGCAGGTCCCAGCAGCCACGGTCAGTTGTTCAGTCATCTTTACACATCAGACCCAACCGATGGCCAGAATTTCCCTCCTGTGTCTCTTTCTCAAAGCTGTCTGCCTGCCTCCTTCGCTGCTGCAGCTGCTGCTGGTGGAAACTCCCGTCCTCTCTTGCCTGGATAGATTTCTGCAGTAACTTCCTCACTGGATTTTTCTCCCTCCTGTCTGATCCTTCATCTCCATAGCGTAGTTAGAATGATCTTTTAAAAATAGAACAGATTGCGACATTTCCTTCTAAGCTCAAACTCCGTCACATGCTTTACGACCTTC
Source organism: Kogia breviceps (assembly GCF_026419965.1). Classification (NCBI taxonomy): domain Eukaryota; kingdom Metazoa; phylum Chordata; class Mammalia; order Artiodactyla; family Physeteridae; genus Kogia; species Kogia breviceps. Next base: position 84,603,256 of record NC_081311.1, read on the forward strand.
TGTGCTCTGCCCTTTGTTTCTAAGAGGTCTTCCTTGGACCCTTCTTCCCTCTCTCCTCACTGGGTGATCTTCTCTCCCCCAGGGCTTCCGTTCTCTGCTGGGATGCAAGCGTACTTCTTAAAGGTGTGCCTTTGCCGCCGCTGTGTGCCCCTCCCACACTCACCCCAACCTCCCTGCACCCCTTCCTCCAGGAAGTGTTCCCTGCCCCTCGGGGGTTTTGGTTTTCCCTCTGTGGGCTATGGGGCCTCTGTTCTTTACCTGTCTAGTGTGTGTGTGTAACTGCTGCTTTAATCATCTGACTCCTCATGTCACTGTATGCTTTGTGAAGTCTTAGGACTGTGTTCTGATGTTTTGTTTATTGTTCTGTCTCTGGAACCTGCATATTATCAGTGTTCAACATATATTTGTTGAATTAATGAATGCATAATTGTCTCCCTTTTAAATAAATGTTATTAGAAGTAATAAACTTTGGGCTAACATATGGGACTTTTAATTTCACAATTAACTTTTTCATGATGAGTTTAATACTTTTACTTTTTAAAAAAATTTTTATTGGGGTATAATTGCTTTACAATGGTGTGTTAGTTTCTGCTTTGTAACAAAGTGTATCAGCTGTGCTTATACATATGTCCCCATATCTCCTAATACTTTTACTTTTGATACTTTTGTTTGTTGATTTTATTTCAGAAAAGATGTAGGCCATGCTCAAATGATAGTTGATGAGCTGTTTTCCTCTCACTCTGATGTGGATTCCAATTGTGAACTAGACAGAGCTGTTGCCCAGATCAGTGTGGACCTGGTGGACGACTTCCCCGCTTCCGACCCACGGTGGGCGGAGTCTGTCCCTGAGGGTAAGAGCGCCCTAATGTTAATGGTATGGAGAAGACCATTCTGGTTCTTTTGTTCAAGCGCTTCTGACCAAAGGTGGGCGGAATCTGTCCCGGAGGGTAAGAGCGCCCTAATGTTAATGTTATGGAGAAGAATATTCTGATTCTTTTGTTCAAGCGCTTCTCAGTGCATATTTTTTATTTTCTGAAACAATTTAATATTAATTCAGTATTTTATAAAAGTTGTAACTTTCCTTATAGTAGATTTTTAAAAGGGCTCAGAACAGGGAGCTCCTGGACAGTCTTAGTGGTTAGGATTCGGAGCTTTCACTGCCATGGCCTGGGTTTAGTCCCTGGTCGGGGAACTGAGATCCCGCAAGCCGTGCATCATGGCCAAAATAAGAAATAAAAACCACCTCATCTATTTTACATACATACATGGATACATACATAAAGGGCTCAGAACAGGTCTACATAGTAAAATAGAAACTGAGGAAACATTGGAACAAATCCTACATGTTCTGTCTGAACAGATTAATCAGCCCTACTTAGCTTTCTCAGCATTTTATTTCTAAAAGGAAATTGGTGGCATAGGTAGGCATTTGACACTTGCCCCAAATTAAATGATAATTTTAGCATAACTACTGAATTTGACTAATGGAAATTATGTGCCTCTCTAAGAGCAGCAGTGGTCAGATCTCAGCCTGTAGAAGTGGGCATGTGTCCTCCTGTTCGCCCTGGGTGACTGTCCCTCTTACCCTCCATGCAGCATCGGGGCACTCGGGGGTTCCCAGGGACCATGGAACTGTCACAAACATCCTTTCTCTCCCTAATTTCCTGCCTAGCAAGTAATTCTCATTAGAGTCTTAGGAAGAAAACATCAGTGCTCACCTTCTTTCTTTGTTTTGAGCTGTCAAGCTTAGAATGATACGAGTGATTAAACTAATAATAACATATTTGTGTTTTGAATAAATACGGTATGAATTGTATCAAACCCCCAAAAGTTTCGTCTAAACTTTTAACCTCTTGGGTAATGTAATTAATAATTGCATTGAAAGGTTAGTACTTTACTTTTGTATAGATTTTTCTTAACTTGTAATAGCAGTACTTTCTGTCAAGCCAGTGTATTATGTTTTTGTCTTGTTATTGTGTTTCACCAGAAGCACCTGGGTTCAGCAATACATCGTTGATTATTCTCCACCAGCTCGAAGACAAGATGAAGGCCCATTCTTTCCTTATGGACTTCATTCACCAAGTAAGTATCCCAGTCCCTGTGCACAGGGATGGCCGGACACCTGGCTTTAGTGTGCCTTTTGTGGCTCTCTCCAGGGCAGTGGGAGACCCTTTCTCACTAATTCTGAGGTGTTTCATTGGGTGGGGCATGACTAGTGTTGTCTATTTTCTTTGCTGACTTAAGTAAATAATTCCAGGGCTGTGTGGAGGCCTGTTACTACAAGAATCAAAGCTGCAATGAAAATAGGATAAAAAGAAAAAAAGTAGTGTATTTCAGCAGAAATGTTATTTCAGCTTTTCTTGTTACATCCTATGATACCCTGCTTTTCATTCGGATTCCCTGTGTGCTTTTATATAAAACCTAGGTTTTCCAAGTTGATTTTGTATCATTAGAAAGACAGTGAAGAATCTGAAGGCGGTGACAGGTTTTTCTATGTGGATATTTAATTTCGAGGTGCCATTAGCATCAAATACTCATTTAAAGTATTCTTTGTCTTTTAAGGGGTAAGGGAATTCCCATTTATATTGAGCCTAATAATAGAAAATGTTTTTGCTGCTAGACGGAGTTGTTACACAAAATCACCCATCCTTACCTTGTTGATCAATTGTGGCTCCCAGGTATAATCCAAAAGAATTCATTTAAATCCATTTTTGCATATTTTTTCCCAGAATCAGTATGCCTCCCTGTTAAAGAGACTGAAGTCAGGGCCTCGTAATAGAACCTTCTGTGGTGATGGGACTGGCCTGTGGCTGTGGCACCCAGCATGGCAGCCTCAGTCCTGTGTGGCTGCTGAACACTTGAAATTGCTGCTACAGCTGAGGAGCTGAAGTTTTCTAAATTTAAATTTAATTAACTTAAAGTCACCACTTTGCTGGATGGTGGCTACCTTATGGGACAGTGTGGTTCTAGAGGATTCCAGAAATACCTTGGTTGTTTCTAATACCTCATTCTGCTTCAGTTTTAATGCACAGTCTGGCTCCAGTCTTCTCTTACTGTCAGGGCAAGAGAACTTTATTTGTTCATTGAGTCTTTTCTTAGTGTTTTAGGTGGGCTGCAGATCAATGGGGAAAAAACATGTTTTCTCCTGATGTTATTGTCAAGTGTTATCACTTAACTCTTAATACATAACAAATACCCCAGGATGTGGTGGGTTAGCAGGGCGGTTCTCTGCTGATTCCCTCCGGGCCCTCTCCTGGAACTGCGTTTGGGGTTAGCAGGGCGGTTCTCTGCTGATGCCCCCCCCGGGCCCTCTCCTGGAACTGCATTTGGGGTTAGCAGGGCGGTTCTCTGCATTTGGGGTCAGCAGGGCGGTTCTCTGCATTTGGGGTTAGCAGGGCAGTTCTCTGCGTTTGGGGTTAGCAGGGCGGTTCTGCGTTTGGGGTTAGCAGGGCGGTTCTCTGCGTTTGGGGTTAGCAGGGCGGTTCAGGGCTGAGCCGGCAGGTCCTCAGGCGTCTCTCGTCTGACTGGCAGTCGGTGCCGCCGTCTGCTGGGGCCTCTTGGTTCTCCCCGCACTTAGTCTCATATCCTCCTCTGGGCTGGACCGGCCTCCTGTGGTCTCCGGGCGGCGCTTCAAGGGGATGAACTTAAAAGCTGTAGGCTTCAGACGTCACATATTATCACTTCCACCAAAGCGATGTTGGTTGAAGCAAGTCACAAGCCCAGGCCAGACAAAAGGGATTGGGAAATTGATTGTGCCTCTTGATGGGAGGAATGGCAAGGTCACGTGGCAGAAGGGTGTGTGTGCTGTGGTAGGGGGAGTCTGCGGCCCTCACGTGCCACACTGCGGGGAAGCTAAGTTATGGGTGAGGGGGGCGAAGGGGGGAAGCCATGGAGCTGGAGCCGTTGTGGCATCTCTTGGTACAGCCTCCCTGGGCCTCAGACCCTCGTGGAGTCACACAGCTGTTGGAAGCAGTGTCCATGGCAAGGGAATGTCTAGCCAGATCTAAAAATCCCAGTCTGCCTGTGCCTTTATATTTCCTTTAATATTTAGAGCTTATTTCATTGAAAGATTTATGTTAATAATCAGGAAAAATGTACAACTGGATACTTGTATCTGAGGAAATAATTCTGAATATAAAACTCTCCTCCTCAAGCCAGAAATGGGCATTAAGCAAGTCAGAGGCAGCTGATGCAAAGGGTCAGAGACCCCCCCCCGCCCTCCCCTCCACATGGCTGTAGGGTTCTGGAAGATGGACGCTGCTGGGTTTCTAGCTCTGAAGGTCCGGAGTCTAGGAGAGTTGATCAATGTAGCTAGAAAAGAACAATTTTATGATTTTGATAACCATAAACAATAATTTGAGGAATAAGATAGGTAGAGACAACAGTAGTTGACCCTAATCTTAGAAAAGGAGTGTCTGTACTTTCTTACAGGTGTAAATGGCCCTGGCTGAAGAGAGAGAGAGACAGAGAGAGACAGAGAGAGACAGAGTGTGTGTGTGTGTGTGTGTGTGTGTGTGTGTGTGTGTGTGTGTGTGTGTGTGTGTGTGTGTGTGTGTGTTTGTGTTAGGAACAGCCCCAAAGACCAATAGACGGAGGTCTTTCTCGGGGAGGATGGGGCCAGCATCTCTGTACCCAGTGAGCTGCTGGTGGAAATGTGACTGCGTTCTCCTGTATGTTACTGTAAATGCTTTCTAAGAATACGTGTTCGTCTCGTCACAAGGTCGGCTTGTTTGGACGTCTTGGCACTTTTCCAGTGAGAGGGCTGCCGATGGCCACACGGCTGCTGCTCTGTGAGCACGCCGAGAAGCTGGCCGCCGCCATCGTCCTCAAGAACCACCACTCGAGGCTTTCCGACCTTGTGAACACAGCGATACTGATGGCTTTGAACAAGAGGGACTGCGACATCCCGTGCAACCTGACCCCCGCAGACGTCTTCTTCAGAGAGGTGAGATGAGACCCGTCCTCCCCTTAGTGCCGCTCTGGAGGAGCGCTCTGCCATTTACAGGATGGGCCCCCGGCGAGGAAAGGATTGAGGACCGAAGATCTCCTGGAAGTTTTAAATTGGACTCCATGTTTTCTGGGTAAATTATCCCTCAGAAGGATCACTCGTTTATCGCTTTCCCTGTAAGTTAGGGCTCGTAAAGATGACTGCAGAGCCTTCCCTGTCACGTCTCTATGTTTTCCTGTGTTTCTCCACACCACGTCTTGACTCTGCCCCGGAGGGCATCTCCATGGTGGGCTCCCCCATCCCCCGGCTTCTGTTGTTTTGATGAAGGTGCAGCACCATCAGGTCAGAGCTTGGAGCTGTCGTCCCCAGCTTCCTTCCTTGCTGCTGCACCTGTTTGCTGTGCCTGCTGTCAGACCAGGCTCCTCTCAGGCCGCCCTCGCCGCCCCTCCAGCCACTGCCCTGTTCCAGTGCTCCTTGAGGCCTGGACCTAATCGTGGCTCCCCGTCTTGCTAGCCCATGGCTGCACCATCCCGCCTTGGCCCCCTGACTCCCGCCCACATCTCTGTAAACAGTCCCTTCACTAAACTCTCCTCAGCTGCCTGCTGGGATCCTGCTCTACACCTCACTTTTAAACTCAGGTTTATCTTCAGAGGAAAAGGAGAACCTGCTGTAAACTCGGGAGGGAGGAAAGATGAAGGTGCTGGCCAGCTGGCGGCAGCTGGACACTGGCCAGAGCACACAGCTCTGGCCCCTGAGTGACACCTCACAGCCCCGTGAAAGGCAGGGCTGACTTTCCCGTCTCCCTTTACAGGTGTGGACGCCAAGACCCAGGGACCCGTTGACTCAGCTGAGCCCACAGGCCCTGGCTCTGAGCCGCCGTTCAGCAGGCTGTTTTGGGTGTGCTAGTCAGTTGCTTCAGGAGTTCAGAGTCCTTCACGAGGGCTGCTGCTTCTCCCTTTTGTGGCGTTATCTGAGTTTAGCAACAGTGCTAGCTCTTCCCCCAGCTCTGTGGAATTTGGAATTGTTTTTTTGCATTTGGAAAGCTTTTCTGTTTGGTGCCTCTAATTTTATCTTCTTCCTCGTGCAGTCTGGCTGTCATCTAGCGTCTAACAGCCTGTGCCAAGTGTCTCTTCTACTCTGAATATTTGACGTAGTGCAACCAAAAATAAGACCCTGACCTATGTTCAGTTCTGTTGACTCCATAAATGTATTTAGTTTGAAGAAGGCCTCATTTGTATACATTTGGGCTTTTTTTCTAGGGAATGTAAGTCAAAGCACTTTTCTGTTTTATTTTTTTAATCAAGTACACCTGAAATCTGAATGAAAAAAAAAGAAAATTCACCTCAAATTTCATGATCTAACCAAACTGTTGTCATTTTTGTGTCCTTTTTTGTTTTTATTCATACATAATTTTACTTGATAAAGTTTTGTTTTCCTTTTTAAATTATTAATGACGAATTGAGCAAGAGCCTGGTTGCTTTTTCTGCTTTTGGATCAAAGCGCAAAGCATACTAGTTAATTAAGTATAAGTACATTTTTCCAGTTAACTGGAAAAAAAAGAGTCTGGAAGTTATCGACTGGATGAATACATAATTCATGAGTAGCACTGTAGGAATATGATAGAAAAAAAAAAAACAACTAAAAATGTGACTGGTTCCTCAAAAGAATGCTCCATATGGAATATAGTCATGTTTAAGACTGTTTACATCACCATTTATCTTAATTTCTCTTTACATTTACTGGTCTTAATCTTCCTTTGGGTGAAGTTCTAAAGGTCCTCCCACATGGCATAACCATAGTAAAAAGAGAGCTGAAGAGGGTATGCATGTGTTTAGCGAAAAAATATGTATCAATTTTTTTTTTCTTTTTACCTGTCCATCCACTTGGGAGTGGTAAATTACATTACAAACAGGTGTACATTTTACGAGAAGAGCTGGTTAACCCAAGTCAGGCTCTGATTGGTGGGCTGTGTAGGGGAGATGTGATCTCACAGCCCTGGATAGACTCTGCTTGAGGGTTCACCCTCCACCTGTCGCCAGTGTGGAAGGAGCCCCCGCACCTCCTGGGGCTCCATAAAGCGAGTTAACTGCTTCAGAACAAGCCCTCAACAGTGTTGGTACAGCTTATGAGCAATGTTTGAAACCACTGAACACGTAACTCACGTGGTAAGGCTGTCTAGCAAGTGTCTTGGCATTTTATTTGCTTTTATATTATTTCCTGCCCTTTATATCACATATGCTTTCATTATCTTTTTCACATTAACAATGTAAAAAAATTCTTTAAAATTCAACGTGCCAGAGGTTTCTTGCTAGGGCTGTTAGGATGCCTTTGACTGACATCAGAAATACTAAAGGAAGAAGAGTGATTTTGTTTGGGCTCCATCGTGCATGTGCTTATGAATTGTTCCTTCAACTAGTTTGTAAGCTCCTTGAGGGCAGCGAATCTAATTTCCATTTCTTCTTATCTCTGAGCGTCCAATGCTATGCAAACTCTAAATGCCAAGTAAATATCCACTTGATAAATAAAGGGGGAAAAGCTTAACTGTGGGCTGAAACTGGAAACAAGTGTTTCAGTGCTTAACATTTTTGCACAGTTACCTTCATGTGTTAATTAATGACAAAAAATAGAACAGTTACAAGTTATGTATGTAGTTAGTTTCTGTTTAGCTACTGCTGTTCTACAAACATTTCTATTATGTCTAAAGAAAAGCAGTTCTTCAAAGAAAGAAATTAGCAAGTTCATTGGTTGGATAACTATTTTAATCCATTAGTTCATTCGTTTAATTCATTACTTTGGGGTCTCGCATTGTTATGTGACATCATTTGTAGCCTACTACTATTTAAAGGTGGCATTGAGCCCTCATAGCTATAATAAACAAATATTTCAGTTACTTGATATTTAAATTAAAATATCTACCGGCTACCAATCCAGAATTTGCTTATTTATCAGACTCAGTTATTTGGGCTCCCTACCTTTTAAAAGTTAGGAGATTCTAACTTTTCTTGGTTTTTAAATTTGTTTTCATCACTGTCCCTTTGACTACTGAGTAGAGGGTGTGACTTAGGAAAGCCTGCTGAGTCAATTCCAGGCAGTTATAATTGTCACCCATCAGCATGGTTTCTGTTACTAGTAGGTGCCATCTCTGTCCTCCCTCAGGTGTCCCAGGTAGATACCATCTGTGAGTGTTTACTGGAGCACGAGGAGCAAGTCTTGAAGGACACGTCCTTGGAATCAGTTGAATGGGCGGAGGTGGTGATCAGTGTGAACAGTATTCTCAAGGTACAAACGTATGGTGAAGATACCAGCAAATCAAAGCCCAGACTGTGGATAGAGGAGAAGTGGTCTCCATATTCCTACTTTGCATCACCAGTAATCCATAATGGTTTAGCCATTTGTTAATTCCAAAAAGTTAGGAAAACCTCAGTCATTTTATCAGTCAGTTAATATACATTTGAGTGTTTGCCTTGTGCATGTTAAAAGTTTCTATTTGGTAGAATAAACCTTTTATTTGGAGAAGGACATGTATATCATTGCAAATGTCTGCTTTTTTTTTTTTTTTTGGTATGAGGGCCTCTCACTGCCGTGGCCTCTCCCGTTGCGGAGCACAGGCTCTGGACGCGCAGGCCCAGCGGCCATGGCTCACGGGCCCAGCCGCTCCGCGGCATGTGGGATCTTCCCAGACCGGGGCACGAACCCACGTCCCCTGCATCAGCAGGTGGACTCTCAACCACTGCGCCCCCAGGGAAGCCCCTGTCTGCTTTTTAATTACACAAAACACACTACTTATATTATTGATTAAAATGTTTCATTTGATTTTAGCTCATGGACTTTATAGTAATGGTTTTCCTAGTTCGGTTACCATAGTTTTCTAAAACTGAAGGTAAACTCTAGAGTAAAACAAATTTCAAATGCAGAAAGAATCAGAAAGTAGTCGTACAGGTCTGTGCCGAGTAAGTTTTTGTAATAATAAACTTGATGTTTTGGATTGTCTTAGAGATCCTGGGGTCCCGTGCTTCCTGCATGTGGTAACACATTTCATTTTCCAGGACATGCTGCAAGCTGCTAGTCATTACCGACAAAACAGAAACTCCTTGTATAGAAGAGAAGAGCCAGCAGAAAAAGAACCTGAGTATATTCCATGGACAGGTGAGACTGCAAGCACTGAGCCCAAATATACTGATTCATTAGCAGTTGTTCAAAATATATTTCTAATGGTCTGCTATTTTCGGAAGCCATATTGTTCTCCTAGTGCAAGTTTGTAAGTGAAATGAAAAATAACATAAGTGCCGTCTCCAAAATGAGTAGTTCTTATGAAAATCACTTTCTTGTCTTGGAATAATTTGTAGATCTCTCTGTAACTCAGTTTTTTAAACAGGTACTCATGCATCTACTAGGTTTTCGTACGTATAGTTATTCATAGCAGCAGGCCCTGGATGTACTGACTGTATTTTTTGTTGATTTACTACAAGGAAGTAAGGGGAGTAGCATTAAAGGAATTTAGAAGGAAGAAGAAACATGTTTACCTGGCTTTGCTGAGGCCATCCTCATAGAGAAGATGGGTTTGAACAGGACATAGAGAAGTATCAGCTGACCTCCTGTTTGATTTCTTTTGGCATCCATCAAGGCTGACGGGATATAATTTTTAGTCAGTTGGTCTTTCCTGTAGCCATTATAGAATCCTTACTTGTCATATTATTTTGTGTGATTTTACAGCAACGAGCGGTCCTGCTGGCATCCGGGCAGTGATAGTGCGCCAGCATGGGATTATCCTGAAAATGGTTTATCCTCAGGCAGACAGCAACCTCCGAAACATTCTGACAGAGCAGCTGGTAGCACTGATTGATTGCTTCCTGGATGGTTATGTTTCTCAGCTCAAGTCTGTGGACAGATCCAGTGATCAAGAAAGATATAACAGTCTGGAAATGGAATATCTGCAGAAAAGATCAGATCTCTTATCTCCGCTTCGTAAGTGCCTGATATTTAGTGAGGGCTGTGGGCCTTGAGTCTGCAGAACGGATGTAGGAGCCAAATCATTCACGGTATGTTAGGCAGCGTAATGTCATTAACCCAGCTGTAGCTCAGAGCTTAGAGCAGAGCTTTCCTGTGTACAGCTCTCTGTGTTCATTTATTCAGCCTCGTTGTCATTACTTACCAGGTAACAAGTGTCCTAGATGGTGTTAAAGATGATTTTAAAATGAATAAATTAACAGCATGTTGGAGACTGCTTACTATCTCAGACCTTCACAGGAACAGCTTAGACCACAGGGTAGAGCAGACAAAGGTCGTTCCAGGGTGGGGAGAGGTGGTATGGCTCTTCAGCGGAGGACACGAGACGGTCACAGCCAGGATTCAGAGAAGTAGCTTGTCTTGCTACATGAAGGAAGGGAATAGCATCTTAGGTGGAAAGTGATGAAGCAAGGGACCGATTTTACATCTTTAATGAGTTTATATGGATTATGAAACGAAATGCCAGTAACTGGAAAGGTTTCTGTTAATTATTTTTAGTATATAATGTGAATAAAGGTAAAATTTCAAGGAATATATTTTTTATTACATATTAAGTTTTCGCTAACAGGATTTTTTTCCATCTGTTCTCATTTCCATAGTCACACTAGGCCAGTACCCATGGGCTGCTTCATTAGCAGAAAAATACTGTGACTTTGATATCTTAGTACAAATGTGTGAGCAGACTGACAACCAGACCAGACTGCAGCGCTACATGACACAGTTTGCTGATCAGGTGACGAACCCTGGGGGTGCAGGCAGGGGATCCTCTAAGAAGCCTTTACCATTTCAAATCTTACTTGGGGTTTTTGGAAGATGATACAGTCTTTTTGCAGATTACCAGATACTAATTTGTACATTATGTTTCTTTGTAAATAGGTAGACAATTCTTTATATATAAATATTACTGATGGATTCTTTGACCTTTGAAAAATATGTTAAGACTTTTATTTCTATTCTTATATTTTCAGTTATAATTAAAAGTACTTAGGGATACGGATATTGCTAGAGTTCTAAAGTTAGAGTAGAAGATCTCGGGAGCATGGGATGCTACTTTTAGAGAGTTCAGATTTCCGTACACCTAAGATTCTTGTTTTCCTTCTTTGACATGCTTCCTGTTTTTGTTTTTGATTTTTTACACTTACTATTTTTTTTTTAGGTTCGCATTGTGACACTATTCAGGTACATTTAAGTTGTTCCTTAAAGCCAGTCTGTTCAGTCAGTTGATCTTTATGTACAAACTGATTTTTTTTCTTACTGTAAAGGTAACATTGTATAAAATTCAGGAAACCACTGTAAACAAAAAAGAAGATAAAAAATCATTCATAATTCTACCACCCAGAGAGAACCCTTTTTAACATTTGGTTTGTATTGTTCTAGTCTTTTTACTCTACCAAACATGTTTTGTTAACTGCTTATTTCACTTAATACATAACAGACATTTGTCCATATCATTAAATATTACACAACCACATTTTTAATGTTGTTATGGTATTTCATGGACTGGATGTAACTTATTCAATCAGTACCTGATTGCTGGACATGGCTTATCTCGTATTTCACAATAGTGCTGAAGTAAGTACTTTGTGCCCATCATAATTTTCATTCTTTTTAAGGATTCTTATTCTCTGTTGACATTTTCCATCCTTTTGTGCTTTGTTCCTTTTATTTTCTTTAATATGTTTACTAGTTATTTTAAGTCCTTTTGTGCTAATTCCAAAATGATCATTCTTAGGTCTGCTTCTGCTGCCTGCATATTCATATTATTCTGCTGCTTATGTCTTACAATTTTTTTAAATCATTTTTTAAAAATTTATTATTTTTTTTGTGGTCGCGGGCCTCTCACTGTTGTGGCCTCTCCCGTTGCGGAGCGCAGGCTCAGCAGCCATGGCTCACGGGCCCAGCCGGTCCACGGCACATGGGCTCTTCCCGAACCGGGGCACGAACCTGCGTCCCCTGCATCAGCAGGCGGACTCCCAACCACTGCGCCACCAGGAAAGCCCCTGTCTTACAATTTTTTTAAAAAGTATTTATTTATTTTTATTTTGGCTGTGCCAGGTCTTAGTTGAGGCACATGGGATCTTTGGTGCAGTATGCAGGATCTTTTATTTTTAGTTGCGGCATGCAGACTCTTAGTTGTGGCATGCATGTGGGAACTAGTTCCCCAACCAGGGATTGAACCTGGGCCCCCTGCGTTGGGAGCATGGAGTCTTACCCACTGGACCACCAGGGAGGTCCCTTGCAATTTTTTAAATTGTATTTTGGACATTGTGTATAAAAGAACCATAAAGGCGGAAATCAATGCTGTTCTTTCCCCTGGGAGACAGGTAAGGTGAGAGGCAGATCACTCAATTCATCAAGAATAGAGGTGGGTCAGGGCTTGACTGCAGCTTCCGTTAAATTCATTCATTTCTGGTTTCAGATGTCTTATGGGGCTGGTGTGTTCCTTCCAGAATTCCCCCTTTAGTGGAAATATCTCTTAAGTACTGTGAGACTGCAGGACACTTCTGTCTTCCTTTCTAGCCCAGCCTCTCCCACCACCCCAGCATCCAGCATCCAGCATCCGTCCTGTGGGGAAACTGGATGTACCTCTCTAGATTCTGATTTATTGTGCCAGCCCACATGGACACGTGGCACCCAGTTCTGCCCCTGTGAATCTTTCATTCTGGAAGGATAGTGTCTCAGTACTGTCCAGTAGAACTTTCTGTGGTAATGGAGATCTTGCTCATATATGCTGTCCCAAATGGAGTCTGACCACAGATGGCCTTCAAGTACTTGAAATGTGACTGGTGTCTCTGAGGAACTGAATTTTACATTTTAGATTAAGTTAAAACAGCTACATGTGACCAGTGACTGCCATATTATTGGACAGCGCACATCTGTGTGACCCTGAGCAAGATGCCCTTTCTGAATCTGAATGTCCTCATTTGTTAAATGAGGTGATTTGAGGACCCTACAATGAAGGAAATGAGTGTTTACAACTGGATTTGTATTCTGGAGTCTAAGACCTTTGGGAAAAATTTAATACTTTATTATCAGAAATGTATTTTTTTAAATTGTATTACTATATATTATTGAATTCTTGGCTTTGTCCTTTATAGAATTTTTCAGACTTTCTCTTCCGTTGGTATCTGGAGAAAGGAAAGAGAGGCAAATTATTATCTCAGCCTATTTCTCAGCACGGACAGTTGGCCAATTTTTTGCAAGCTCATGAACATCTCAGCTGGTTACATGAAATTAACAGCCAAGAATTAGAAAAGGTAAGAAGGATTCAGTTATATGGAGCAGATTTAGGCAATTTTTTGTTTAGTTTTATCTAGTTTAGTTTTTTGTAGTTAAATACTACTTATGGATTTTTTAAAAATGTGTATCTCCTATTCTGTCACATAACTTGATAAAAGTATTTTTCATTTATGATGGTATTGCCATTACTTGTTATATCTCAGTAAAAAAAAATGAAGACTATTGTGATTTGACTGTTATTACAGTAAAATAAAGCACAAATACTTCAACACATAATCAGCAGTTATTGGCCTTTTTTTGTAATGAGTATTTTCTTGTAATAAAAATGTTCAAATTATCAGTGAAAAGAGTACATGAGTTAAAGTTTGTCCCTGACAGGGTGTTGGAGTGAGGCAGATGTTGGTTTGTTTTGCTTTTCTTTGGCTAGGCTCCTGTTACAGCCCTTTCTTTCTTTCACTGGGGCAGAGCTGTTTTACAGCATTCTGTTAGTTTCTACCGTACAGCGACGTGGAGTTTCCTGTGCTACACAGCGGGTTCTTAACTAGTTCTCTATGTTCTACATGTTAGAGTATCCATGTCAACCCCAATCTCCCAGTTCATCCCACCCCCCACTCCCTACCCCCCGCTTTCCCCCCTTGTTGTCCATATGTGTCTGTTCTGTACATCTGTTTCTCTGTCTCTGCCTTGCACACCGGTTCACGTGTACCATTTTTCTAGATTCCACATATATGCGTTAATATACGATATTTGTTTTTCTCTTTCTGACTTCACTCTGTGTGACCATATCTAGGTCCATCCACGTCTCTACAAAAGACCTAATTTCGTTCCTTTTTATGGCTGAGTAATATTCCATTGCGTATATGTACCATATCTTTTTTTTCCATTCGTCTGTCGATGGGCATTTAGGTTGCTTCCATGACCTGGCTATTGTAAATAGTGCTGCAGTGAACAATAGGTGCATATGTCTTTTTGAATTATGGTTTTCTCTGGGTATATGCCCAGTAGTGGGATTGCTGGGTCATATGGTAGTTCTATTTTTAGGTTTTTAAGGAACCTCCATACTGTTCTCCATAGTGGCTGTATCAATTTACATTCCCATCAACAGTGCAAGAGGGTTGCCTTTTCTCCACACCCTCTCCAGCATTTATTATATGTAAATTTTCTGATGATGCCCATTCTAACCGGTGTGAGGTGATACCTCATTGTAGTTTTGATTTGCATTTCTCTAGTTAACGATGTTGAGCAGCTTTTCATGTGCCTCTTGGCCATCTGTATGTCTCCTTCGGAGAAATGTCTATTTAGGTCTTCTGCCCATTTTTTGATTAGGTTGTTTGTTTTTTTGATATTGAGCTGCACGGGCTGTTTATATATTTTGGAGGTTAATCCTTTGTCTGTTGATTTGTTTGCAAATATTTTCTCCCATTCTGACACTTGTCTTTTTGTCTTGTTTATGGTTTCCTTTGCTGTGCAAAAGCTTTTAAGTTTCATTAGGTCCCATTTGTTTATTTTTGTTTTTATTTCCATGACTCTAGGAGGTGGGTCAAAAAAGATCTTACTGTGATTTATGTCAAAGAGTGTGCTTCCTATGTTTTCCTCTAAGAGTTTTATAGTGTCTGGTCTTACATTTAGGTCTTCAGTCCATTTTTTTTTTTCTTGCGGTATGCGGACCCTCACTGTTGTGGCCTCTCCCGTTGCGGAGTGCAGCTTCTGGACACGCAGGCTCAGCAGCCATGGCTCATGGGCCTAGCCGCTCTGCAGCATGTGGGATCTTCCCGGACCGGGACACGAACCCGTGTCCCCTGCATCAGCAGGCAGACTCTCAACCACTGTGCCACCAGGGGAGCCCCTTCAACCCATTTTGAGTTTATTTTTGTGTATGGTGTTAGGGAGTGTTCTAATTTCATTCCTTTGCATGTAGCTATCCAGTTTTCCCAGCACCACTTATTGAAGAGACTGTGTTTTCTCCATTGTATATCCTTGCCTCCTTTGTCATAGATTAGTTGACCACAGGAGCAAGGGTTTATCTCTGGGCTTTCTTCCTGTTCCATGGATCTATATTACTGTTTTTGTGCCAGTACCATACTGTCTTGATCACTGTAGCTCTGTAGTATAGTCTGAAGTCAGGGAGTCTGATTCCTCCAGATCCATTTTTTTCCCTCAAGAATGCTTTAGCTATTCGGGCTCTTCTGTGTCTCCATACAGATTTTATGATTTTTAGTTCTAATTCTGTCGAAAATGCCATTAGTAATTTGATAGGGATTGCACTGAATCTGTAGATTGCTTTGGGTAGTATAGTCATTTTCACAATGTTGATTCTTCCAATCCAAGAACATGTATATCTCTCCATCTGTTTGTGTCATCTTCGATTTCTTTCATCAGTGTCTTATAGTTTTCTTAGTATAGATCTTTTACCCCCTAGGTAGGTTTATTCCTAGGTGTTTTATTCTTTTTGCTGCAGTGGGATTGTTTCCTTAATTTCTCTTTCTGATCTTTCATACTTAGCGTATAGGAATGCAAGAGATTTCTGTGCATTAATTTTGTATTCTGCAACTTTACCAAATTCATTGATGAGCTCTAGTAGGTTTTCTGGTGGCATCTTTAAGATTTTCTATTTATAGTATCATGACATCTGCAAACAGTGACAGCTTTACTTCTTCTCTTCCAATTTGTATTTCTTTTATTTATTTTTTTCTCTGACTGCCGTGGCTAGGACTTTCAAAACTATGTTGAGTAGTAGTGGCGAGAGTGGACATCCTTGTCTTGTTCCTGATCTTAGAGGAAATGCTTTCAGTTTTTCACATTGAGAATGATGTTTGCTGTGGGTTTGTCATATATGGCCTTTATTTTTTATTTATTTATTTATTTTTTTTAACATCTTTATTGGAGTATAATTGTTTTACAATAGTGTGTTAGTTTTCCCTCTACAACAAACTAAATCAGTTATACATACACACATGCTCCCACATCTCCTCCCTCTTGCATCACCCTCTCTCCCACCCTCCCTATCCCACCCCCCCAGGCGGTCACAAAGCACAGAAGTGATCTCCCTGTGCTATGCAGCAGCTTCCCACCAGCTATCTAATTTACATTTGATAGTGTATATATGTCCCTGCCACTCCCCCACTTCGTCACAGCCCACCCCTCCCCCTCCCCATATCCTCAAGTCCATGCTCGAGTAAGTCTGTGTTTTATTCCCGTCCTACCACTAACCTCTTCATGACATTTTTTCCCTTAGAGTCCATATATATGTGTTAGCATACGGTATTTGTTTTTCTCCTTCTGACTTACTTCACTCTGTATGACAGACTCCAGGTCCATCCACCTCATTATAAATAACTCAGTTTCATTTCTTTTTATGGCTGAGTAATATTCCATTGTGTATATGTGCCACATCTTCTTTATCCATTCATCTGTTGATGGACACTTAGGTTGCTTCCATGTCCTGGCTGTTGTAAATAGAGCTGCAATGAACATTTTGGTACATGAGTCTTTCTGAATTATAGTTTTCTCAGGGTATATTCCCAGTAGTGGGATTGCTGGGTCATATGGTAGTTCTATTTGTAGTTTTTTAAGGAACCTCCATACTGTTCTCCGTAGCGGCTGTATCAATTTACATTCCCACCAGCAGTGCAAGAGGGTTCCCTTTTCTCCACACCCTCTCCAGCATTTATTGTTTCTAGAGTTTTTGATGATGGCCAATCTGACCGGTGTGAGATGATATCTCATTGTAGTTTTGATTTGCATTTCTCTAATGATTAATGAGGTTGAGCATTCTTTCATGTGTTTGTTAGCAATCTGTATATCTTCTTTGGAGAAATGTCTATTTAGTTCTTCTGCCCATTTTTGGATTGGGTTGTTTGTTTTTTTGTTATTGAGCTGCATGAGTTGCTTATAAATTTTGGAAATTAATCCTTTGTCAGTTGCTTCATTTGCAAATATTTTCTCCCATTCTGAGGGTTGTCTTTTGGTCTTGTTTATGGTATCCTTTGCTGTGCAAAAGCTTTTAAGTTTCATTAGGTCCCATTTGTTTATTTGTGTTTTTATTTCCATTTCTCTAGGAGATGGGTCAAAAAGGATCTTGCTGTGATTTATGTCGTATAGTGTTCTGCCTATGTTTTCCTCTAAGAGTTTGATAGTGTCTGGCCTTACATTTAGGTCTTTAACCCATTTTGAGTTTATTTTTGTGTGTGGTGTTAGGGATTGTTCTAATTTCATACTTTTACATGTAGCTGTCCAGTTTTCCCAGCACCACTTATTGAAGAGGCTGTCTTTTCTCCACTGTATATCCTTCCCTCCTTTGTCAAAGATAAGGTGACCATATGTGTGTGGGTTTAATATATGGCCTTTATTATGTTTAGGTAGATTCCCTCTATGCCCACTTTCTGGAGAGTTTTTAATCATAAATGGATGTTGAATTTTGTCAAAAGCTTTTTCTACATCTACTGAGATGATCATATGGTTTTTATTCTTTGATTTGTTAATATGGTATCACATCAATTGATCTGAGTATATTGAAGGATCCTTGCCTCCCTGGGATAAATCCCACTTGACCGTGGTGTATGATCCTGTTAATGTGTCATTGGACTGTTTGCTACTATTTTCTGAGGATTTTTTCATCTATATTCACCAGTTATATTGCTTTGTAATTGTCTTTTTTTGTAATATCTTTGTCTGGTTTCGGTATCAAAGTGATAGTGGCTTTGTAGAATGAGTTTGGGAGTGTTCCTTCCTCTGCAATTTTTGGGAAGAGTTTGAGAAGGATGGGCGTTAGCTCATCTCTAAATTTTTGATAGAATTCACCTGTGAAGCCATCTGGTCCTGGACTTTTGTTTGTTGGAAGATTTTAAATCATACTTTCAATTTCATTACTTGTGATTGGTCTGTTCATATTTTCTGTTTCTTCCTGGTTCAGTCTTGGAAGCTTATACCTTTCTAAACATTTTTCTCTTTCTTCCAGGTTGTCGTTTTTATTGGCATAGCATTGCTTGTAGTAGTCTCTTAGGATGCTTTGTATTTCTGCAGTGTCTGTTGTAACTTCTCCTTTTTCATTTCTAATTTTATTGATTTGAGTCCTCTCTTTTTCTTGATGAGTCTGGCTAATTGTTTATCAATTTTGTTTATCTTCTCAAAGAACCAGCTTTTAGTTTTATTGATCTTTGATATTCTTTTCTTTGTTTCTATTTCATTTATTTCTGCTCTGATCTTTATGATTTCTTTCCTTCTACTAACTTTTTTTTTCTTCTTTCTCTAGTTTCTTTAGGTGTAAGATTAGATTGTTCATTTGAGATTTTTCTTGCTTCTTGAGGTAGGATTGTATTGCTATAAACTTCCCTCTTAGAACTGTTTTCACTGTGTCCTATAGGTTTTGGGTCGTTGTGTTTTCATTGTCATTTGTCTCTACGTATTTTTTGATTTCCTCTTTGATTTCTTCAGTAATCTCTTGGTTATTTAGTAATGTAGCCTCCATGTGTTTGTGTGTTTTACTTTTTTTTCCCTGTAATCGATTTCTAATCTCTTAGCATTGTGGTTGGGAAAGATGTTTGATGATTTCAATTTCTGTAAATTTACCAAGGCTTGATTTGTGACCCAAGATGTGATCTATCTTGGAGAATGTTCCGTGTGCACTTGAGAAGAAAGTGTAATCTGCTGTGTTTGGATGGAATGTCCTGTAAATATCAATTAAATCTGTCTGATCTATTGTGTCATTTAAAGCTTCTGTTTCCTTATTTATTTTCATTTTGGATGATCTGTCCATTGGTGTAAGTGAGGTGTTAAAGTCCCCCACTATTATTGTGTTACTGTCGATTTCCTCTTTTATAGCTGTTAGCAGTTGCCTTATGTATTGAGTTGCTCCTATGTTGGGTGCATATATATTTATAATTGTTATATCTTCTTGGATTGATCCCTTGATCATTATGTAGTGTCTGTCTGTCCTTTCTTGTCTCTTGTAACATTCTTTATTTTAAAGTCTATTTTATCTGATATGAGTATTGCTATTCCAGCTTTCTTTTGATTTCCATTTGCATGGAATATCTTTCCATCCCCTCACTTTCAGTCTGTATGTGTCCCTGGGTCTGAAGTGGGTCTTTTGTAGACAGCATATATATGGGTCTTGCTTTTGTATCCATTCAGCAAGCCTGTGTCTTTTGGTTGGAGCATTTAGTCCATTCACGTTTAAGGTAATTATCGATATATATGTTCCTATTACCATTTTCTGAATTGTTTTGGGTTTGTTTTTGTAGGTCCTTTTCTTCTCTTGTGTTTTCTGCTTAGAGAAGTTCCTTTAGCATTTGTTGTAGTGCTGGTCTGGTGGTGCTGAATTCTCTTACCTTCTGCTTGTCTGTAAAGCTTGTGATTTCTCTCCATCAAATCTGAATGAGGTCCTTGCTGGGTAGAGTAATCTTGGTTGTAGGTTCTTCCTTTTCATCACTTTAAATATATCATACCACTCCTTTCTGGCTTGCAGAGTTTCTGCTGAGTAGTCAGCTGTTAGCCTTATGAGAGTTCCCTTGTATGTTATTTGTCATTTTTCCATTGTTGCTTTTAATAATTTTACTTTGTCTTTAGTTTTTGTCAGTTTGATTACTGTGTCTTGGTGTGTTTCTCCTTGGATTTATCCTGCCTGGGACTCTCTGCACTTCTTGGACTTGGGTGGCTATTTCCTTTCCCCTGTTAGGGAAGTTTTCAACTGTAATCTCTTCAAATATTTTCTCTGGTCCTTTCTCTCTTCTCCTTCTGGGACCCCTATAATGCGAATGTTTGTGTGTTTAATGTCCCAGAGGTCTGTTAGGCTGTGTTCATTTCTTTTCATTCTTTTTTCTTTATTCTGTTCCATGGCGATGGTTCCCACTGTTCTGTCTTCCAGGTCACTTATCCGCTCTTCTGCCTCAGTTACTCTGCTATTGATTCCCTCTAGTGTATGTTTCATTTCAGTTATTGAAGTAGTTATCTCTGTATTTTGTTCTTTAACTCTTCTAGATCTTTGTTAAACATTTCTTGCATCTTCTCGATCCTTGCCTCCATTCTTTTTCCAAGCTCCTGGATCATCTTCACTATCATCATTCTGAATTCTTTTTCTGGAAGGTTGGCTATCTCCACTTCATTTAGTTGTTTTTCTGGGGTTTTATCTTGTTGCTTCATCTGGGACATAGTCCTCTGCCTTTTCATTTTGTCTCTCTTTCTGTGAATGTGGTTTTCATTCTGCGAGCTGCAGAATTGTAGTTCTTCTTGCTTCTGAGAGCACATGTTTTATAGGTGTCTCTTTTCCCAGTAATTAGTGTGGGTGGCTGATATTTTGTGTGTAATTACTGTCAAAGTATGGTACTGATCTGTTTTTAGGCTTGCTAACAGTGACTTGATCTTTCATTGATATAGCTTGGGAGGAAAACCAAGTTTGGGTTTTACTTAATCTTTATTGCAACTTGAATTAGTATCCAGGATTTTATCATAGTTTTCATATTTTGTTTATTGTAGGCTCATGCAACACTTCTAGGTTTGGCAAATATGGAAACTCGTTACTTTGCAAAGAAAAAAACCCTTCTTGGCTTGAGTAAATTGGCTGCATTAGCTTCAGGCTTTTCAGAAGATACACTGCAAGGAAAAATTGAAGGTAAAATACAGTATTTGAACAAGAAGACATACAAATCAGTCATACTGTCAATGTATTCTTAGAATGTGCTCTTGTTATCATTTAATGGGGTCCATTAGAAACAGGAGCCCTCTCCTTTGAGAGGAGTGCTTTCTGTTCAGTGTCCTTAGGCAATTACTCAGTTACATAATTAAGATTCTCTTTTTATGGAAAAATAATTTGTGCCTTAAGTAAGAATTCCTAAAGAGTAAATTCAAATGATTTGAATAGAGTACTCTGATTACACCTCTAGTGACTCATATGCTAAGAACAAACTGCAAAGAAACTTGATGTTTACTCACTGGGTTTGCTGTAGGTGGTGGTAATTCTGTAGTGGTGGTCTGCTGTAGGTGGTGGTTTGGGAGATTCTTCCTCATTCTTTTATTTTTAAACGCTAATAGTGCCTTTTGTTCTAGAGAAGTGTGTATGTGTTCTGGAAGGCTGGCTGGTAGTCTGAAAGGGGAGCTGTATTTTAACCTGGCCACCAGAGTTAGATCATGTTAATCAAAGTATCTTAACACAAGGCTCTATTATTTCTGGTTCCCCCCCCAAACTTCTGGTCATCATTTTGCATTTTGATCACTTCTTCTTAGCTTTTGCTTTCTTAGCACAATGAGAATATTTTCAGGTCTCAGTAATTTCCTGCAGACTATTATCACAGTGTATCTAATTGAAGGAAGTAGATTTTTAAGAGATAACTTTCTATTGGTTATACAAATTTAATTATGGGAATTAGTAAAGTATAGAAAAAAAACAACAAAAAAATAAATTGCCTATAATCCCAGTGCCCTAGAGAGAATTACTGTTACTTTGTAACCCTCCCAGTCTGTTTTCCTAGGTATGGAAATTATACAAAACAGTTTTGTTTAATTTTACAAGCTTGGGATCATGTGGAATGATGCCAGTATTTGAATGAGCATATCTGTGATTTAGTCACTCCATTTTGCTGTAACTGCTGTTAGCAAACAGTTCTCTGTCCTTTTTTCCTGCAGCCCAGCTCATTCTCGTGGGTGAAGCCAGGTAATGATAGTTTATGTAAATCAAAAGCCCCTGTCACCCTATCATATGGCAATAAATAACCATTGCTGGGTAATAGGTCTGGTGCACAGTCCTCTGGCTTGTGTTTTTCCTGGCATGTACTCATGGTGGCTTTTAAGTAGATCATTTCCCTTAGTGAATGAAATTATACTAGAAACTCTGGTAAAGTAAAACGTAGTACTTTACAGAGTAACCTTAAAATGGACTGAGAGACCTCAGATTTGGGGGACTCGTGCTTCTGAAATCCATCTGCTCTACAGTTGCTTCAATCAGTAGGTTTGTTTTCTTAGCTCTTCTCTCCCCTCCTAATGTTTCTGGTTGCTGTGATAATCCATATGACTTGGATCAAACCCTGAATATTTGTAACATAATTGAGAATCAAGAATAAGCAGAATTGATAACATTCTAGGATCACTGAATAGTGATGGGATTACCTTTAGAGCTGTTCCTTTTCTTTTTAACTTCAGAGTTGTTTATGACAGAGCAAGCGTGAGTGCTCACCCCTCCTCGTGTGTTGCCTCCTAGAAATGGCTGAGCAGGAGCGCTTCCTGCTGCACCAGGAGACCCTGCCGGAGCGGCTGCTGAGCGAGAGGCAGCTGAGTCTCAGCGCGATGCCGGCGCTGACTGCACCGCAGCTCATTGGCGTATGTGCTCTTCAAATCCCTGCACCGCTGCTTAGTCTCAGGGCAACCTCTGTTTCCTGGGCCATGCAGTCCGGTCCCTCGGAGTAGTCACCTTTCCATTGCTTATCTTCCTGGTCACTTGCCCCTGGAGTACGGTGGTGTCAGAAGCTGCTTAGGAGCCGGGTGCCAGTTAGCAGAAAGCAGTGGGTCAGCCTCTGCCCCCCGTAACTCTCTGCCTGTTCCGCAAGACGCTTATCCAGGCAACCAGAAGAAATTACTTCCATTGTGCTTTTCTAGTGCAGGGCAGATATGTACCATGAGACATAGGTCAGGCTCTTCAAAAAAAATGGTTTTAGGAACTGGATTTGCATAGCCTCTAAGTGCCATCGTCACCATTTTCCTCTGCAACATAGCACATTCCTGAGGACATAGCTAGATTAGGGCCTGCAACCCAGATAAGGTAATTTTGTTGCTGTGCACACTTAATAACCTTAATTCTGCTTCTCTCTTTTCCTTTCAAGAAAGCATTTCAAATGCAAAAGCGGTGTCATAGGATCACCTTGAATTGCCCTAATTATGTTACTAAGAAAGCAGACAATTCAAAAACTTCAGTATTTTAGTCATCATTAGGAACAGATTTCCTGTCATTGAGCTCGCAGCAGCCTCTCCTGATAGAGCACATTTAATTTAAAAATCTAAGCGGCTGTTGCCTCTAAGACTCACCATTATTTTATGTATTGGTAAGAAGGAAAAAGTTGTCCAACTTTACCTTGATACTGAATCAATTTTAATGCTACATACATTCCAGTTTCAGGGATGTTAACATCGTGGGGACAAAAGGTTCAGAAACAGTGAAGTAAAATACTGTTTTCAAGTGTTGTAAGACACTGACAACAAGTAGATAGCTTTTCTTCTGAAATGGTTTGAGTCTTGTCTTTGCTGTTAAAGGATTATGTGCAGTATTTTAAAATGAAATTTGTTATGTTATAAATAGTTTTTGGAAAAAAGATAGGAAAAATTCAAATTGATATTGTTAATAAGGCAAGCATTTTTCTGATTATAAAATTACGGGACATTTATGATCATATAGTCAGCTGTGCTCTAACCAACCAGGGATAACCGTAGGTAACATATTGGTGTGTTTTGTTATCTCTTAAGTAAACTGTAGACCAACTGCATGCTTTCTCATAGGCCTCAATTTTTAAAACTATTGAAAGGGCAACATTTTAAAAGCATTATAGCCAGCTTTAGAAATGCAAGGGCAGCTGTTTATTACAGAGTATGCTCGAAAGAGTACTGAAATGTAGACTATCTTGAACTTATGAATATAAATTTACTGGCATTTTAAAAGTATATATACCAAGTTATACAAGTTAGTTACTGTGAATGAACATAGGTGTGTTTTAAAAGACAGTTTGCTGTGAGGTAGATGGGAGTATAATTTCCAAACGTGTTGCTGTTCTTTGCTATAGAGATATACCTATAGACGTGATGACTTCTCCATAAATCTCTCCAGTCTTGGTTATATGATGAGTTAAAATAATTCTCTACCTTATTTTAACTTGCCATAGCTGTATATCTGTGAAGAAAACAGAAGAGCTAATGAGTATGATTTCAAGAAAGCTTTGGACTTGCTTGAATATATTGATGAGGTGAGTAAAATCACTTGATGATCTCAGGCAAAGATCACAATTTGTGTATGGTTTTCTGTAGAACTGAGTACATCTTGAAAATGTCTTAATTTTAAAAGACTCTCAAAAAAATAAAATAAAAGCTTTCTGGTTCAGCTACCCGTAACTCTTGGAATACATATAGTTCTTTAGAAGAGCTGTCAAGAGATCTCACCTCTTGATAATTCTCACGCATTTCCAGGTGTCTTTTTCCCTGCACACATAAAAAATGTTGCTTTTCCAGGTCCTGACGTATTTTTTCTCTTTCATTTATTGAGTCGTTGTTAGTTTCTCAAACTGATACGCTGCTTGTCAATTTATTCTCCATAGTAGTCACCTTAAGAGAAGCTGTTTCTCAGCCTTCTTTGAAAAAAACGGTTATAATGCTAATTCTGTAGGGTAAGTAGTTGGCCCTACAATTGAAAGTAGTTTGGTAGATTATAAAGACAATAATATGTTGGCTTTTATGTTACTCTGTTTAAAATCTTGACTCTCTCAAGCTTCTTGATAAAATCAGATTGTCTCAGAATAATCGGAAACAAATTCACACAAAGTTTTTAATAGTTTTACTCTTCTGAGTAGTATTAATGTCTCAAAGAAAGGGAAATTTTTTTAAATTATAAATTAAAGCATAATAATATTTATGCAGAATTAGGAGTTAACATAACTCAAATTTAAGCATGTATTTTTTAAAATCAGGACTTAATGAGGATTTTTTTGTTTTGCTGTGAAGGAGGAAGATATAAATATAAATGATCTAAAACTGGAAATCCTTTGCAAAGCTCTTCAGAGAGATAAGTAAGTTCCCATAGTGTGAATGTAAGACATGGTTTTGGAAGAGGACTATTTAGGAAGATTATGATACCATACACATCAAATCGTTTTGTAACCTAATTGTATTGTAACGTATATTATAAAAATGTTAATGGTTTCATTAGCAATCCTAATTTTTTTTATTCAATAATTAAGGAATAGCTTAAGGACTTGGGACCACTGGTATAATAATTCTCTACTTTTGATTTAAAATTTTACACTGTCAGTTTGCACAGAAATGTGTATGTTCCTTATTTTCACAGAAGTTGGGCCAGTTCTGCCAAGAAAGACTTGGAACTACATTTTTTTTTTTTTAAATAAGAAGTTAGTACAGTTTGAGAATCAGTACCCTCTTCTAAGTTATTGCGACGTCTTTTGCACTGTAATCTCCCTGCATAGGAGGATTTCTGTCCACTGGAATGGTGGTATTAAGATTCAGTGGCAAAGAGAGACAGAATAATCAGCTGTAGAGATGGATTATTCCCAGGGAAGGAATTTTAAAGAGAGCATGACTTGAGTGATAAAAGCCTTCTCTACTCAGTTTTCCTTTTTCCTGTGGCTTTGAGAAATTGCAGTGGAACTATTTTTACTAAAGCATTTCTTCCTGTAATCACTCCCAGATAGTTCAAATTGTTGTCAAATTTGGTCTTGGAGGTCATCCTCCGAAGCATCTAGCTCTGCCTGTTGGATTCTCCTTCCCCATCATAAAAAATGTATTATGTCATTTGACTGGAATTCCTTGTCTTGGCTTCCTGATTAAACACTTCAAGGAATCATGAGGGATATAGCCATTGATTACTACAAAGCAGTGCTTCTGTGGATTTGTATTTCAGTAGTAGATAATCTAAAATAGATAAAGAAAACTTTATAGGTTACACCAGGCACTGGTTGCCATTTTACTTTTATGAGAAACAGAATATAACATTTTTAATCTATCGCCTGTGCTCTAAAGGGTCATACTTTGGGGTCGTTACTAGGTTGTTACATACAGAATTTTCTTGGGAAAGATACCTCACTACTTGCTTTTGACATCAAATACATGCTGGTTATATTGGGCAAATAGCTACCTGAGTATAGCATCTCATATCTAATAGAGAGACTCTGGGTATATCCAACATTTAAAGCGCCTTTATTTAAATAGTTTTCAACAGTATCACAAAACTCAAGATTCTTCACCCCCTACAAACACTAAAACAAATCCACAATAGCAAACAAGTCATTTGTTTCAGATTATGGCCACAGTTTCATTTTCTCCTCACAGTGATTTTGTTTTCTAGCTGGTCCAGTTCAGATGGTAAAGATGATCCAATTGAAGTATCTAAGGACAGTATATTTGTGAAAATCTTACAGAAACTTTTAAAAGATGGTAAGTGGTTTGTTCATGTTGGAAATTAGTGTCACTCCTCAGTTTTAGAATCTTAGAATAATGGGGATTTGCCTAGGTGTCAAATGCCAGGGGGTTAAAATTAAACGGTATCATACTTAGAATTAGAGAAATTTGTTTAAAATAAAGGGAGGGCTGTTTCCTCCCCTGCACGTTGGGGAGCTGTGTCATGGTGGAGTTGCTGTCTGCTTGGCCACTTAACTCTTGTGAAGGTTGAAAACCTAAAATGTGGCTTTTTGGTATATCCTGTACTGAACTGGCCATACCATGCCTAAGAGCAAACTACAAAATGTTTTATCAATCCATTTTGGACATTAATACTATAAAATTAGTTTTAAGAACAAAATAAGGGGCTTCCCTGGTGGTCCAGTGGTTAAGACTTCGCCTTCCCAAGCAGGGGGTGCGGGTTCGATCCCTGGTTGGGGAGCTAATATCCCACATGCTTCAGGGCCAAGAAACCAAAACATAAAATGAAGCAATTTTGTAACAAATTCAATAAAGACTTTAAAAATGGTCCATGTCAAAAAAAAAAAGAACAAAATAAAAGGAGACAGGAAGGGAGTATGTTTTGTATATGTTTTGTACCTAAGACAGTGAGCAAAATTCCATTTGCTGATCGAGGTGCAAGTAAGTAAAGAAGCATTAATGGTTAAATGTTTATTATGAAGGGAGAAGATGAATTAGAGGGTACTTAACTTTTACTTTCGTATAACTGGAGCTTAATATATGGAGAAAGACTAGAGGTGAGAGATTTTCCACATTTTATACATAAAGACAAGTGCGACTCATTTGTTGTAGAATTATTAAATCAAAATATATGATGATAATCCAGGCAGTGTGCAAAATAGGCTAACCTAGTGTTTACCAGTCTTTTCAGATGTAAGGACACTCTCTTTAATACCAGCTGGAAGAAAGTACACAGTGACAAAAAACTACAGTAAATTCAGCAGCCCTTCTAAATGGATGTGGATTTTTTTCATGATGCTGACATTTACACACATTTGGAAATTTCTGTACATATATCTGCAAGACACATTATTTAATCTACATAATACATGCCCGGCCCAGTGCCTGGTACATAGTAGTCACCCAACAAACATTTGTTCTTTGAATGCCTAGAATTATTTTACAGATTCATAGCCCCAGTTCTTCTGTAATAGATTCCACTCTGCAGTCCTCTGCTTGAGAATCACTGGCTTAACCAAAATGACGGGGGCCTCAGAGAAGCACTGTGGAGCTCACCATACCAACTGATATGCTGAGGTGAAAGAGCAGCGAACTCTCGGCGTTTACATGCCGGAATTCACTCTGGATAGAGCTGTCGACCTCAGCACTGACCTGGATGTTGACTTATGAAAAATGAATACTTGACTACCCCACATTGACAGATTTACTGAATGCTTTTATTTTCAAAGATGAATAAATAACACAAAGGCAATTAAGCCTTTTCATTGTCTAAAAAATAAAAATAAAAAATTAAATAATGAAGGGGTATAGCAGAAGAAAATATCTTTTGCTTTAAAATACTTGAAATTCAGACAGTTAAAATATATATACTAGGCTTTCTCTTTTGTAGATTTGGAATTGAAGAAATAACTGGATATGGTTGATTTCTCTGTGCTGTTGGAGAGATTCATTCAGACCCAAATCTGATGCTTTCCATGAAGTTATAGCTCTTGTAAAGGTGCCACTGAACCGAATTGTGGCTAATTAAGTATTTGGTGCTATTTAAAGTTCACTTTTCAGTGTTTGCTATTTTTAGATTATAAATCATAGATGGAAAACAGAAATAGAAACCTATAATTTTACAAAAAGAATTACTAAATTTTGACCAAAGGACAAAAACAAGTGGAAACTATTATATATAAATTATAATATGTAATGATATATATAATACATATAATATATATTAATAACATACATTTATAGTATTATATATATATTATAAAACCAAGCCAAAGACATTTATTTTTGGAACCTTTTTAATAATATGGCTTCCATGTACAAGAGTAAATATTTTTAAAGGGCAGATTCTGAAAGTAGTTATAGATAGCTTCACATTCTATTTCATAGACTTGGGCAGCCCAACAATTACTTCAGCCTGTGGAATGAATTCAGCCTGCAGATATATTTAAATTACCCACCTGGAGCTTTTCAGTTTTTACATGTTATTAAAGTACATTATACATAACAGAAAAAAAAATGCTTGTCATTGCATGGAGTTTAACATTTTTCCTAATTAGTCGCTGGCATTTAATAGTTGAGAAGAGTTCTTACAGAAGTCTTGTTTTCTGACTTGTCTTAAAAATCAAAAGATTTGTCTACACCAGACTGAAATATTTACCTGGCAGCTGGCAGCTGGAGCTGATGAGCACTGCCCACTTTGAATGGGGCGCTGGTCCTAAGTTTACCAAAACCCCTAGGCCGTCATCCTCATGGTACCTGCCAGGGCTTTGCAGGCCTTTGAGGTTTTTTGACTCCTGCTCTAAAGAAAAATAAACCATCAAATACTATGTCTAACAGAAGGCAGGCATTATAAAAAGAGAAGTTAGATAAGATGGGTTTTTTTAAGAGAATTAATCTTTAGGAAATTAATGTGATATTTTCACAAGTGTAATGCTGTTTTACAGAGAAAAAGTCTCTATTGAAAGTGTTAATTGTAATAAATGATATATAAATATTGCAGATTTAGTCTCATAACACTTACTATGAGATTTTTTATTGTATAATAATTATCAAAAATGGTGCTAGGCACTTACGATAACGTAACAAACTATAAAATATTGCCTTATTAATCTAAAATTTTTCATCCAGTTCTCTTTATCAAATGAGAAAAATCGTCCATACTGTTTTGTGACTACACAGATGCTCGTTGGCTTTCCAGCTCAATGGAGGACTGACTGATGAAGACATGATTCTTCCCCTCACCAGTCATAGAGAGAAACTGTAATATGTTTGGCGACACTGTAGATAGCTTTCACAGCAGTGTTTCTACTAAATTATTTTCCTGAACAGGAGAATATTGTTTGAAATACTTGTTTTCTTCTCTTTTAAAAAATTTTTTAAACAATTAAATAAACTTGAAATACAAAATGAAGTTGATCAACTTCAAGGAAAATACATATACCAAAGTTGGCTCTAGAAAATAATTTTTTTAAAATTAAGCAGACTCGGGCTTCCCTGGTGGCGCAGTGGTTGAGAATCCGCCTGCCGATGCAGGGGACACGGGTTCGTGCCCCGGTCCGGGAAGATCCCACATGCCGCGGAGCGGCTGGGCCCGTGAGCCATGGCCACTGAGCCTGCGCGTCCGGAGGCTGCGCTCCGCAATGGGAGAGGCCACAACAGTGAGAGGCCCACGTACCACAAAAAAAAAAAAAAAAAAATTAAGCAGACCAATCACCCTAGGAAAAAAACATTAAAAACCGGTTCTCAAATAAGCACCTCTGCAGTGAAGCATTTCTAGAGTGTGGGAAGACCACCCATCCAAGCAAAACAGTGGATCTTTGATCTGGGGGACAGATAAATGTCTGAAAGACTTTTAAGTAGATATGGTATAACTTGTTCTCCTTGATAATTCAGATTCCTGTCTTTCAAATTTTACAGCTGGATTATAAGCAATCCTTCACTGATACCTTCTACCTCTCACTATATAGCTGCTTAGAAAGCTGTTTGCTTGGGCTTGAAATACTTATTTTCAAGTGATTGTTAGTTTAAAACTTCCACACTCAAGGAAGGAATGGCTTAAGCTGTGGAGAAAAATGAGAGTATTTTGGGTTGTATTAAAGACTGTAAATAGGGTGGCTGTTTTGACCACTAGGGGGAAGGACAGTCACGCAGCCCCTGCTGAGCGAAGAATGTCATGTTCTCAGGCCTGCGGGTGTGCTTGGCAGATGGAGAGGAATGTAGAACAGAGTATCTCCCAGAGAGCAGCGGGGCGCTACAGTTTAAATAGAAGCACAGGTGTTTTTATCATCAGTCATCGCAATTCATTTGAGAGTTATGTGGAGAAAAACAAAACAAAACCGTTCTGTGTTTGTGTTCATAGGCATTCAGCTCCGTGAGTACCTGCCAGAGGTGAAGGACCTGCTGCAAGCAGACCAGCTGGGAAGTTTGAAGTCCAACCCTTACTTTGAGTTTGTTTTGAAAGCTAATTACGAATACTATGTCCAGGGACAAATGTGATTTTGCTAAACATGGTCATTGGTCCTGAAAATTTGTATGAGTGTGTCCTTATCAAAATTTTAGACCTTAAACATCTAGAAGTTTGTACAGTTTTATAACATGTATTTCTGAATTTTTTATACTTTATCTGGAAGCTACTACAAAACAGTTTTATGACTGTGGTTTTAGTTTTCGGTTACATGATAATTTTTTCTTCCTCTTTTCCATCTGAAGTTTATCTGTGGCTTTCATACTTGCTACCCTTCCTTTCTATCTCACTCCATCCAGGGTCCTGGTTCTGGCTACGTGTATGCACAGATCACTTCTAGGCTTCAGTGTCTGTAACTCTAAAAATGGCAAGAGTGCACTAAGTTGTCTCTGAAATTGCTGTGACTCTGGATGTTATGTACCGGGCAGTGTGTCTGGAATATTTGGTATCTATTTTGGTTAGGTCTGGGGGAAAATATCTAGTGGGATAAATGTCAAAATTTGCTAACCTATTCTGAAACTGAAAGACAAAGTGGGCCGAATTCATTGTGAGCTTGATAACTGATTACTTCATTGGGAAAAATGTCAGACGTTTCTACATAAATAAGAGTATTAATAAAAGTATTTTGGTGAATAAAACATATTTATGTGGTTTTCTAAACTATCTGTAAGTTACCGTATAATAGGTTATAACCTGTCAGTTTGGGGATTCAGTCAGGTTTATGCATTTTCAGGATGATTTACAATGAATTGCATTTTTACCACAGTCTGTCTAGCTAATCTAAGGGGTGTGTTACGCTAGAAACCTTTATAGGTTTTCTTCGTATGGCGACTGATTTAACTGAAAAGTAGTTGTTCTCAAAGGTTTGTCCTGAACAATGTTCTCACTCAGTTTTTATCAGGCTTTAAATAAAGACGGAGTTGCTGGCATATTCGGGCTTTGGCCCGGTTGAATCCTCGCTAAACAACTTGCTCCAACAGCTGAAAAGGTCGGGAGTTAAATATGGTGAAGGGCGTCCGGTTCCCGGCTTCCCGAAGCGCGGCCCTCGCACCCTCTCCCCGGCAGGCTTCAGGTGCCGCCTCTGAGCCCGCGTGGAAGGATGGGTTCGTGGAGGGGCTGCTCTGGGCAGCCCCGCCTCTGTCTGCAGCGTGGGTGTTGGGGGTGTTGGGACATCCTGAGGGGCACCGGGGGAAGTTAGGGAGAGGAACTTGACAGGCGGCATAAGAAGTGGTTGAATTCTTGTGTTAGAAGACTTTGGTTTTATGGGGTCTTACGGTTCTCACCTGTGAGAGCCTGTCAGGTGATACTGCGACTGGGACCCAGGACCCTGCCACCTTCGTGCGCTGCCACAAGCCCAGTTATCCGCGGGTGACGAAAGCCAGTGGGACGACGACCCCGGTCCTCGCACCACGAGGACGTAAAGCTGCCGCTCTCACAGCAGGATTGGCAGTTGTCTCATTTTGAGGGAGAAAACGGCTCTCTCTCTCTCTCTCTCTCTCTCCTCTCTCTCTCTCTCTCTCTCTCTCTCTCTCTCTCCTCTCTCTCTCTCTCTCTCTCTCTCTCTCTCTCTCTCTCTCTCTCTCTCTCTCTCTCTCTCTCTCTCTCTCTCTCTCTCTCTCTCTCTCTCTCTCTCTCTGAGTGATTTTTTCTTTTAAACATTTGTCGCACAACATAGCTTTCATTAAAGAATCGCTGATTTTTATGTAAACTGAGTAGCTGACGATGACAGTGTAAAGGTGAGCGTGTTTACTAGGAAAGGGGAAGTGTACTGACTTGGAAAAGGTTTTCTTCACTCCTGTCTTCGAACGCTGCTTGAAAAGTCACAGCCTGTGGCCCCCATTAAATCAAACAGGAAGATGGGGGCTTGATCGGGAGGAACAGGCTTTGTGTGTGGCTGTGTTTTAGGAACTGGTGAACGGGTCGAGGATTAAGACAGAGTTCGAGAGTCACAGCAAGAGACAGTGCTGGAATTCTCAGTGAGGTGGGAGGCGAGACTGATGCCCTCTGTTTTAGGGATTTCGTTTCTGAAGAAAACTTTCTAGAAATCGGGTTGTGCTGCTTCCTTTACTTTGGGCTCTGAATCATGTTTCTCTCACAGCTTCACCCTCCAGCTCTAGGGGGCTGTCGGGAATCGCCGTGAAGCACACTCCTCGAGGTGACTGGGCCTGAAGGAGGGCCATGCCGAGGTGACCGCAGCCTCGCTCCCCACGCACGTGTGCGTTTTGAGGCTAATCACTACGAAAGTATTAGTGTAGCCCGCCTACCTGTTCCTGGAGACTTTATTCAAGGAACGCTTCTAAAGAAAACAGCTTGCTGTATTCCTACGTAAAATTCACTCACTCATTAAATACCAAGGTATATGTTTTAGATATAATCTTGTATAATTCTAAAATTTAAAAAGTACTGTAGAAAATGTGAAACCTATTAAGGAAAAAAAAAGTGGGTGGAGGAAAATAAACCCCTGTAATCCTACCAGCCGGAAATAACTTCAGTTACCATTTTGAAATATATCCTAGATTGTGCATGTGTCAGTATTTGGACTGTGCATGTGTTACATTTTGTAACCTGCTTATTTTGATGGGAGGTATTGTGAGCATTTCTATGTATCTTTAATCTGGTATTTCTCAACCTTCCTTTTTATTTTAACATCTTTATTGGAGTATAATTGCTTTACAGTGGTGTGTTAGTTTCAGCTTTATAACAAAGTGAATCAGCTGTATGTAGACATATATCCCCATATCCCCTCCCTCCTGCATCTCCCTCCCACCCTCCCTATCCCACCCCTCCAGGTGGTCGCAAGGCACTGAGCTGATCTCCCTGTGCTATGCAGCTGCTTCCCACTAGCTATCTGTTTTACGTTTGGTAGTGTATATATGTCCATGCCACTCTCTCACTTCGTCCCAGCTTACCTTTTCCCCTCCCCATATCCTCAAGTCCATTCTCTAGTAGGTCTGCATCTTTATTCCCATCCTGCCCCTGGGTTCTTTATAACCTTTTTTCTTTTTTTTTAGATTCCATATATATGTGTTAGCATATGGTATTTGTTTTTCTCTTTGACTTACTTCACTCTGTATGACAGACTCTAGGTCTATCCACCTCACTACAAATAACTCAGTTTTGTTTCTTTTTATGGCTGAGTAATATTCCATTGTATATATGTGCCACATCTTCTTTATCCATTCATCTGTCAACCTTCCTTTTCATTATCACTCCTCCTAAGGAGACTTCTTAAGACAGTCTTCTTTAATCACTCTGAAAGTTTAATACCACAAATATATTGTATATCTTTTTATGTACCACAGCCTTTGGAGCCACGCATCATTATAATAACTAAGATTTTTTTTTAACCCCCTAAGAACCAACTTTTCCCCCTTCAAGAATGCATGTCTTCAGTATTCTTCAAGGTACACTTTTTTTTATTGACTGCCTGACACTTTACCGTATGGCTGTATCATAATTTAACAGGTCTCTCTCTTCTTAACGGTCTTAAAAACACTTGGGTTAATGGTTAGGGGTTGGGTTGGGTTGGGGTTTTGTCTTTGTTTTTTTTCTTACCGTAATACTGGAATAAATCTTTGTACAAAAATCTTTGTTCATTCCAGATACATTTCAAATGACACTGACTCTTCTTGTTCAGTTAGTGATGACGTTGATAAGTGGTCAGTGAACCATTCTAATGATTTTTAGTGTCTTTTGCTCACCTCCCCCCTCTGACCTCCTCCAAACACTTAGAAGAAAGATACTGTACCATTTATCATTTCTTGTGTTCCAGGCACTTACCTAGTTTCAACCTTCAAATCAGCCTTAAGGAGTAGGTGGTATCCTCAGCTGAGTGTCTCTGGAAGCCACCGGCCCCAGGCCACATAGCCCGTCAGAGGGGCGGGTACACCCACATGTGCTTTACCGAAGTGCAGGCTTTTTTAACTAGTTCATTATAGCTGGCCTGGTGGGCTGGGGTGGGGAGGAGGGGAGCGGAGGGGGAGGAGAGGGGGAGGAGGCCAAAGGAAGCCTCGGGTGGAATCATTAGCCCCTTAGACATGCCAAAGCAGAGCGAGTCCCAGTCTGAGAAAACCAGTAGAAGATCGAAGTCCTCTCTTCCTGCCTGCCACGGTCAGCTGGACATTTTTGGATATGTGGCTTGGGAGGGCAGTGAGTTGGTTTTTTCCTTTACCCGCCTGCTCACTGGAACGCTTCTGACTCTGTGCCTTGCCAGGCAGCCCCCCTCCCTGTTCTTGAGATGACAGAGGATGGCTGCACATGGAGCCATGGCTTCATTTAAGATGTCTTTGGCCCTTCACTGGAAGAGATCCCTCGAGGATCTGTTATGTCCCAGAACATACCAAGTGTTGGAGAAGGTTAAAGGGAGATAAAAAGCAACCTCGAGCACTCCTAGGGAAAGGTGGGTCTCCCAAGCTCCCTGTGTGTCCCAGGACGTGCTGTCTGGCTCATGCAGCCTTGGTTTGCTTTTTTTTTTTTTTTTTTTTTTTTTTTTTTTTTTTGCCGTACCCGGGCCTCTCACCGCTGTGGCCTCTCCCGTCGCGGAGCACAGGCTCTGGACGCGCAGGCTCAGCGGTCATGGCTCACGGGCCCAGCCACTCCGGGATCTTCCCGGACCGGGGCACGAACCCGTGTCCCCCACATCGGCAGGCGGACTCTCAACCACTGCGCCACCAGGGAAGCCCGGTTTGTTTATTTTTAAAGCTAGTGCAAATAGCACCTGTCTCTTGTACTTTCGGATAGTGACAG
Organism: Kogia breviceps; assembly: GCF_026419965.1. NCBI lineage: Eukaryota > Metazoa > Chordata > Mammalia > Artiodactyla > Physeteridae > Kogia > Kogia breviceps. Next base: position 84,638,502 of record NC_081311.1, read on the forward strand.
GATTAATAGAACAACACAAAAACATGTGAAGCACTTTACAGATTCATGTCTAAATAGGTAGGAAACACAGTAGAAGGCTTAGGCTGCTTGAGATTGGGGACCACAGGTACATGAGGAGCTGAGGGGGTGCGGCTGGATGGGGTGTGAGCACAGAGGCTGGGCCCTAGCAGAAGGGCCCGTCAGAGGATGGAGCTACGGCTGCCCCCGAAAACTTAGACGCAGGAGCTCTATGTTGAGCATACCCTGCATGGCTGACCTTTCCTCAGGGTGTCTCTCAAAAGGCTGTGCAGGCAGTGACCCACTTACTCAGGCGTGGGGTGCTGGGGTGATCCCCAGAGTGTACATGTATGGAGACGGCCTTCCACCTGCTCCTGAAGGCCATTTATGAGCCAATGAGAATTCAGCAGGACCAGCGTGGGCCTGCAGCCGCCCCGTGGTAACCCTCGGGTACTATTTCAACCTGCCCAGGCGTCCCAGCTGGCGTTCTCAAGCCCCCCTCCCCAAGGTTTGCTGTACCAGCAGATCTCCGCTAGCTTGTGAGAGTGCTTGATTCATAGCTTCTCGTGTGTCCGAATCTAATAGACCCTGAGCTTAGGAAAGCTCGCTATAGGAGAGGAGTTGCACTGAGCAGCAGTTCTGGCAAATACAACCTCCTTCCCCTTTAAGATGTCAACCAAATTCTTAGGTATTCAGTATATGACAGCATACTACTTCTTGCCTTCAAGACCAAAATTTAAGCTATTCCCCTTACACTGTACATAGAGTGCATTTGCCAGGTTTTTGTTTTCTTTTTCTAGTGGTGCCACTTCACACTGCCCCAGCAGGACACAAGGTATTGAAAATGAAATGTAGCTCTGTCTGTCATTCATTCTCTAATTTCAGAAACTGAATATGAAGCCACAGTGGCATTAAACTCACTACCGAGGCCCCGTACCAACCAAACTCCTTATTTTGTAATTGACTTTGGCCATTTTGGGGAAGGGCTGCCATGACGTGGGCTGCGGAGAAGGGTTTCATATACTTCTATATCCCTCCTCAAGAGGACCCACACCTGCCCCAGTTGCTGAGTCCCACCACCAAATGTGAATGGTAGCTATTTCGGGAACACTTCAGCACATCAGAAAGATGAGTGGTTCCATTCTGGCTCACACCGCATCACTGATGTACCCCTTAAGGCTTGTCACTGAGTTCATCACAGAAAATTGTTTCTCCTTGTGCCTTCCACAGCAAGGTTAGAACTGTTCTCATCCGGGAGCAGGGGGTGGGGGCAGTGAGAAGCGCCAACTGGGTAACCTCCTCTGACCCCCACTCCACCTTACCATAAGTAGATAGATCCAGATCCTTCTAGAAAAGTAGAAAGGCATATCCCCATATATCAGCGGTATAAATAGCACCGCTTCAGCGGGCTCTGGTGGACCGGTGACTCTACAAGGTGGATTGGGAAGCGGCCGGCCTTGGCTGGGCATCACCCTCTAAATATAACGATGAGTTTGTTCAGCCTTTGCAGAAGGAAAACGTTTTGCCCATCCTAGAGCGCGACGTCCTTGTCCTCTTTACCGGGACGAGGGGCGGGCGCGGCTTCACCTAGTAGGAACACCTCACCGTTCCCACCTCCAGGTCGTGGGCTGTGACCTTTGCCTTTCGGGCCCAGGAGCGGGGCCCTCAGGGAGCTCCGCCAAGGATGCGGAGGGGAGGGCGCTCCGCTCGGCCCGCCGCACCCCGGAGCGCGCCGGTCACGCCCTGAAATTCACTGCCTTCACAAGCCCCTGAGCGCGCCGCGCGTCCCCGAGGCGGGCAGGTCCAGGGGCCCTGGCTTCGCGCCCGGCGCTGCCACCGCCGCCGCCCGGGCCTGTCCCCGGGAGGCCCGCGCCTCCTTCCCGGCGCTACGCCCCTGTCTGCCCCACGACAGCTGCGCGCCCGCCCGCCGCTGGTGACCCTCTGCGGTGGGGGTGGGGGCCGACGGGTCAGCCCTCTGGATTCGGGGAGCTCGGGGTGGGGGGAGAGACCAGGTTCGCTGGGGAGCTGGCGGAGGGGTCGCCTGCCTCCCCTGCCCGGGACGCGGGTGTGACCGCTCCCCGGTCCTCTCGGGCCCACCACTTGAACACGGCTCCCTCCTCCCTGGAGCCGCACTGGAGGCTCGGGAGTCTGAGCACAGCACCCTAAGGAGGGGTGAAATGCGGGGCGCACCTCCCCGAGGCCCAGGGCGCGCCCGGCGGCCGGGGGTGGGGCAGGGCGGCGGCGGCGGACAGGTGCAGTGCGGGGCGCAGGCGCACTGGCGCACGCCGCGCACTAGGTGACCCTCGCCGCCCCCCAGGCCCTCCGCCGGGCAGCTGGGCGGGGTCGGGAGGGCCCGACCGGCAGGGAGACGCTCCATATACGGCCCGGCCCGCGTTACCTGGGCTCGGGCCAGGCCGCTCCTTCTTTGGTCAGCGCGGGGGACCCGGGCGGGGACCCAGGCCGCGAACCGGCGGGGGATGGGGCTCTAGTGCCCGACACCCAAATATGGCTCGAGAAGGGAAGCGACATTCCTGCGGGGTGGCGCAGGGGGAGCGCCCGAGGGCTATATAAAACCTGAGCTGGGGGACGAGCGGCCACCGCAGCGCCCGAGCCGGAGAGCAGCAGGTGTAGCCACCCGCCGAGGTAGGCGGGGTCGGGGTGGGGACAGGGGGACGGGGCACCGCCGAAGGGAGTCCAGAGAACTCCGGGTAGGGCCCGGCCGACTCACTGTATCAGGCCCGGCCCTGCGTCCTCAGTGCTGCGCCTCCGGCCCCAGAGCCACGTGCGCTCCGAAGAAGAGACAGGAAACCTTCGTCCTTTGGAAACTTCTCCAAATTTATGCCCAGCCCCTTCGGGCTGCTCTCCCTGACACTTAGTTTGTGCCCAAGTAGATGAAAGGTTTTGCTCTAGTCGTCCCCAGGGCAGTTCCCTCCCAACCAAGCCAAAGGACAGCAGGGGCCACTACTCCCCGGCTTCGCCATCAGGCCCAAGGGCGCCTCGGTCGTGAGTCTGGTGTGTCGTGGGGGTCCGGAAGAGGCCCTTCGTCCCCCGGTGGAGCGCCCAAGCCCTTCCCACGGCGTCTCCTTTCACCCCCACAGTCGCCCAGCGGGCAGGGTTCGCGGACCTTGACCCCCTAGGTGAGACCCCGGGGGTGCGGAGAGGGCAGTGCCTGCAGCCAAGGAAGAGAACCCTCGGGGACAGTGTGCCCTGGGTTCCCGGATGGAGAAACGCTCGGTGTGGTCTCCCCCCAGCGCAGGGCCCGGCAGGGGAGCTCGGCCCGGGTGGCACTGATTGCTTCCCCTTCGGACGGCGCCGGGCTGGGGGCTGGGGGGTGTCCATAGGCCCCCGGGGAGGGAGGGCGCTCGGGATGGCGGGGCCTTCCGCCTGACACGGCGAGCGTCTCCACGGCCTTCCCGACCTTGCAGAAACCAGACACCATGTGTGACGAAGACGAGACCACCGCCCTCGTGTGCGACAATGGCTCCGGCCTGGTGAAAGCCGGCTTCGCCGGCGACGACGCCCCTAGGGCCGTGTTCCCGTCCATCGTGGGCCGCCCTCGCCACCAGGTCAGGCCGCCAGTCCGCGGAGGGAGCCGGGCCGGGTCCCCGCGCAGCTCAGCCCCGCGCCGCTCGGAGCCGCGGTAACGAGCGCGTGGTGTCTGCGCTCCGCAGGGCGTCATGGTGGGCATGGGGCAGAAAGACTCCTACGTGGGCGACGAAGCGCAGAGCAAGAGGGGCATCCTGACCCTCAAGTACCCCATCGAGCACGGCATCATCACCAACTGGGACGACATGGAGAAGATCTGGCACCACACCTTCTACAACGAGCTCCGCGTGGCCCCCGAGGAGCACCCCACCCTGCTCACCGAGGCCCCCCTCAACCCCAAGGCCAACCGCGAGAAGATGACCCAGATCATGTTTGAGACCTTCAACGTGCCGGCCATGTACGTGGCCATCCAGGCCGTGCTGTCCCTCTACGCCTCCGGCCGTACCACCGGTGAGTGCCCGGGAGCCGCCCCGCCCTCCCGAGCGCCGGGCCCTGAGCCGCCGCTCACCCCCGGCCCCGCCCCCGCGCAGGCATCGTGCTGGACTCGGGAGACGGCGTCACCCACAACGTGCCCATCTATGAGGGCTATGCGCTGCCGCACGCCATCATGCGCCTGGACCTGGCCGGCCGCGACCTCACCGACTACCTGATGAAGATCCTCACCGAGCGCGGCTACTCCTTCGTGACCACAGGTGCGCTGCGCCCCGGGCTCCCGGGCGGGCGGCCGGGCGGGTCCCCGGGCCCCGCGCTGAGGGCTCCTCTCCCGCCCCGCCCCCCGCAGCCGAGCGCGAGATCGTGCGCGACATCAAGGAGAAGTTGTGCTACGTGGCCCTGGACTTCGAGAACGAGATGGCCACGGCCGCCTCCTCCTCCTCCCTGGAGAAGAGCTACGAGCTGCCCGACGGCCAGGTCATCACCATCGGCAACGAGCGCTTCCGCTGCCCGGAGACGCTCTTCCAGCCCTCGTTCATTGGTGAGCCCCGAGCGCCCGCCCCTCGGACCCCCCGCCCGCCCTCCCGTCCGCCCGCTCACGCGCCTCCCCGTGGCCCCCAGGCATGGAGTCGGCGGGCATCCACGAGACCACCTACAACAGCATCATGAAGTGCGACATCGACATCAGGAAGGACCTGTACGCCAACAACGTCATGTCGGGCGGCACCACCATGTACCCGGGCATCGCCGACCGCATGCAGAAGGAGATCACCGCGCTGGCCCCCAGCACCATGAAGATCAAGGTGGGCGCCCCGCCCCCCGCCCCGCTTCCCCGGCCCGCGCGGGGCTCCGGGCCGCGGCCGCGGCCCTGACGGACTGTCACTGTCACTGTCTTGCAGATCATCGCCCCGCCCGAGCGCAAGTACTCCGTGTGGATCGGCGGCTCCATCCTGGCCTCGCTGTCCACCTTCCAGCAGATGTGGATCACCAAGCAGGAGTACGACGAGGCCGGGCCCTCCATCGTCCACCGCAAATGCTTCTAGACGCCTCTCCGACAGCCGCGACTTCTCCCCAGGACGACGAATCCGCTCGCGGCGCAGGCGGCTGACCTCGAGCCACCGCGCGGCAACTGCTCTCCAACCACCTGCGCTGCTGCCGCCGCAAACCGACACTGTTTATAACGTGTACATACATTAACTTATTTACCTCATTTTGTTATTTGTAAAACGAAGACCTGTGGAAGGAAATGGAAAACTTGAAGCATTAAACTCAGCCGTTCTGTTATGCTGCGTAAAGTTGTCTGTTGTGTTTATTTGCGGGGGCGGGGAGCGGCCGGGGTCGGGGAGGAGGAGGGGCCCCATCTTCCTCCATCACTTTGCACAATACTCCGAATGAGTGCACGCCTTTCAAGACCGTAACTTAAGTCTTACCCTGCTCACGGCTCTCCCCTCTGGCTCAGATCCGTTGCCCAGACTGGCAGGCGCGCCGGGGCCCGACTTAACCTTCGGGCGTGTCCGGCTCTGCCCCGCGCTCGGGTCGGCGGCGGCGCCGGGGCCGCGCGCGGGTGGCCAGGGGACGCCGCGGGCAGGGCGCTGACCGTGGTGCTGGGCCCAGGGGCCGCCCCGCGGCGCGCACTTCCGCTCCGCCCTCGGTGGGCGTGGCCTTACAGAATCCGGGTTCCCTCCGGAATGTACGATCTAACTGACAGGGCTGTGTTCATTTGTAAGGGGAGATCACCACTTATCTTCCCGATTGGGAAGTCCTTTGCTTCGTACCAGGTGACGGTGGCATAAAGAAGCGTCCTTTCCAGGGTGGGGCGGGGCAGGAGCGGCGCTCAGAGGTGGGAGAAGGGCGAGCAAGGAGCAAGTGAACGCTCCAAAAGAAGGACAGCGCCTCCTAGGCGGGGAAGGGCGCTGGGGGCCGGCCAGCAAGGAAATGCCTGCAGGGAAGGGCGCCCAGGTGGTGCTGAAGAAGAGGAGGTAAGCAAGAGAGAAGGAGCAACCCAGCCCCACTCCCGCGGTGTCTGAAAGGCACAAAGCTTAGTAACAGTTTGCATTTCTATAAGCGAACACTGCATCTACATATTTTAAAGTAGCCTAGTGTTTCCCAGTCAAGACTTACGGGAAAAGTGGTCCCTAAATGAAATAGATTCTGACTCAAAGAAGGTAATACACTCATTCAGAAATAAGTTTAGAAGTAGAATTAACAACATAGCTGTGTTACATTGCCACTTTGCCATATGTTTATTCCCTCCTGTTATGGCCTATTGAGAAGCTTCTGAAATCACTGAAGCCTCCAAGGTAGGAATACTGCCAAATTCAGATATCAAGAGAATCATCACTCAGTATAACTTAAGATGTTAATAAAACAAGTATACGATACCAAATCCACTGAAAACCATGCACTTATCCACCCAGGATGGGTAAAGGTTAAAAATGGGCTAAATTCTAGCCTTTCAGAGGTACCCGGCTTTTATGGATAATAGTACATTTACACAGGCATATCTGAGCAAACAACACACACACAGCCTGAATAATCCGTGTAGCCAACAGCTGGTAAAAAAACGTCAGAATTACACGAGTCAGCTAACCAGCATGTTAAATCTTTTTTAACCAAAACCCCAGATCTCTTAAATAGGATTTAAGTAAGATATTTAAGAAGGTCATGACCCATTTCTCCTGTGATCATAATCATCAAATGCCTGAGAGAAGTTTTCAATATAATCTGTAGCATTGCCCCACCTTTGACGTTGTTCTTCTACTGAAAACATGTGCAAAAATTAGGAATTGTGTGGTTTCACTGGAAGTGTGCCAGATGACTTTTTCTTTTCTGGTTCTTCTCTAAAAAGAAACAAGCATCACACACTTCATTGGTGTTCCGTATCTTTCCTGCTCTCCTAGTACGTTGTGATTATAGGTATTTGGTAAATTGTGTTACCTATATTAGGCCTGAAAGAAGATTTTTGGTGTGCTGTAGTAAAGAATTTTATATATATATAAAATATATTATGTATGTATAATTATATGCATATATAATTAATGTATAATTATATGTATATATAATTATATACATTTTTATATAATTATATATAATTTTACATGTATATATAAAATATATATAAACACACACACACTGTATATAGAGTGTATATAGTGTGTATAGAGATATACACATGCTTGTGCTGGATGAGGAGCGCACCCAGCAGCTCTAAGTGTGTTTGCAGTATGAAGAAGCGAGAAGCTCCTGTGTGACAGCAGTGTACTTGACACTAGAGGGAATAATGTTATGGCTAATTTCCCACTGAAAAACCATCTCAGAGAATCAATTTTTGGAGCTGTGAGAGAATTGAAAGCAACAAAAAAAATTTCCCCACCAATCACTTATGGTGTGTTTCCTTAGACCTGGTAGGTCTTATCAGGGATCTAACTGCAGTTATTTCATTCTCTCAAAAGCTCATTAAATAGCCGTAATTTTTTTTCGCACCAAATGTATATTTCTAGTGCCCAGTTGAAGGAAGAAGGGACAAAGAAGAAAATGGGAAGAGAGGGTGTGTCAGGATTAAAAAGAAGGATTAGGCTGAGTGGGAAAAATAAAAGGATCTGGGATTGGGGTACAGCCTAGGCTTTATAATTTAAACCTTTGGGAGTTAGAATTAGACCACGGAATATCAGAGTACCTCCCAGCTGTTTAGTCCCCTGAACTGTCACCCCAGATGTGGCAGAACCCTAAGGGGTTAATGAAATATTTTATTGCCCATCTATTATGTGCCAGGGGTGCGGAGAAGGCTAGGATGTGGTCCCATCCTGGGAGTTCACTGTCATGACCCCCGCCATCACCAGGCACTATGCCTCGACTCCGATCACCGATCACCGCAAAGCCTGTTGGAGGAGCTGGCTGGGATATCGGATGCTGTGGGTATCTGGCTGCTTTGCACTCGCCACCACCAGGCCGGCTTCCCTCCCACACAGCATTGTTTTCTGACGAGGCTGGATGGTTCCAGAAATAGATTCTTACAGGGAAACATCCATCATTGTGCTGGAGAACGCCTGCCCGCCCCTGGCCTTGGGGACACAGACTACTGCTGCCTCTCACCTGGCAGTGCCTCTGCCCTGAGAACAGGAGTCAGAATGGGCGCAGGCCACAGACCAGCCCTGCCCCTGAGGGCACTCACGTGGCCAGCCCACCTGCCT